>NC_065581.1:103836480-104147730 GCF_024542745.1 Macaca thibetana thibetana | reverse complement strand
GGTCTTGAACTCCTGTGCTCAAGTGATCCCTCTGCCTTGGCCTCCCAAAGTGCTAGGATTACAGGCCTGAGCCACCCTCACTGGTCTTGGGAAGCTTTTTTTTTTTTTTTTTTTTTTTTTTTTTTTGAGATGGAGTCTCACTCTGTCGCCCAGACTAGAGTGCAGTGGCACAATCTCAGCTCACTACAACCTCCGCCTCCCAGGTTCAAGAGATTCTCCTGCCTCAGCCTCCTTAGTAGCTGGGACTACAGCTGCGTGCCACTACGCCCAGCTAATTTTTTTGTATTTTTAGTAAAGACAGAGTTTTACCGTGTTAGCCAGGATGGTCTGGATCTCCTGACCTTGTGATCTGCCTGCCTCGGCCTCCCAAAATGTTGGGATTACAGGCGTGAGCCACCGCACCCAGCCTGGGAAGCTTTTTTAAAATAGTGATGTCTGCCACCTCTACCCACCTAGGAGACTCTGATTTCGTTGGTTGGGGTGGAGCTCAGTCATCTGTAGTTTTTTGTTTTTGTTTTTAAATTGATTGACACATAATAGTTGTACATATTTATGGGGTTCGGTGTGATACTTCGATTCATATGCACAATGTGTAATGATCAAATCAGGGTAATTAGTATATCCATCACCTCAAAATTGATCATTTCTTTGTGTTGGGAACATTCAAAATACTCTCCTCTAGGCCAGGCGTGGTGGCTCACACCAGTAATCCCAGCACTTTGGGGAGGCCGAAGCAGGAGGATTGCTTGTGGTCAGGAGTTCAAGACTAGCCTGGGCAACATGGTGAGACCCTATTTCTACTAAAAATACAAAAAATAGCAGGATGTGATGGTGTGTGCCTACATTCCCAGCTACTTGTGAGGCTAAGGTGAGAGGATCACTTGAGCCCAGGAAACAGACGTTGCAGTGAGCTGAGATTGCACCATTGTACTACAGCCTGGGCGACAGAGCCAGAACCTGTCTCAAAAAAACCTACAAATACAAACAACCCAAAATAACAAAACAGAAGAAAAATCCTCTCTTCTAGCCACAGTCATGTGTTGCTTAACAACAGGGATCTGTTCTGAAAAATGAGTTGTAAGCCAATTTCTTTGTTGTGTGAACACCACAGGGTGTATCTACACAAAGTTAGACAGTATAGCCTATTATACACCTGGGCTATATGCAGTAGTCCATTGCTCCTAGGCTACGAACCTTTCCAGCATGCTTCTGCACTGAAAGGCAGTTGTAGTACATTGGGAAATATGTGTGTATCTAAACATAGGAAAGGCACAGTAAAAATCCCATCTTATAACGTGCGGGACCACCGTCATACAGGCAGTCTGTCATTGACTGAAACGTTATTACGCAGCACAGGACTGTATTTGAAAATATACAATAAACTATTGTTAACTAAAGTTGCCTTAATCGGTAGTTTTAAAAGTTCCCTAGATGATTCTAAAGTGCAGCCACATTGAGAAGCCCAGGTGGGTGTGGGTAGGGGTACCTCTCCTCTCATACCAACGAGCTGGCAGGGGTTGTTGATTCAGACATGGTTCAGACCCTTGGCTTCAAATCCTTGTGCCTAGTAGGGGTACACACATCAGGGCTGTGCTTGGAGGTAAGTGAGGTCATTTTCCTCCAGTCTATTATTTGGATTTCTACCCAACCAAGAATGGCATTGAAGTGCCTCTGCTCTGTGTCCACAGTAATCTCCTTCCTAAGGCACAGAGGGCACCCCTTCCTTCTGAGCCACAGGCACACTGTGCTCCCTCAAGCTGAGGAGTAAATACTTAAGTTGTGCAGATAGAACATTCAGCTTTAACTGGAAGATGAGTAAAATGGTGCCGCAGATTAGAAAGTGTGGTTACCACCATAGGAGGGTGTGGTTGAATGGACACATGGATTCATGCTACAGTTGCCTGTGTCCAGTGCCTGAGGCATCATTGTCAGGGAATCCCAGTCCCAGCCCTGGGTCTACCAACTTGCTGCATGGCCCCTGAAAGCATCTTTGGACTTCCAGAGGATTGCATTTTTTGGAGGTACTTTTAGTTTTAATTTTATTTTTTCATCAAGACAGGATCTTGTTCTGTCACTCAGGCTAGAGTACAGTGGTGTGATCTCAGCTCACTGCAGCTTCTGCCTCCTCAGTTCAAGCGATTCTTGTGCCTCAGCCTCCTGAGTAGCTGGGGCTACATGCACACGCCACCACACCTGGCTAATTTTTGTATTTTTAGTAGAGATGGGGTTTCGCCATGTTGACCAGGCTGGGTCTCGAACCCCTGACCTCAAGTGATCCACCTGCCTCAGCCTCCCAAAGTGCTGGGATTACAGGTGTTAGCCCTTGTGACCGGCCTCCAGTTTTGAAATACTAAGATTCCATACAAATTAAAAACAAAATTCCATGAATTAAAATGTTTTCTTTCTGTGAGCTTTGGTGACCTTGCTGTCTCATCCATGAAAAATTGGGCTCAGTGCTCCCAAGCTGAGCCTATCAAAATTGATGTAAATTCCTTGTCATTATTCTAGGAGATCCTGGGCATTCATCATATTCATTTGTTCTGTTACCTGGTTGTCATATGTGCCATTTACTGTTTTTTATGAAGACTTGGAAAAATGTCCCCTGGTGATATATTAGCACAACTGACTGCCTCATTGGTAGTTGCTGTTCATCTTAAATGAGATTGCAACAACTTTGAACTGTTTGGTGGGGCAAGACAACCAGTGACACAACTCTTGTTGAGACACGACTGTGACTGTACAATCAGCAAACAGGGTTTCCTGTGTAGCTTCACGTTACCACTATGTGTTATCAGCATGTATTTGGTTTTATATTTACTTATTACTTACTTATTTACTTTCATGTTCTGTCTCATTCCTGCCCTCCAAAGTATTTTGAGTTAACTTATAAAAATATGCATTAAACAACAAGTTACAAATAGATTAGGAAATTGAGGTAGAGGACAGGTAAAGGTAGAAAAAAATCCATCAGTTCATGGGTAGGATTCAAGGATGTTTGCCACAGGGTCCTGAATAACTGCTATAGCTGATGGGATGGAAGGCCTATGATTAGAAACAGAAGCTAAACCGCCTTTGCATTAAAAACACACAATTAACCCAGAAGTGCTGAGGTCTGAGGAAAGATTCTCATATGGGTCCTGATGAAGGGGCTTCCAGGTGAAATGTGATCACTGTTATTGGCACCATCCCTACAATGACGGCAGCAGCCAGATTTTATAATCTTCATGAAGACAAGTGACACAGCAAATACTTAAGCAGAAGCAATATTACTAGCAGCTAAAATAGTGCTAACCAAATATGCAGCTCTAAAATTGAATATGTATAGGAAGAACCCTGATTATTTAGAGGAATAGATGGACAACATTTTCCGTGAATATTATTTCTTATAATTTAGCCTTTTGATAAGGGTTGAACAGAAAATTGTAATGGCAAACACCACATACCAGTCATTATTCTCAGGGTTTTTACATGTATTTGCTCACTTAATACTCACAACATTTTTATGGAATCAGTGCCTTGAGCATCATGATCTTTTTTCTACAGATGTGGAAACTGAAAGACATTGGGTCACCCTGCAAAGCCCATGTTGGGTGGCTCCTTGCTGTTGGCCACTGCACTAGCATTTCCTCTGTGAGAGTTTGGGGGATTCTCTTTGACAAGATCTTGGAGTTTGGCTCTTCTGTTTGCTGTTAAGAGCAAGTGCACGAGCTTTGGCACTTAATCAAGTCCAGGGTGAAGCTGACATCATATCATGACCATAAAGGAGCCAGCTCATGGATGGTGAACAGCCCATGCCTACACTGGGCATAATTATTTAAAAATGATTTTTAGGCTGGGTGTGGTGGCTCATGCCTGTAGTTCTAGTACTTTGGGAGGCCGAGGCGAGTGGGTCCCTTGAGTCCAGGAGTTCGAGACCAGCCTGGGTAACATGGCGAAACACAGTCTCTATTTAAAAAAAAAATTTTTTTTTAGTGTGCACATTTTTTTTTTTTTTTTTCTTTTTGAGATGGCGTCTTGCTCTGTTGCCCAGGCTGGAGTGCAGTGGTGCGATCTTGGCTCACTGCAAGCTCCGCCTCCTGGGTTCACGCCATTCTCCTGCCTCAGCCTCCCCGGTAGCTGGGACTACAGGCACCTGCCACCACGCCTGGCTAGTTTTTTGTATTTTTTTAGTAGAGACGGAGTTTACCCTGTTAGCCAGGATGGTCTCCATCTCCTGACCTCGTGATCTACCCGCCTCAGCCTCCCAAAGTAGTGTGCACATTTTTAAAGCTTGTGATATACATTGCCCTACTATCTGCCAGAAGGATGTTAGCAATTTCCATTCCCACCAGCGTGCAGTTATTTTAGTTAGAAAATTTTGTGAAAAAGATATTAGCAATTACTCATCTATAGTCATTAATATTTTGATGTATAGAACATTATATATAACACATAAAACATATCCTATACATATTCTCTCTACAAAATACGTTCTATGTATCTATATATGCTATCTCTATCTAACATATAGAGTATGTGATCAATAGAATGCCCAACTTTAAGTAATTTAACTTGCAGTATACTTTCAAAAATAACATTTTTATATTTTTTGGAGACAGGGTCTCCCTCTGTTGCCCAGGCTAGAGTGCAGTGGCTCAGTCTTGGCTCACTGCAGTCCCTGGCTTAAGGGATCCTTCCACCTCAGCCTCCCAAGTAGCTGGGACGACAGGCAAGTGCCACCATGCCCGGCTAAGTTTTTAGTCTTTTGTAGAGAAGGGGTATCACTATGTTGCCTAGCCTGGTCTTGAATTCCTGGGCTCAAGTGATCCTCCCACCTTGACTTCCAAAAGTGCTGAGATTACAGGCATGAGCCACCATGCCTAAGATTATTTCAAATGGTTTCCTAAGTAACCAGGCCTTCCTCGAGACAATCTGCTCTGTAAATTATCAATTAACATCTACAAAACATGAATTTGGGGCTGAGAATATTTGATCTTCAGTCATTTTCTCTGCCATTTGTATTTCTTGGCAATAAAGCGATGCCATTTGCATATAAGATGACCTTGTCTTTCTGTTTTCTCTGAGAGGAAAATGTGATGGTTCATGTTCTGCTTGGCTCCCATTAGTCACTCCCTGCCTTTCTCTGTCCTGCTGTCTGTCCCGTGACACTGATTGCCTGCCTCGGACTCCTTTGGCCTCTGGCTATTGGCTGGATCAGTTAATGGGAAGCACTGGCTGGAGATTGGAGGGTGGGAAGAGAGGCTTGGGGTGTTTTACCTCCTCAGCAACTGGGCTTCACTCTAGTAGGGGCTGCCTCCTTCTGTGTCCACAGTTCCTGTAGGAGGGTCCCCCTCTCCCAATTCCAGTACTGTCCTGGAACCTGAGGGAGACCAGGGCTTTTCAATGTTGCTGAACATACTGGTTTCCCTACTAGTTCCATTATTGGCTCCCCTATTCCTGCCAACATTTTTGCAAGTAATTCTGTCACTTGGCTCTCCTCAGTTATACCTTTTGGGGTGCCATCTGTTTGCAGGGTCCTGCTTGTTAAAGGGACTGTACTCGCCCCAAGGATCAAAGTTAAATACAATAGACAGGGGACCTCTAAACCCCCTTCTTTACCTTCTCACATCCTCTCTGATCCCTGTTTTTTTTTTTTTTTTTTTTTGAGACGGAGTCTCTCTCTGTCATCCAGGCTGGAGTGTGGTAGTGTGATCTTGGCTCAATGCAACCTCTGCTTCCTTGGTTCAAGTGATTCTCCTGCCTCGGCCTCCCAAGTAGCTGGGATTACAGGCGCCCGGCTAATTTTTGTATTTTTGGTAGAGATGGGGTTTCACCATCTTGGCCAGGCTGGTCTTGAACTCCTGACCTTGTGATCCACCCGCCTTGGCCTCCCAAAGTGCTGGGATTACAGATGTGAGCCACTGTGCTGGGTCAGGGTCCTGCCTGTTATAGGGACTGTACTCATCCCAAGGATCAAAGTTAAATCCAAGAGGCGGGGGACCATCTAAACCTCCTACTTCACCTTCTCACAATATCTCTTCTGATCCCTCTTTTTTTTTTTTTTTTTTGAGACAGAGTCTCACTTTGTCACCCAGGCTGGAGTGCAGAGGTGTGATCTTGGCTCACTGCAATCTCCGCCTCCTGCGTTCAAGTGATTCTCCTGCCTCAGCCTCCTGAGTAGCTGGGAGTACAGCTGCCTGCCACCAAGCCCTGCTAATTTTTGTATTTTAGTAGAGATGGGGTTTCACTATGTTGGCCAGGCTGGTCTTGAACTCGTGACCTCAAGTGATCTGCCCACCTTGGCCTCCCAAAGTGCTGGGATTATAGGCTTGAGTCTGATCCCTTTCTTTATCCCTAGGATAAAGGCAGTGGTCCTGAGTGGAGTTTGCATTTGGGGACAGGCTCCCAGTGAGCCTCAGGGGCCTGTTTAAGCCACTATGGCTTAGTGCAGCCTGTAGCTGGCTCCTGCCAGAGTTAGACTGGGAGTATTACAAATTCTTTGATGGAATTCCTGGCTGATTTATCACCAGTATGATACACACCAAACCATGGTCTACAGTGGAACAGCCCATCCTAAAACCCACTAGCTTCTCATTGAGAATATGGCCTGAGAAGCCAGACTTGCAATTTATCACGGAGGACTTTTTAGTTTAATTTTATGTTAATTTTATTTATTATATTTTTTTTTTTTTTGAGATGGAGTCTCACTCTGTTGATCAGGCTGGGGTGCAGTGGCATGATCTTGGCTCACTGCAACCTCCGCCTCCCGGGTTCAAGCAATTCTCCTGCCTCAGCCTCCCAAGTAGCTGGGATTACAGGTGCCTGCCACCACGCCTGGCTAATTTTTTTTTTTTGTGTGTGTATATATATATATATATATATATACACTTTTTTTTAAAGTAGAGACAGGGGTTTCACCATGTTGGCCAGGCTGGTCTCGAACTCCTGACCTTGTGACCTGCCCACCTCCGTCTCCCAAAGTGCTGGGATTACAGGCATAAGCCACTGTGCCTGGCCTTTTCATTATAATATTATTCAGAAAGGTCTTTAAAAATAATTATAGCATACATTTATATCCTGACGTCTTAAAGCAACTTCCTAAAAAAAAAAAAACTTCAAATGACCAAGAGAAATTGTCAAGGATTTTAAGTCGGATCCTTAAGTGATTAGGTTTGTGTCGAGGGATTTTAATAACAAGATTTGTGGTTTCCAATAGAGAGAAAAGCAAAACCCACCAACCAACCAACCAACCAACCAACAAGCAAAAACTCCCTAAAATTTAAATACTAGATTTATTTTTTGGTGTGGTGGGGGGAAGGAGAATACAGAAAAGTACATGGGTTAATATAATAACCTGGGCTTTCATAATCAGGATAAACAAATGTTGGTGTTTTGTCATGTTTGCTTCAGTTCAATATGTTTTTAGAAATACCACATGCAGACCAGGTGCAGTGGCTCACGCCTGTAATCTCAGAACTTTAGGAGGCCAAGGCGGGCAGATCACGAAGTCAAGAGATCAAGACCATCCTGGTTAACATGGTGAAACCCTGTCTCTACTAAAAATGCAAAAAATTAGCCGAGCATGGAGGCGTGCACCTGTAGTCTCAGCTACTTGGGAGAATAGCTTGAACCCGGGAGGCAGAAGAATCGCTTGAACCCGGGAGGCAGAGGTTGCAGTGAGCTGAGATTCCGCCACTGCCCTCCATCCTGGGCAACAGAGTGAGACTCCTTCTAAAAAAAAAAAAAAAAAAAAAAAAAAAGAAGAAGCAACTATTATAAATAATTTGATATGTACCCAATTTATGCTAAGCTAGTACATACAGTAATTTATTTATTTTAACTCCTATGAGTATTATATCCACAATTACACAATCGCACCACAATTTATGTATCTAATTTTCTGCTGGAAAACTTTTAGGTTTCTTTCCAATTATGATCCTACAAACACTGTTGCAATGGCCCTCCTAGTACGTGTCTCATTGTGCATATATTTCACAGTGTTTGTACCTAGACATGGAGTTGCCAGGCCGTGGGGGTGTGCTCATTTCCAGTTACACTAGATGGTAAGAACTGATTGTGTAGTCAACCGGCTGATTGGCGTTGCCTTGACTGAACCTCCAGATGGCTGTTAAATAGATTTCTGAGGTTTCTCAAGAAGAATTGGCATGACTGGGTGCAGTATGTGACTTCAATTCTAAATACATGCCCAGGTACAGTGGAATGACTAGAATGAACAAAGTCACCTGCAACTATGAGACTAGGCAGACCTCTAGTAGTATTTATGTGATGTAGTACTTGTGTGTAGTGTTTAAAAATAATTTTAAGCTGGGTGCAGTGTCTCACGCCTGTAATCCCAGCATCTTGGGAGGCTGAGGTGGGAGGATTGCTTGAGCCCAGGAGTTTGAGACCACCCTGGCCAATATAGTGAGATCTTTAAAAGTTAAAAAAAAAAAAATTAGCTAGGTGTAGTGGAGTGCACCTGTAGTCCTCGCTACTGGGGAGGCTAAGCAGAGAGGATTGCTTGAGTCCACGAGGTCCAGGCTGCAGTGAGCTATGATTGCACCACTGCACTCTAGCCTGAGTGACAGAGCAAGAACCAGTCTCAAAAAAAAAAAAAAAAAAGGAATGATAATAATAATTTTAAAACCTCAGAAATATGAATATATCATGCCCCAAGAAATCTCTTACCAAATGTCAGAGTTAAACAACAACACTTTTATGCACCTTTGCTATAAAATCTCCAAAACTAGTCTAAACAAATCTCAGAAACAGATGGTGTGAAGTCCCTGAAAAGAGTGACTTTATATTGGAACAGAAGCACAAGTGGTCAGAGAGCAGTCAGTCATAACTGTTTTCAGTACCATGAATTTTCCTATTCTTTTGGTAATGCCTTTGAACAACTTCACTGAGTTTGGTTGTAAATGGGGACCTTTATATCAAGGTCGGCTAATTCCTTGGATCAAATTGCATAAGGTCCTGTCTTGCATTCATAACGGCACTCTTGTGTCTATCAACCTCAGTTCATATTTACATGGACGTAAAGGGAAGGCATTACTTTTCTTTTCTTTTTTTTTTTTAGACAGAATTTTGCTCTGTCACACAGGCTGGAGTGAAGTGGCACTATCTCGGCTTACTGCAACCTCCGCCCCGCCAGGTTCAAGTGATTCTCTTGCCTCAACCTCCTGCGTAGCTGGGACTACAGGCATGCACCACCATGCCTGGCTAATTTTTGTATTTTTAGTAGAGATGGGGTTTCGCCACGTTGGTCAGACTGGTCTCGAACTCCTGCCCTCAGGTGATCCACCTGCCTCGGCCTCCCAAAGGGCTGGTATTAAAGGCGTGAGCCATCGCACTCGGCCTAAGGGAAGGCATTTACCTGCTTTCAGATGGTTTAGTGTTTGAATTTTCTGACAAGAAGTTGGTGTTATTTCCTTTTATCTGGTTCACGTTCTATGCTCAGCAGCTGCACTAGAGACAATTTTAAAATAAAATACATGCCGTGTAGTCTAGTGCTGCTTAAGATTTTGTTTTTTAAATGCTGCAATTCCTTTCTTACAACCACAGCATAAGGTAATCCAAAGTTCCATTTCATATTTCTGCTTGTGTCCTTATTTTAAAAGAAAAGGAACAGGATTTCTTCTAGATTGCAGTTCCTATTTTGAGTGGAAATATTTTCACTCTTTTGTTCCAGCCCCAAGAAAGAAGCCAGATCATCTCTAGTTAAGAGTTCTTGGCTAGCCAAGGGAATTCTCTCATATTATAGGTCCTCAGCACGCATGATTGGGCCACTAGATTCTTTCTGAGTGACTTCTGGGAATGAAATGGAGCGGCTGAGAAAATGTAGAACAAAATTCCAATATGGAAAATTACCCCACAAAGAAGTGACTTGTAACTTAAGATGTGATGTTACCACCTGATTTCCCATGATTGCATTTGTGGTTGACTTTATATACTCTTTTTCTCCCTTAAACTCTTCCTACTTAATAAAAATTAATTACAAATAAAAATGAGTGATGCTCACAAACTATAAAAGCAACTGTGAAAAATGACATCTAGAAAATTTTACTTCATGTTCTCAAAATTTGTGTTTTGGAGTCATTCTCAAATAACTCACCATAGAAGCAAATTTCTCAGACAACAATGATAAAGAGAAATATTGAAATGAAAATATGTAAATAAAGCTGCTTTTCACAGAAAAGTTTTTTATTGTGGTGTAAAATATACATAATGTAAAATTTACCAACTTCGTTTTCTTTTTGAGATGGAATCTCGCTCTGTCACCCAGGCTGGAGTGCAGTGGTGTGATCTCAGCTCACTGTAACCTCTGCCTCCTGGGTTCAAGTGATTCTCCTGCCTCAGCTTCCCGAGTAGCTGGGATTACAGGCACATGCCACCATGTCTGGCTAATTTTTGTATTTTTAGTAGAGACAGAGTTTCATCATGTTGGCCAGGCTGGTCTCAAACTCCTGGCCTCAAGTGATTTGCCCACCTCAGCCTCCCAAAGTGCTGGGATTACAGGTATGAGCCACCGCGCTTGGCCCCATCTTGCATTTTTTTTTTTTTTTTTTTTGAGATGGAGTCTCGCTCTGTCGTCCGGGTTAAAGTGCAGTGGCACAATCTTGGCTCACTGCAAACTCTGCCTCCCGGCTTCAACTGATTCACCTGTCTCAGCCTCCCCTGTAGCTGGGATTACAGGCGCCTGCCACCGTACCTGGCTAATTTTTGTATTTTTAGTAGAGACGGGGTTTCACCATGTTGGCTAGGCTTGTCTCGAATTCCTGACCTCGTGATTCACCCACGTTGGCCTTCTAAAGTGCTGAGATTACAGGCGTGAGCCACTGCGCCCAGCGCGCCCCCCCCCCACCCTTTTTTTCAGAAGGAATTTTACTCTTGTTGCCCAGTGTGGAGTGCAATGGCATGATCTCGGCTCACTGCATCCTCTGCCTCCTGGGTTCAAGTGATTCTCCTGCCTCAGCCTCCCTAATAGCTGGGATTACAGGCATGAGCCACCATGCCCTGCTAATTTTTATATTTTTAGTAGAGATGGGGTTTCACCATGTTGGTCAGGCTGGTCTCGAACTCCTGACCTCAAGTAATCCACCTTCCTCAGCCTCCCAAAGTGCTGGGATTACAGGCATGAACCACCACATACGGCCTTTTTTTTTTAAAGACAGAGTTTTGCTCTTGTTGTCCAGACTAGAGTGCAATGGTTCAATCTCGGCTCACCACAACCTCCACTTCCAAGGTTCAAGTGATTCTCCTGCCTCAGCCTCCTGAGTAGCTGGGATTACAGGCACATGCCACCACGCCTGGCTAATTTTTGTATTGTTAGTAGAGACAGAGTTTCACCATGTTGGCCAGGCTGGTCTCGAACTCCTGGCCTCAAGTGGTCTGCCCACCTCAGCCTCCCAAAGTGCTGGGATTACAGGCATGAGCCACCATGCCCCGCCCCATCTTGTATTTTTAAGTGTACAGTTCTGTGGCATTTACATTGGTCTGCAATCATCACCGTCATTCATCTCTAGAACTTTTTATCTTACAAGGCTGAAACTGTACCCACTAACCACTAATGCTCCCTCCTCATTGCACACCCAGCCCCCATTGCCCTGGTCCCTGGCAAATACCACTCTACTTTCTGTCTCTGTGAATTTGACTACTATGGTATCTCATATAAGTAAAATCATATTTGTCCTTTTTGTGACTGACTTATTTCCTTAGCATGATGTCCTCGGGGCTCATTCACATTGCAGCATGTGTCAGAATATCCTTCCTTTTTTTTTGAGATGGAGTTTCGTTCTCGTTGCCCAGGTAGGAGTGCAATGGCGCGATCTCGACTCACTGCAACCTCCACCTCCCGGGTTCAAGGGATTCTCCTGCCTCAGCCTCACGAATAGCTGAGATTGCAGGTGCGCACCACCACACCCAGCTAATTTTTTGTATTTTTAGTAGAGACGGGGTTTCACCATGGCCAGGCTGATCTTGAACTCCTGACCTCAGGTGATCTGCCCACTTTGGCCTCCCAGAATGCTGTGATTACAGGCGTGAGCCACTGCGCCTGGCCAATATCCTTCCTAAGACTGAATGACATTCCATTGTGTGTATATGCCATATTTGTTTATCTAGTCATCCATTGATGTGGACTTGGGTTGCGTCCATTTTTTGGCTATTGTAAATAATGCTGCTGTTAACATGGGTATACAACTATCTGTTCTAGTCCCTCCTGTGAGTTTTGGGTCTATACTCAGATGTGGACTCAGTCTCCTAAGTAGTTGGGATTACAGGCGCCTGCCACCATGCCCAGCTAATTTTTGTATTTTTAATAGAGACGGGGTTTCACCATGTTGGCTAGGCTGGTCTCGAACTCCTGACCTCATGATCCGCCCACCTCAGCCTCCCAAATCCTTGGCCTGGGATTACAGGTGTGAGCCACCACGCCTGGCACAGTGTTTAATTTTTTAGGGAACTGCCATACTGTTTTCCATAGAAACTGCACTATTTACATTCCCACTAACAGTACACAGGGGTTCCAGTTTTCCACATCCTCACCAACACTTACTTTTTAAAAATAATAGCCATCCTAATGAGTGTAAAGAGCCATGAAAATCTTTAATGTCAACACATATACAGGTATATTTTATCTTCTTGAGAAATGTTTAGCTTGTTTTTAGCTTTTTACTGTGAAAACAAATCTATGATGAATAAAATCCTTGCCTGTACATCTTTGTGATTGTGGCTTATTGTCAGCTTGTATTATGTTACTAAAAGTTGAATTGCTGGATTGAAGGATATGCATTTACAATATTTATTGCCATTTATACTTTGAGGGTTTCTTCCTTTCTTTCTTTCTTTTTTTTTTTTTTGAGACAGAGTCTTGCTCTGTCACGCAGGCTGAAGTGTGGGGGTGGGATCTCAGCTCACTGAAATCTCCGCCTACCTGGTTCAATCAATCCTCATGTCTCAGCCTCTTGAGTAGCTGGGACTACAGGTGGGTGCCACCATGCCTGGTTAATTATTTTTTTGTATTTTCAGTAGAGACAGGGTTTCACCATATTGGCCAGGCTGGTCTTGAACTCCTGACCTTATGCAATCTGCCTGCCTCAGCCTCCAAAGGGTTGGGATTACAGGCGTGGGCCACTGCTCCCCACCTACTTTGAGGGTTTCTAATTCTCACACATAACCCTCCCCCAACAAGGGCAGGTATTATCAATTAATTTCTTTTTTGCCAGCAAGATGGGCAACAACTGATATCTCATTGTTTTTATTGTGTTCTTTAGTTTCTAATAAGGGTTAATATCTTTTCATCTTTTTATCTCAATCTTTAATTAAATGAATTGAAAATTGCAAATAAGTGGTTTCCCAAGGAAAACTGGGGTACCATTACCAAAAGAAGGATGAATATATGCCATACAGGCAAAAGCAACACTCTTTTGTAGTTTTACTTTTCTTATTTTAACATTTGATTCATCCAGAATTTATCTTAATGGCTTTATTTTTCCAAATACTTAGCTAGTTTTCACAACATTATTTACTTGGTCCATATTTTCTCCACTGATTTGAAATTTTTTTGTTTGTTTATTTGTTTGTTTTTGTTTTTTGAGACAGAGTTTCACTCTTGTCACCCAGGCTGGAGTGCAATGGTGTGATCTCGGCTCACTGCAACCTCTGCCTCCCAGGTTCAAGTGATTCTCCTGCCTCAGCCTCCCGAGTAGCTGGGATTACAGGCGACCCACCACCATGCCCAGCTAATTTTTGTATTTTCAGTAGACATGGGGTTTTACCAAGTTGGCCAGGCTGGTCTCGAACTGCTGACCTCAGGTGATCTGCCCGTCTCAGCCTCCCAAAGTGCTGGGATTACAGCCACTGTGCCTGACCATTTTTTGAACTGTATATTTTATTATATTGATTTATCTGTCATTTCTTGTGCTAGTACTACACTGCTTTACTTACTATAGCTTTATCATCTCTTTCAGTGGCTGGTAGGGCAAATCTGTTCACTTTTCTTTCCTTCCTAAAATTCCCTGTTGTTTTCACATGTTTATTCTTCCAGCGCAGTAGTTCTCAACCTTGGCTGCACATTGGAATCACTCAGGGAATGTTAATAAATGCTGATAACCTCACCCCACTCCCAGAAGTCCCAGTTTAATTGCTAGGGGTACAGTATGGGAACAGAGTTTTAATAGCTCCCCAGATGATTCTGAATGTGTAACCAAGTTGAGTACCACTTTGCAAGATGAACTTTAACACCATTTTCTTCCATTTCTGCTATGATTTTTATTTTTATTGCATTGAATTGTAGATTAATTTAGAGATAATTGACATCTTTATAATACAGTGTTTTTCTATTTCATTTGGTCATGGTTCTTTAGCTGAAAAAATTAGAAAGAGATTTTGGCTGATGCTATGGACTGAATGTTTATGTTTCCCTCAAATTCATTCATATGTTCAATCCTAAATCCCCAATATGATGGCATGAGGAGGTGGGGCCTTTGAGAGGTGATTAGTGTTCTCATCAGGCAAGGAATCTGCCAGGCACCTTGACCTGGGACTCCCAGCCTCGAGAACTGTGAGAAATGAATTTCTGTTGTTTAAGCCACCCAGTCTATGGTTACTTGTTATAGCAGCCTAAACTAAGACAGCTGACTTAAAGGAAAAGTTGAAAGAAAGGATTTTCTGGCCGGGCGCGGTGGCTCAAGCCTGTAATCCCAGCACTTTGGGAGGCCGAGGCGGGCGGATCACAAGGTCAGGAGATCGAGACCACAGTGAAACCCCGTCTCTACTAAAAATACAAAAAAAAATTAGCCGGGCGCGGTGGCGGGCGCCTGTAGTCCCAGCTACTCAGGAGGCTGAGGCAGGAGAATGGCGTGAACCCAGGAGGCGGAGCTTGCAGTGAGCCGAGATGGCGCCACTGCACTCCAGCCTGGGCGACAGCGTGAGACTCCGTCTCAAAAAAAAAAAAAAAAAAAAAAAAAAAAAAGAAAGGATTTTCTGAAAGGATTTGGAGTAGCTCAGAGATGTGAAGAAAAGCTGAAGAACTAGATGTGGGAATGGGAAAATTGAAGCAGCTGTTGGACTTGAAGCAGCTGAACTCAACTCCACTTACATTCTTAGCTCCTCCAGCTTTCCAGCTTTCAGGTATTCTGCTTGAATTTCAGATTCTGAAAAGGAATTCAATGGTCCTCCTTTGGGTAGCTCATCTACTCCTTGGCTGGAGGATGCTTTGAGTGACAGTTGCTACAAGTCTGCACATGGTGGGGAACCTAGAGAAGGGAAATCAGTAGCCAGGATGTTGGGGCGGTGGTGAAATGACAGTAACAATGACAAGTGCAACAAAAATAGCCATGCAGTATGCTGGTGTGAGCACGGCATTTCTCTTCACTTATATTTTCTTCAGTGTTCCTTGATGTTTTATAGTTTTTCTTATTTAATTTGCATATTACTCATTTAGCTAATTTGTGTTTCATGCATTTTATTTTCTTTGTGACTAGCAGCTTTTTTAAATTTTATTTTGTTATTATTTATTTATTTATTTATTTGAGACAGAGTCTCACTCTGTTGCCCAGGCTGGAGTACAACGGCACAATCTCTGCTCACTGCAACCTCTGCCTCCCAGGTTCAAGCGATTCTCCTGCCTCAGCCTCTCCAGTAGCTGGGATTACAGGCATGCACCACCACACCCTTCTAATTTTGTATTTTTAGTAGAGACGGGGTTTCTCCATGTTGATCAGGCTGGTCTTGAACTCCCTATCTCAGGTGATCCACCCACCTTGGCCTCCCAAAGTGCTGGGATTATAGGTATGAGCCACTGCAGCTGGCCTTGTTTTTTAAACTAAAATGTTTTCCATTTTAGTTCACAAACTAAGTACATAAACCTTATTCTTTTTTTTGTTCTTGTACATTATGCCAGTTTATAGATATACTATAATGTATCTAACCTGTCTTCTACTATATGGGTTGTTTTTATTCTTTATCCATGTGTGTGTATATGTGTGTGTGTGTGTATATATATATGTGTGTGTGTGTGTGTATGTGTGTGTGTGTATATATATATATATATTTTTTTTTGAGATGGAGTCTCGCTCTGTCACCCAGGCTGGAGTGCAGTGGCGTGATCTGCACTCACTACAAGCTCTGCCTCTTGGGTTCACGCCATTCTCCTGCCTCAGCCTCCTGAGTAGCTGGGACTACAGGCGCCTGCTACCACGCCCGGCTAGTTTTTTGTATTTTTTTTAGTAGAGATGTGATTTTACCGTGTTAGCCAGGATGGTCTCCATCTCCTGACCTCGTGAGGCACCCGCCTCAGCCTCCCAGAGTGCTGGGATTACAGGCGTGAGCCACCACGCCTGGCCCAGACATTATATATTTTTATATTTGTTAATCTTACAGGTGAAAAAGGTGTCTGTGAGATTCAATTTGTATTTCTCTCATTATGAGTACAGCTGGTCACCTTTTCATATTTTAAGAACCATTTAAAATTCCTTTTATGTAAAGCTTTGCCAATTTTTCTATTAGGTTGTTAATCTTTCTCTTATTGTTTATAGGAGCTCTTTATATTTTAGGGAAAGTAGCCCTTTATTTTGATGTGGCCACAAATAATTTATTTCCATATTTTTGTTTGACGGTTAACTGCTTCTGGTTAACCTTAATGATCGAAGGTTTTTTTTTTGTTTTTTTTTTTTTGGATGTGTGAGCCAAAGATTTATTTCTTCATTTCTTGCATTTGAAGTACTCTTTGATGACATCCTTGGCCTGAGACTCCTTGCCATAGTCCTTAACTACTACACAACTGCAACCAACAACTGTATGGGGTTTCCCCTCTGTCAGTTTTACAGAGGCCTTCCCATTCCTCTAGTTTCTTGTTGTCATGAACCTTAATTAGGTTGATTTGGTGTTCAGCACAAAGGGCCTCCACCAACTCGACATACACAGGCTCATTACAGTTGGACGCAAGCACACAAAGATGGGCTTGGCCCTTGTCTAAGGCTTTGGCAGCTTCGCGAATTCCACGCGCTAGGCCTTCGTGAATGAGGGCGGTCTTCAGCACCTCTTGTAAAGCAGTATTAACGTCCATTACACCTCCAGCAGCAATGCCTTCCTCGGCCATGGTGGTGAGTTACGGGTGAAGCTGAATCTTGAAGGCACCCAAGCCTCCGCCTCCGCGCGACTTGGCGGCGGCAGGGAAAGAGCAATCGAAAGGTTTTTATAACTTGCCATGAGTGCATCAATTGTAAACTATTTTATTTTATTCTTTTCTTTTCTTTCTTTCTTTTTTCTTTTTTTGTGACGTAGTCTCGCTCTGTTGCCAGGCTGGAGTGCAGTGGCGCAATCTCGGGTCACTGCAACCTCTGCCTCCCGGGTTCAAGTGATTCTTCTGCGTCAGCCTCCCGAGTAGCTGGGACTACAGGCACCCACTACCACGCCTGGGTGATTTTTGTATTTTTAGTAGGGACGGGGTTTCACCATGTTGGCCAGGCTGGTCTCGATCTCTTGACCTCGTGATCCACCCGCCTTGGCCTCTCAAAGTACTGGGATTACAGGTGTGAGCCACCGCGCCCGGCTATTTATTTAGAGAGAGGATTCTGTTGCCCAGACTGGAGTGCAGTGGTATGATCATAGCTCACTGTAATCTCAAACTCCCAGGTTCCAGCAATCCCTGCCTCAGCCTACCAACTAACTGGGACTACAGATGTGCACCACTGCACCTGGCTAATTTGTGAACTATTTTAATTCTGATAAACATTGCTATTCCTTTAATAAATTCTTCCCTTTAGTTTCTTCCCTTTTCTGGATTTCTATTAGTTGGATTGTAGACCTCTTTGATTAACCTTCTAACCCTCTAATTTTCTTATCTTTTTTCATATTTCTCATTATTGCTAGAAAATGGGTTAAACTTTATTTTCTTTCTCTTTCTTTCTTTCTTTCTTTCTTTCTTTCTTTCTTTCTTTCTTTCTTTCTTTCTTTCTTTCTTTCTTTCTTTCTTTCTTTCTTTCTTTCTTTCTTTCTTTCTTTCTTTCTTTTCTTTCTTTCTTTCTCTCTCTCTCTCTCTCTCTTTTGATGGAATCTCACTCTGTCACCCAGGCTGGAGTACAGTGGCACGATCCTGGCTCATTGCAACCTCTGCCTCCTCGGTTCAAGTGATTCTTCTGCCTCAGCCTCCCGAGTAACTGGGATTACAGGTGCCCACCACCATGCCCGGCTAATTTTTGTAGTTTTAGTAGAGATGGGGTTTCACCATGTTGGCCAGGCTGGTCTTGAACTCCTGCTATCAGCTGAACCACCCGCCATGGCCTCCCAAAATGCTGGGATTACAGGCGTGAGGCACCTCGCCATGCCTATTTTCTAATTTGTTAATTAATGTCTTTTCAATTTGGCAATCATATTTTAAATCTCCTGGAGCTATTTCTTGTTTTCAGAGTGTTCTTTTTCCATAGCATCGTGTTCTTGTTTTATGGATGAATTATATTTCTTGCTTCTCTGAGGATATGTATAATAATGTTTTGAAATTTTTTTCCATACGTAGAACATTTAGTGAGCATCTGCCATGCAGAGTAATGTGCCCAATGTGAGAATCCTCCACTCCAGTCCCAACTCTAGTTGGTATCTTCTTGCTTCCCATGGTGCTCCCACCTCTCTTTGATACTCACTTCCTGAATACATGTGACCCCTAGAGGCTGGGATCCCCAGTATCAGCCCCAGTACCACCCCCAAAAGCAGCAGGCCCAGGGTCCCTGGGCAAAGGGATCTTCTGTCTCCAGAGGGGTTGAGGGCCAGGAGCAGCTGTGAGGCTCAGTGAGGGTGGAGAACTGGGGTCCTCAGGATTTCCAGAGTATCAGTGGGAACTTACAGGTGATCAGGGTTGCCACGGAGGCAGTGACCAAACTCTGTATGCCCAGGGTACTGAGGGTGCCATGCAGGAGGCCACAAGTGAATCCAGGAACTTGGGTGCTTCCTCCAGATACTGCAGGCCCAAGATCATCGGGATGAGGAGTGGAAGCTGTTGTCCTGAAAAAAGTAGGTCCCTTGGTGATTGGTGCACAGGCTGTCCATCTGTTGGAACACAGTCACCCACAGATTTTTGCATATGAACTTGAGGACACCCAGCTCCTCCCTGAGATGAGCATCTCCAGGGGCAGTCTCTTGCCTAGAACCTGGCTCACACAGAAATCCATGCTCTCCAGGATCAACAGGCTTATCTTCTGTCCCCCTCCCCACCGGACAGGGTTGGGTTTGTGATGCCACAGCTCTGCTACCATCTCCGTGTGTAGAAACTCGAACAGCACAGCATCTACCATGTGTTAGCCTCATGCCCCTAATCTGAAATTTTTATATATTTTTGAGACAGCATCTTGCCTTGTTACTTAGGTTGGAGTACAGTGGCATAATCACAGCTCACTGTAGCCTCAACTCCCTGGGCTCAAGCAATCCTTCCACCTCAGCCTCCCAAGTTGCTGGGACTACAGATACGCATCATCATAACTGGTGGAATTTTTTTTTTTTTTTAAATTTTTGTAGAGAGGGAGTCTCACTATGTTGCCCAGGCCAGTCTTGAACTCCTGACCTCAAGCAATCCTTCCACCTTGGCCTCCCAGAGTGCTAGAATTATGAGTGTGAGCCACCACAGCTAGCCAATGTTTTTTAAACATTAATAAATATGTATTGTGTTATCTGTTTTCTCTAAGATCCTTTAATTCTATTTCTTTGTTTTGCTTTTTCTTCCTGTTAGTGGTCCTCTTCAAATGTCTGATAATTCTTGGACAGCCAAGACACAAGTACTCAAAAAGCTGATCAGAAGTTCTAGGTGTTTGTCAGAGAGGGGAAGAAAGAACTCATTGACTGGTGGAATTCACTGTAGAGAGAGAAGCCAGCAAACGAACTTTTTTTTTTTTTTTTTGAGAAATCCCAAATGTCAGTATCTGTAGGTGTTTTTCTTGACTTGGTCAGTTTCCACAGAAAGGTACCCTCTCATTTTCTCCCTGGGAATATATGTCTGGCTGTCAATGTTTCGATTGCCAGAGGGGAAAGAGGGTTAGAAGACTCATTTGAAACTCCTACTTCCTTTTTCTTTCTTTTTTTTTTTAATTATACTTTAAGTTCTAGGGTACATGTGCACAAAGTGCAGGTTTTTTACATATGTATACATGTGCCATGTTGGTGTGCTGCCCCCATTAACTCATCATTTACATTAGGTATATCTCCTAATGCTATCCCTCCCCCCTCCCCCCACCCCACAACAGGCCCCAGTGTGTGATGTTCCCCTTCCTGTGTCCAAGTGATCTCATTGTTCAATTCCCACCTATGAGTGAGAACATACGGTGTTTGGTTTTCTGTTCTTGCGATAGTTTGCTGAGAATGGTGGTTTCCAGCTGCATCCATGTCCCTACAAAGGACACGAACTCATCCTTTTTTATGGCTGCATAGTATTCCATGGTGTATATGTGCCACATTTTCTTAATCCAGTATGTCATTGATGGACATTTGGGTTGGTTCCAAGTCTTTGCTATTGTGAATAGTGCCACAATAAACATACGTGTGCATGTGTCTTTATAGCAGCATAATTTATAATCCTTTGGGTATATACCCAGTAATGGGATGGCTGTGTCAAATGGTATTTCTAGTTCTAGATCCTTGAGGAACTCCAACTTTCATTAAATCCTCATTTCCTTATAGTCTGTTACCCATACCTTTGTATACCTGTACCTGCCATGCTTAAACCTTTCATGTCCCAACCCTGCAGAGATTAATGGACCTTTCACTTTTTGCCAGAGTTTGGGAATAGAGGTTGCCTAGCCTGGCATGGGAGGCAGTGAGAGTGTCCAGGGGACCTCACTGCTCCTTACACAGACTTTCTGCACTCCCTTTTCTTTTCTCAGTCCCGCACAACTCCAGCATTCAATGGTAGGCTCCTCCCCCTACCTCAGGGAATCTTTTTGGTCTGAGGTGAAGGGTAACTCTTCCTTATTTATCCTATAACCACCCAAATCTTATCTGTTCATTCCCTTCCTTCAAGGCCTCGGCCTTTGAAATTCAAAAGCTAAGGAGTTATACCTCTTTTCTCTGCCTTCTGCCCTCATACTCCTTACATAACGATCTGCTTGACTGATTGGGGCCGAAAGTCAAATGGTAAGAGAATACTTGGAAAAAAAATATCAGTTAAGACTTCAAAAAATATTGTCCTATTGCACTATTATTATACAGTACTGTCTTAGTTCAGACTGCTATCACAATCATATCATAGACTGGGTGTTAAACAACAGAAATTTATTTCTTACAGTTCTAGAGGCTGGGAAGTTCAGGATTAAGGTGTGGACAGAGTCAGTTCCTGGCCTATTGTGTGGACAGCTGCCTTTTTGCTGTGTCCTCACCTGGCAGAAAGAGAACTAAATCTTGGATCTCTTCTTATAAGGTCACTAATTCCATTCATGTGGGCTCCAACTTCATAATTTAATTATCTTCCAAAGGCCTTATTTCCAAATACCGCTACATTGGAGATTAGAGCTTCAAGATATGAATTTGGGAGGCGGACACCAACATTCAGTCTGTAGCAAGTATCCACTAGGTGAGGTCACTGTTAGGTACCTCAACTACATTTTCTATCAGTCTTCTCAACAACCCATTCTATAGATGAAAACTGATGTTTGGAAAAGGTAAATAACTTGCCCAAAGTCACACAGTCAGTATGTCACAGAGCAGGCATTTGGTATCTGATTAAACACCAAGCTGATGTCCTTTCCACAGTAGCAAGTGGCCTCCTGTGAGTTCATAATAAACCTTTGAAAGTAGCAACCAGAATCTAGGATTTCTTCTTGTTTGACTAGATAACAAAAGGAATTTTGATTATGATTCTTCAAGAGTACTTACTTATTATGTCTCTTTTCATTGGTTGTTAAATTTTACCATACATCGTCTAGTTTTCTAGGTTATTTAGAGACTGGCGCATGCATTTCAGCAAATCAAACTTATTTGGGAAAGCACATATTTGTGTTATTCAGCAGTATCTGTATTTACTATCCAAACATCTGGCAATTAACTTTCAGTGCTGACACAATTTCCAACAAATTACAGAGCATTTACAACAGGGTACTATATGACACAGAATTCCTGGTTTTAGTGAGATTCTCCTAAATACCTGGTTACTGAATCAAACCTCTCAAAAGCCACCATTGGTGGAGGTAGGTTCTGTACCTCAAAGATCCCTTAGGGACCTTAGGATTTAGCACAAAGCTGGTCAGTTCCTAGCCATGTTCATTTCTTCATGAGATGCTCAGAATCAGGAAGAGAGACAGAAGGGAGAAGGACTAATCCATTAATTACATTTAAAAGGAAGCCACAGAAGCCAACACAGATACAAGTGTTGTTGGCTGTCTGAGGTCTCCCCTGGCTTAGTGAGACTGCGTTATTTTCAGCTCTGCTGCAAGAACTACTGCCTTCTCCAGCCCTGCCAGCACCTCTCCCCATTTGAGTCTTTACCAAGAAGTCTATCTGATCTACTAAGAAGTGATAGTTTGGAATAGGTATAAGCTAGAGGTGAACCCATTAGCTAGAGTGATTATCCAGACTCAAGGAAAACTGTAAGTAGGAAAGTTTGCTATGAGGCTCTCTTAGCTTTCCCTTCAGGATTCATCTTGCCATCTCTCTTTCGTTTACCACTTTTGGGTGGCTGCCTAATGTTGAAGTCCCGTAGGAATTCTTTCCACCAGATCTTCCTCTCACTAAGTTCAGATGAACAGTCATATGTAATTAAGGTGCAACGTTTCAACAAGCAAGTGTCCAGAGCCAGAAGGAAACTCTAAAACAGTGGCATTTCAGGCATCACAATAGGAAAAGAGTTGGGTGCCTTCAGTTCATATTTGCTGTGACCCCAATTGAGAGTTGGGATAATAAACAAAAGTAAGTTCCAAAAAATTCAGAACATCCCCTGAGTCTGCTAGGATGGCCCTCCAGAATCTCCTTAAAGGCTCCGCAAATTTAAAGCCAAAACTCTGTGTCTTCTAAAACTCTGAATTTGTCTGGTGTCTCTGGTTAGGAGTGGTCACATGACCTAAGAAAGCCAACGCATCCTTCTGCAGTGGGTAAATGGCTCCCTCAGTTCAGATCTGTTGGATCAGCTGCCAGGTCAGCACCCTCTCACTGGAGAAGCAGAAAATCCATGGGTTTTGCTGTTTAGTTGAGGAAAAAAAAAACAGGCTCTCCTTCTGTTGTGAAAAATTTCAATCTGCAAAGGCATGTGTTTCTAAAATGACTAATCATTCAGGGTTTCAGTTGCTGCTATTGTTTTTTAGAATTTTGTTTAATTTAGTGCTGTTATAGGTAATCGTTTTGCTACTGATCACCTTTCACTACTGAGTATTTCATTTTTTTAGGCATGTGATAAAAATTCAGCAATGGTAAGATTTGTGTGGGGAGGCTGAATGAATAATTACATTTATGCATTTGTTGTGGCTAATTCTGTTGGAGTTATGTTATGTGTGTGCTCATGCGTGACCTATTATTTTAGTTTTGGAGCCCAGTTTTAGTTTTGGGGATTTAGTGCAACTGTGAGTGACTCCATGTTACACATAAATGTGTCTTTGTTGGCTCCCTCCATCTCCCTTTTCTCTTCATGTTTCTTTTTTTTTTTGGAGACAGTTTTGCTCTGTTGCCCAGACTAGAGTGCAGTGTCATGATCTCGGCTCACTGCAACCTCTGCCTCCTGGATTCAAGCAATTCTCCTGCCTCAGCCTCTCAAGTAGCTGGGATTACAGGCATGTGCCACCATGCCCGGCTAATTTTAGTATTTTTTTTTTTTTTTTTTTGAGATGGAGTCTTGCTCTGTCACCCAGGCTGGGGTGCAGTGGCGCGATCTCGGCTCACTGCAACCTCCGTCTCCCTGGTTTAAGCAATTCTCCTGCCTCAGCCTCCCAAGTAGCTGGGACTACAGGTGCATGCTGTCATGCCCAGCTAATTTTTTGTATTTTAGTAGAGACGGAGTTTCACTGTGTTGCCCATGCTGGTCACAAACTCCTGAGATCAGGTAATCCGCCCGCCTCGGCCTCCCAAAATGCTGGGATTACAGGCATGAGCCACCGTGCCCGGCCCAAGTTTCTCTTACATGTCTTTGGTTTTAACCTCCACCCAGATGACTCCCACTTCTATATCTGCATACCTGACCTGACTAGTGGTTTCTCGCTGTGTGCTGGGCACTTCCTCCTGCAGGCTCGCTGATAACTGAAACACGGACTTCCCCTTCATCTCCACAAACTCTTCATTTCCCCCAGCCAGCAACTGCTCCTTCCTATTGCTTTCTGTCTGCTCCTGCCTTCTGCCTTGCAGTTTACCCAGATCGGGGCTTCCTCACAGGCAAAGTCTTCCTGGGCCAACCCACCTGGCAGGGACCTCCTGTGAGATGGGACCGGATGCAGGGTCAGGCAGGGACATTTGGGATTTCAACTGTGCCCTGGTTAATTATGGGAATGTGGCAATTTTCTTTCCTTCTATGAACCTGCATTTTCAGTGAGACTGTCCTGATCTACCCCATGGAGTAGCTGATGGGATTATGTAAACGTTTATCTGAAGCTTTTGAAATGTTTGCCTCCGTTCCTACTCTTCACCGGCATTCTCCAAAGTGGGGTGTGAGCGTGGGGCCCCTGACACTTCTTTGGAGCATGGTAAGAAGATACTAAAATATCTATTTATATTTATTTTATCTAAAAATGTAAATTCTGCTTTGCTAACATTCAGTGTTTGTTTTGACTCCTGGCACTCACCCCTGTGAATTGTACTAGATAATATGATCCTTCTAGTACAACTGAGGGCCATGATGCCTGTGTCAGGTGTGCTGTTGGAGAGGCCTCAACTCAGAGGGGGGTGGGCGGCACCCTCCTGTAGCCCCCCAGTGCATTTTGACCACTTGTAACTGATGTGAGCCCAGTTTAGTGGATTTATGGGTTATGCTTTCTAATTTAACGAAAACATCCACCTGATCCATGGATAAGTGACTGGAAAGAAACTGTGGTTGAAATAGAACTAATAATGCA
Source organism: Macaca thibetana thibetana (assembly GCF_024542745.1). NCBI lineage: Eukaryota > Metazoa > Chordata > Mammalia > Primates > Cercopithecidae > Macaca > Macaca thibetana. Next base: position 104,122,741 of record NC_065581.1, on the reverse strand, counting down.
AGCTCAGGAAAGCACGGGAGTGGCCAAGGGGTCCCCTCTTCTAATCCTTGTCTGAGCTCTTTTTCAGTCCATGTCTTCCTGAGATATAACTTCCTATAATTCGAGAAACAACTTGGGAGCTAGTTTGGTCCCACCAAAATAATTGGCCAATGATCTTTCTGTATAGGATGTTATTTTAAAGGAATTCTACTCTTTTCTATTTCAGAGATTGATCTTATCCTCCATCTCCCCAGTTCTGGGTCTCTCTCCTGCTGGTTACAGGTGTGACATTGTGTGGTAAATATGCTTTCTTTTTTTTTTTGAGATGGAGTCTCGCTCTTGTTGCCCAGGCTGGAGTGCAATGGCACGATCTCGGCTCACTGTAAACTTTGCCTTCTGAGTTCAAGCAATTCCCCTGCCTCAGCCTCCTGAGTAGCTGGGATTATAGGCTTATGCCACCACACCCGGCTAACTTTTATATTTTTAGTTGAGACAGGGTTTCACCGTGTTGGCCAGGGTGGTCTCTAACTTCTGACCTCAAGTGATCTGCCCACTTCGGCCTCCCAAAGTGCTGGGATTATAGGCGTGAGCCACCGCACCTGGCCTAATATAATTTCTATAGAGTGCATGACATGGGCACAATGGCCATATGTTAACGTATTTTTAAATTCAACTAAACATTATATTTTAAAAATTATTAAAGTAATATATATTCAATATAGAAAATGCAGTTACCATAGAAGAAGAAAGTAAAAACTAAAATCATAGCACTTGGGATAGTAGCTGACAGCTGACATTCCTTTTTGTGCCTATCTATTTCTTTTTGTCAAAAATAGATTGTATTGGACACCCTATTCTGTAAACTACTTAAAATTTTTTATGTAGTAATCCATCCAAGGATTAGCTAAATTAAAGCTACTCCAAAATTGTCTGAGAACAACTGAAAGGCTAAAAATATCTCCTTAATCCAAATTTTATGGTCACATTTTCTTTTATTAATTTTCTTAATCTTTTACTCTTTTCATGGGTAAGAAATCAATGTTATTTATTTGTCTTATGTTCCTGCAGAATTCTCAGCCTGGCAATCAGCTTCTGGGAAAGATTTCAGATTTTTTTTTGTTTTTTAGTCCTCTTTTTTTTGAGACGGTGTCTTACTTTGTCACCTAGGCTAAAGTACAGTTGGACCATCACAGCTCACTACAGCCTCGACCTCTTGGGCTCAAGCAATCCTCCCAATGCAGCCTCCTGAGTAGCTGGGACTATAGGTACACACCACCACATCCATCTAATTTTTAAATTTTTTTGATAGAGTTGGGATCTCACTATGTTGCCCAGGCTGGTTTTGAACTCTTGCACTCAAATGCTCCTCCCTGCCTCAGTCTCCCAAAGTGCTGAGATTATAGGTATGAACCACTACACCTAGCAAGATTTCAGAGTCTTCTGCAACCTCAGTAATCTCTGTTTTATGTAAGAGGCAAGAAGCCCTGCCAGGTAGAGAGAATAATGATAGCTATTGCTCACTCTGCTGTTCTGCTGCAAGCTTCTCCTGCTTTGCTTTTCCTTTTCCATTGACTTCTAATAATATGAGTGGTTCAGACCACAGACTGGACATGTCCAAAACAAGGGAGAGAAAAAAAAGAGGAGAGGGAGAGTAGGGAGTCCTGACGAAATAGCCCATGTGGAGTAATGCAGCATGCTCATGTATTGAGGCAAAGAAAAACAATTCTTTTTTTTTCTGAGACAGACTTTTGCTCTTGTTACCTAGGCTGGAGTGCAATGGCCCAATCTCGGCTCACCACAACCTCCGCCTCCCGGGTTCAAGTGATTCTACTGCCTCAGCCTCCCGAGTAGCTGAGATTACAGGCATGTGCCACCATGCCTGTCTAATTTCATATTTTTAGTAGAGATGGGGTTTCCCCATTTTGGCCAGGCTGATCTCTAACGCCTGACCTCAGGTGGTCCGGCGGCCTCGGCCTCTCAAAGTGCTGGGATTACAGGCATGAGGCACCACGCCTGGCTGAAAAGCAGTTATTTTAAGTGAAGACTCACACTGCAAAGGTAATTGCAACCTTGTTCCCTTTTGCTTAATGGTGATTTTTTCATGTATATGAACCATATCTCAATTATTATGCTTTTGAGAGGGCAAAGACTATGTCCTTTTCATCCTTTTGATCCCCATATTATCGAGTACAGTGATTTTTACCAAGTAAACACTCACTAAACATTTGTTGTTTGTGATGACAATTATGATAATAGGGTAGCATGCACAATAAAATACGGAATCTCCACCAAAAAAAAAAAGCAGTTTTAGCTAATTCACAGATGACGTGACGTGATTGACTAGAATGAAAACTCAAAAGAATCAACAGACATTTATTGGAGCTGATAGGAAAATACAGCCAGTTTGCTGGGTTTATATGGAATATCCAAAAGTCAGTTGATTTTTTATAGTTTTATGCGTTGAATGGTGGTTCCCAAAAGATATGTCCACATCCGAATGCCCAGAACATGTAAATATACTTATATAGTTAAAGAGTGGATAGTACCTCTTATGACAAAAAAAGGTGTTTACGTTAAGGATTTTTTTTTTTTTTTTTTTTGAGACAGGGACTCACTTTGTCACCCAGGCTGGAGTGCAGTGGCACAATCTCCGCTCATTGTAATCTCCACCCTCCAGGCTCAAGCGATCCTCTTGTCCCAGTCCCACAAGTAGCTGGGACCATAGGCGTGAGCCACTGTGCCTGGCTAACTGTTGTATTTTTTTGTAGAGACAGGGTTTCCATGTGTTGCCCAGGCTGGTCTCGAACTCCTGAGCTCAAACGATCCTCTTGCCTTGGCCTCCCAAAATGCTAGGATTACAGGCATGAGCTACCGCATCCGGCAAGTTAAGGTTTTTTGAGAAGAGAAACTTGTCTTAGATTATCCAGATGAGTCCCAAGTCCGGTGACAAGGGTGAGACACATGGAGATTACACACACACAGGAGAAGGCCATATAGAGACAGAGGCAGAGGTTGAAATGATGCAGCCACAGCCTAAGCAGAAATGCCAGGGCAGGCCAGGCGCAGTGGCTCATGCCTGTAATCTCTGCACTTTGGGAGGCTGAGGCAGGCGGATCTCCTGAGGCCAGGAGTTTGAGACCAGCCTGGCCAACATGGTGAAACCCTGTCTCTACTAAAAATACAACAACAAAAAATTAATCAGGCATAGTGGTGGGTGCCTGTAATCCCAGCTACATGGGGAGGCTGAGGCAGGAGAATCACTTGAACCCGAGAAGTGGAGGCTGCAGTGAATGGAGATTGCACCATTGCACTCCAGCCTGGGCAACAGTGCAAGACTCCATCTCAAAGGAAAAAAATAAAGAAATGCCAAAGAACCTACCAGCAGCTGGAAGAGGTGAGGAAGAATTTTCCCTTACAGCCCCTGGAGAGAGCATGGCCCTACTGGATTTTGTATTTTTAGCCTCTGTAACTGTGACAGAATAAATATCTGTTGTTTTAAAGCCACTAAGTCAGTGGTAGTTTGTTATTGCAGGCTCAGAAAATTAATACAAGAGTGTCCAGAAGAACAGAGTGCTGCGATTAAGAACGTGTGCTCTGGAGCCAGACTTCCTTTGTCAGAATCTCCACTCCACCAGTTACTAGTTAAGTAATGTAAGGCACACTAGGTAACAGCACAGGGCTTGCTGTGAGTCTAGAGCATGTAGACCTGTGAGTGGTAGATTGTGAACATGGAACACATGCTAGTCATTTTTATCATCATCCTCATTACTAACATTATTATTATTACCAGCATAGTTAGAAAGTGCAGCATGAGGCTGGGCACAGTGGCTCGTGTCTGTAATCCCAGCACTTTGAAAGGTGGACGTGGGAGGATCGCTTGAGTCCAGGAGTTCAAGACCAGCCTTGGCAATATGTTGACACCTGTCTCTACAAAAAATTTAAAAATTGGCCAGATATGCGGGCATGCGCCTGTAGTCCCAGCTACGTGGAAGGCTGAGGTGGGAGGATTGCTTGAGCCCAGGAGGTTGAGGCTGCAGTGAATCATGTTTGTATTACTATCTGTATTTACCACTATCTATATTTTGTAATAATAATTCCCCTGCTGTTCTTAATAATTTAATCACATATTGTTTAGTTTTTGCCTGTTTATAAAGGGTACATATTTGTCTCTGACTTTTTTTTCTTTTTTATGAGACAGAGTCTCACTATGTTGCCCAGGCTGGAGTACAGTGGCACAATCCTGGCTCACTGTAACCTCTGCCTCCCGGGTTCAAGCAATTCTCCTGCTTCAGCCTCCTGAGTAGCCAGGACTACAGGTGCCCGCCACCATGCCCAGCTAATTTTTCTACTTTTAGTAGAGACGGGGTTTCACCATGTTGGCTAGGCTGGTCTTGAACTCCTGACCTCAGGTAATCCAACTGCCCCAGCCTCCCAAAGTGCTGGGATTACAGGTGTGAGCCACCGTGCCCAGCCAATCTTCCAGTTTTTTTTTTTTTTTTTGAGATGGAGTCTCACTCTGTTACCAGGTTGGAGTGCATTGGCGAGAGCTCGGCTCACTGTAAACTCCACCTCCCCAGTTCAAGCGATTCTCCCATCTCAGCCTCCCGAGTAGCTGGGACTACAGGCATGCGCCAGCATGCTGAGCTAATTTTTTTTTGTATTTTTAATAGAGACAGGGTTTCACCATGTTGGCCAGGATGGTCTCTAAATGCTTACACAATTGAGAAAGGAAATTTATATACATGTATTGAGAAGTGTTTTCAGAAAATGCATCCCTAAAAAAATCCATCCTTTAAGTGACTTACATTACATTTATGATTTTAACAAACTGTTAATCAACAAACTTTTTTTTTTTTTGAGACAGAGTTTTGCTCTTCTTGCCTAGGCTGAAGTGCAATGGCGTGATCTCAGCTCACCACAACCTCCACCTCCCGGGTTCAAGCGATCCTCCTGCCTCAGCCTCCTGAGTAGCTGGGACTACAGGCATGCGCCATGATGCCCGGCTAATTTTGTATTTTTAGTAGAGATGGGGTTTCTCCATGTTGGTCAGGCTGGTCTCGAACTCCTGACCTCATGTGATCTGCCCGCCTTGGCCTCCCAAAATGCTGGGATTACAGGTGTGAGCCACTGGCCTGGCCAACAAACACTTTTTAAAAAATACATAGTATCTTAAGAAAATCATCCACAGAAAATGAAGTTAGTAAGCCAGTGAAGCCAAAATCAGAGTTTAAAAACAATATATATAAGCAAGTATCTTCTCAGGGGAGTACTGTACGAGATGGTGAAGAGGAGATAGTGCGACTGATACATCCTGATTCTGGATGTTTGTATCTCTAACTAGCTCAATGTTTTTTTTTTTTTTTTTTTTTTTTTTGAGCTGAAGTCTCAAAGTCTTGCTCTGTCACCCAGGCTGGAGTGCTCGGCACGATCTCGGCTCACTACATCCTCTGCCTCTCAGGTTCAAGCAATTCTCCTGCCTCAGCCTCCTGAGTAGCTGGGACTACAGGCACGCACCATCACATCTGCCAATTTTTGTATTTTTAGTGGAGATGGGGTTTCACCATGTTGGCCAGGCTGGTCTCGAACTCCTGACCTCAAGTGATCTGCCCGCCTTGGCCTCCCAAAGTGTTGGGATTACAGGCATGAGCCACTGTGCCTGGCCAAACTAGCTCAATTGTTAGCTCTATTACAAGTAGGAGAAGGAATGGTAAAGGCCCTATGAAGCAACTAAAGAAACAGGAACACATGCTCTCAGATGGGAGGAGGGAAATTCAACGGCCGTGCTGAAACAAGAAAAGTGGAAGAGGCCGGGCCCGGTGGCTCACGCCTGTAATCCCAGCACTTTGGGAGGCCGAAGTGGGTGGATCATATGAGGTCGGGAGTTCAAGAACAGCCTGACCAACATGGAGAAACGCTGTCTCTACTAAAAATACAAAATTAGCTGGGCATCATGGCGCACACCTGTAATCCCAGCTACTGGGGAGGCTGAGGCAGAAGGATCTCTTGAACCTGGGAGTTGGAGGTTGTGGTGAGCTGAGATTGCACCATTACACTCCAGCCTGGGCGACAAGAGCGAAACTGCATCTCAAAAAAAACAAAACAAACAAACAAAAAACGAAAAAAAAAGTGTAATCAGAAATGCAATGTAAATCACTTAAAGGATGGGTTTTTTAGGGTTGCATTTTCTGAAAACGCTTCTCAATACATGTATATAAATTTCCTTTCTCAATTCAGTAAGCATTTATGGAATATATACCATATGCCCACCCAATGTCAAGGGTGAGGATGTTCCAGGGAATGAGTGTGTTACAGTTAAAGAGTCATCAGTTTGAGACTATTGATGTTTTCATTAAGAAGGCTCTTAAAGGTGACTTTTTGTATCTGATTTTTAAAAGTAACAAGGGAAATGTGAAAGTTCTTATTAAGTTTTCATGATCATCAGGTTAGGTTTCTACCATAAAGTAGTAGGTCTATATTGTTTGGACACTATAAACAGCTTTTTTTTTTTTTTTTTTTTTTTGACAGAGCCTCACTCTGTCACCCAGGCTGGAGTGCAGTGGTACAATCTTGGTTCACTGCAAACTCTGCCTCTCAGGTTCAAGTGATTCTCCTGCCTCAGCCTTCTGAGTAGCTGGGTTCACAGGCAGCCACCATCATGGTCGGCTAATTTTTGTATTTTTAGTAGAGACAAGGTTTCACCACGTTGGCCTGACTGGTCTCGAACTCCTGACCTCAGATGATCCGCCTGGCTTAGCCTCCCAAAGTGCTGGAATTACAGGCATGAGCCACTGCACCCGCCCTAGAAACAGCTTTTTAAGTTAGTGTGCTTTTAAAAAATTAAAAATAGATGGTTAATGAAGAAACAAAAACTTCAATTAATCAGAGGTGTGGGTACAAATGTTTGACTGACACGCCTATTTTATTTCGATTTAGACTTCTTTTTCAAAGAAAATTTTTGACTAGAGTGTTGGCTTATAGGAAGAGCCTTATTGCTGAGTCTTTTTTCAAGTGTAAAAAAAAGTCCCACATTGGAAGAAGAAGAATAGGCTAGAACGACCCTTGGACAGACCAAACCCGCTCGGTGCTGCATCCTGCATCCAGAGCCTATGTCCTGCCACTGTCGACGCCAGCATGCCCAAGAGAAAGGCTGAAGGGGATGCTAAAGGAGATAAAGCCAAAGGGAAGGATGAACCACAGAGAAGATCTGCGAGGCTGTCTGCTAAACCTGCTCCTCCAAAGCCAGAGCCCAAGCCTGAAAAGGCTCCTGCAAAGAAGAGAGAGAAGGTATCCAAAGGGAAAAAGGGAAAAGCTGATGCTGGCAAGGAGAGGAATAACCCTGCAGAAAATGGAGATGCCAAAACAGACCAGGCACAGAAAGCAGAAGGTTCTGGAGAGGCCAAGTGAAGTGTGTGGATTTTTGATAACTGTGTGCTTATGGTGACTGTACAGTTTGAAATACTATTTTTTATCAAGTTTTGTAAAAATGCAGAATTTTGTTTTACTTTTTTTTTTAAGCTATATTGTTAGCATACAGAACACCTCATTGTTGTTTTTGGGGGAAGGGGCATATGTCACTAACAGAATGTCTCTGAAGCTGGATTGATGTCAGGAAAACGCCTTTCCCTTCTGGTTTTGAGAGACTTCCTCTTGGCTCCCAGGAGGAGGGATTCCCTGACTTTGACACGCGTGGCCTCTTGGCACAAAAGCCTCGTGGTATGGAAAAACAAATTCGTTTTTATGTCCGCTTCTCCCTTTCTATTTTTCAGCATAGACTTAACTCCCTTAAGCCCAGACATCTGTTGGGACCTGACCCCCAGTCATTGCTTACCAGTGTGTCAGGCAATCTGGACTTTCCAGTGATGCTGCTGAGATGGCACCTGTCAAAAGGGGCAGTGGTTCCATTTCTAGTTGGTGGATCTTCACATAAATTCTGCCATTTTCATTTCACTTTCTGAAAGTCAGGGTTGGCTTGTGAAAAGTTGTTAAAAACATGCTAAATGTGAAATGTCGACCCTCACTCTAAACATTCCCTGTTCAGAGCGTCAGATGAAGACTTCATTGGTTTTTATAGTGGCTTTCTGATTTTTGGTAGTCCATTGAAGAAGGGAGTTTGAAAGTTGTGTACTGTTAATGATTGTCTGCCCATGTCCTGCCTGAAATACCATGATCGTTTATGGAAAGTATCTTTAATAAAGCTGGATACAGTTTGGCTTGGAAAAAAAAATGTTCCACATCAATATAACTGGGAACACAATGAATAATCATTAAGAAGTATAACAAACATTTATGTGTGACATATGGACTTTCTAACTTCAAAACAGTTGGAATTAAAGACATGTTTAACATGACCATTAAAATGAAAATAGAACATTAAATTCTATATCGAAGGAAGGAGAAATAAGTAGAGCAAAATCTAAGCTAATGTTTTACCCTGACTTATGTATAAATTTCTCTGTAAGCTTCCTAGTAGTCAAGCTATGATGGCATAGGTTATAGGCTATAAACTAGAGAATTCTCATTATTTGCAAACAGAGAGATAAGTTCCTTGGGATAAAATATTTTAAGTTTTAAAAATATTTAACTTCAAAACTATCATGTAGTTAATTATACAAGAAATATTGAGCCACATATTTAACCATGGTTTCTGAAAGATAGATAAATATTATTCATATAGGTAATTTATATATTTTTCTTCAACAAAAGCCTAAATTGTAGTATTTAGATTTTACAGAGTAAGGTTTTTTTGTTTTGTTTTGTTTTTTGAGGGGGATGGGAGGTGGAGATTGTATTAGTGAGGATCCTTGCAGGAAAGAGAAGGTAATTTGAGTTGATAAAGGGACTCTTTACAAAGATATATGTAGGATGCAGGGAAACCATAAGGAATTGTGCAGTTCTGTGGGGCTAGTAACAAGGGATACTGTTACTTTCCTAGGTTTGAAAGGGATAAAGAGAAGATGCCATCACCAGAAGAGAACTTGGAGACAGAGACTGAGCAGAGAAGGCTCTTGGACAGGAGTAGTGACTTTTAGTCAAGAGATGAATCCAGCCTGTGGTACCCCCACAGAGAGCCAAGGAAATAAATACCTTTAACTTTCCACCCACTCCCTCTGATCTCTTGCTGGTACTTTTCATTGACTGAATTCAACTAGAAGCTAAGGGCAGGCACAGGGAGTCTGGTGGTGCTTGTTAGCCTTCTGGTGCAGAGAAAGGATCAAGAAAGGACATATGGAAGCTATCAAGCCAGGAGGACATACTGGAAATTGCAGAGCTTTATAGAGTTCACCCTTCCCCCATTTTGATAAGCCTCTCTGGGTAGAGCAGAAAGAGACTTGCCCTTCTGCCTTTCCCACTCAGACTTTGGTGGAGAATCACTGCAGTGTAATGAGAAATGGTCGTTCTGTTAGCTGCATGTAAGGAAAAAATGTTGCGAACCAATGATCTATAAGAAAGGACAATACCATTTTCCTTAAATGTTTCTTTTTCTCACATGGATTTTACATTGGAGCTAAGTCACAGCTCTGAAATAGAGAAATTTAACAGAATGTGAAGAGACTCCTTAAGTTTAGAATATCAGATGCATTATGAGTCAGTGCCCACAGGCAGAATTAGATAACCCTTGGGGAGAATAGATTCCCTTCCCCATGACCTGTGGGTAGATCTCACCCTATATGAAGGCGAATACACTAATAGGGGCCTCTGAGGACTATGTCTGGTGACCTGACATCTGGATGTTGCTTTATTGCTCATAGATAAGTGCACCCCAAGCCCAGACAACTTGAAACCTATGTATCCCTATAGCGACAATAATTACAATAACAGCCAGGTCTACAAAGCCAACTGCATTGCCAATGAGGCCATTTAAAATATTGAAAGATACATTCTAGAACTTATGAAATCTCTGGCCTAATCTCCAATATTATATGTTCTCTCCAATTTGAAAATCTACCATTTAAAAAATAAAAACAAAACCAAGTATAAAAAATGTAAATACAGGTCTTATTTGTTTGTTTTTGTTTTGTTTTGTTTTCTTGGCAAAGAGTCTTTCTCTGTTGCCCAGGCTGGAGTGCCGTGGTGCAATCTCAGCTCACTGCAACCTCCGCCTCCTGGGTTCAAGCAATTCTCCTGCCTCAGCCTCCCGAGTAGCTGGGGCTACAGGCATGTGCCACCACACCCAGCTAATTCTCGTATTTTTAGTAGGGACAGGGTTTTGTCATGTTGGTCAGGCTGGTCTCGAACTCCTGACCTCAGGAGATCCACCCACCTTAGCCTCCCAAAGTGATGGGATGACAGGCATGAGCCACCACGCCTGGCCCACAGTTATATTTTTATACTTAAACTTTATATAAATTCAAATGTTTCTTTTTTTATGCCAAAATATAAATATTTTTCAGACTTAATCGTGTGAATGGAAGATTGTTTGGTTCCAGCACAGCACTGAGGAGTAAATGGAATTTATTGAATTCACATTCTGTATTATCTTCTTGTGCTGCTAGGGAAAGTAGTGACAGGTTGAAAAAGTTATTAACTTCTCGTGTGTATTAAGACAACACTTGAAGGCAACTGACTTTAGATAAGACAAAATAATCAGTATAGCCTGTGATGTTACTTTAGTTTAAATCCAGTGTGCTCTGAAGCTCAAACAGAGATAAAGAGCAAGAGTAGGATGAATGTTTTCATTGAAGTCCTAACTTCAAATATTGTGAGGGTCTCAGGAGGTTATCCAGTCTATTTCCAGCCTTTGGCAGAATTACAGTTAAACCGGCTCAGGCAGATGGCAATCCATCTTATTCCTAAAATTGTCCACTCAAGGAATTCCACATAACTCTTTCCATCGTCCTTTTTATAACCGTATTTTTCTTTAAACCCTCAGGGAATATGCATATAACAAATGGAAAGCATAAAGTAAAGTACATATGACCCTCTTCTCATCATGAAGGGGGCAGAATTATACGCTAGTATCTATGATGATTTGTAAACAATACCAGTCCTAGACAAATCTCTCTTCTTTATCCAACCTCACAAATATTCTGCCTCTCTAAGTAGCCCTTGTCCCTTTGCCCCTCTTGTTTTCCTTTGTTTCCTCCTTTCTCCCCTGGTTCAGAATGCCTAGGAGAGTTTGTGTAAGATTCCTAATGCCCTAGAAATAGGAAAAGCAATCATGCCTCAGGCCATAGGGATGTTGTCAGCACCATGGACAGCGGCTTATCGGGCTCGCAAGCGTTGTACAGAGGTATAACTTGCCAGTAGAGTATGTTGATGACTTTTTAATATCTTTGAAAGTCTTCATCAGTTAATTCCCCTTCTCTTCTTAGCCTTCTATTTTATTGAGGTAGATGACGTTAAGACTTCAACTTTTCGGTGCAGGCAGAGAAGCCCACATCTCAGTAGTCTATGACAAGGAGGGGCTGACGGGAGGTAAACTCATCTAGGCCTGCTGAAGTTAATTCATCACTTGGCCCTAGGGTTCAGGGAGCAAAATACAGAAGGCAATGAAGAACAATGGAATCAACAAGAGAGGTAACTCCTCTCTTCTCTTGCAGATGCCTCAATTAAATCTATTTCACAAAGGATTAGTGGCCCCTAAAATACACAATTGTGCCATTCTTCACATCCCCTATTTTACTGGTTAGAAAACATTTGTTGTAACTTTACATCCATTAAAAATTAGCTATTCAGTCTTGGCTATGTCACCTAAAATCTCTGTCTAATCTTGGAGAAAATTTCACAATACTTCTCAAAATTTTAAATGCACATATTTTTTGACCCTACAACTCTAACACAGAAATGATTCAACAGGCTGGCATGGTGGCCCACACCTGTAATCCCAGAACTTTGGGAGGCCAAGGTGGCAGGATCACTTGAGAGAAGCCTGGGCAACATAGTAATACCTCATCTCTACAAAAAATTTTTAAAATTAGCTGGGCATGGTGGCACATGCCTGAAGTTCCACCTGCTCAGGAGGCTGAGATGGGAGGATTCCTTGAGCCCAGGGGTTTGGTGCTGCAGTGAGCTATGATCACACAACTGCACTCCAGCCTGGATGACAGAGTGAGACCTTGCCTCTTAAAAGAAAAAAAATACATCAATGTAAAACTGTTTAAATAAAGTATAAGTTTATACAATCAAATATTAAGAAGTCATAAACAAAGTGGAAATTCACTATATACTCATATGAAAGATCTCCAGGATATATTAAGTTTAAAAAATCTGGGTTCAGAACAATGACTATATTAACATATTATATAAAAAGAAGAAAAATCATGTATAGCCATCTGTACTAAGCATACAATATCTCCAGGAGGATATATGTTAGAAATAAGAAATAGCAGTTTCCTCTAGGAAGGGAAATTGGGTGGATAGAGGTGAGAAGTGGAGGGGAGTTTTTTTCACCATACACCTTTATGTACTTTTGGAATTTTGAATAATGTGAATTCATCAACTATATAAAAATGAATAAATAAATTTAAATAAAAATGAAATAAATTATCTGTGACTCAGTTTCTTTCTCTGCGAAATGGATATAGTCATATCCATTTGATTGTCCTGAGAATCAAATAGAATAGTGTATGTAAAGGTGTTTTGAAAAATATGCATTCTTCATATATGATGTTTATTGCTAGTATTTTAGTAATGTATGGACAGTTTAAGTTCTCCACACGCCTCCTAAAGTTTGGAGTTTAGAATTGAACATAACTCTGAAATAATGATAATAAAATGTGAATTAAATATTTGTGAGGTATTTTAGACTTTTTCACTGTAGTGTGGCTATGATATAAAAATAACTTTATCCTGCACTTCCTTTTGCAGCCTTTTCCTTCATGCAGTTAGAAGAATTTTTGCCTTTTAATAATGGGTACTTTTCAGCTGCCTCAAAAGAAGGTGAAGCATGCTCAAGCTGATTGGAAGGGCTTAATGAGATTATTCAGTAACTTGTAGAAAACTGCAGTGTATCAGAAAAGGGAAAACAGCTGGATCATTAAAATGCTCGTGGAACCCACTGTGACACTGGAATGGGAAATCCTTTGATGGATATGGAGAAGGAAGAAACACTATACTTTCTGGGAAAAAAATTTTGGGAGTCTTGTTACAACATATTTAAAAAATAATTTTAAAAAGTCAGTTTAGAAGGGTTTCTTGTCAGTCCTAAAAGACAGAAGGAGATTTGAAAGGTGGTAGTACCCCTAAAGCGATGTGTTTTGAAAAAAGGAACTCGTTTCCCACATTCCAAGGGGTCCCCTGAGACCATCCTACACCTCATTAAGTACATGAACAAGCATGAGACTTGGAACCTCTGTAGAGACTTCTGGCCTAGCCTGGCAGAAAAAATGATGAGAGATTTGTGGGCTTTATGAGGTGGATCACAGCACAATATAAAACCAAAACAAATCACCTCGGGCCCTACCAAGGGAGAAGACTATTAAAAGAGGAAAATAAACTCACCATCTCAGTTCATTTTTTTCTCCTAAGGAATATTTTTTTTTTCTCCACGCATTTGTGCCAAGAGAATCCAATTTATTTTCAGAATGTCTTCTTCTTTTCCCTTCTTTCTTTTCCTCCCTGTGCTATTCCCCCTTCCTTTTTCCTTCTTCTCCTCCATTCTTTTTCTTTCTCTTTTTCCTCCTCCTCTTCTCCTTGTTCTTCTTCTGTACTAGGAGTTAGCAAACTTTCCCTGTTAAGAGCCAGAAAGTTAAATATTTCAGGCTTTGCAGACCAAACTGTCTCTTGCAACTACTCAACTCTGCCCCATGTAGTGCAAAAGCAGCCTAACATGACATAAACAAATGGGCAAGCTATGTTCCAGTAACACTGTGTAAAGACAAGCTGTCGGTCAAATTTGTCCCTCATAACGTAGTTCATCTGCCCTTGTTCTATGTTATAATAGTTTAAATAAAGTTCACAGTGTAGCAGGACAAGCTGCAGACAAAACCCCTCAGACAGCGAGTTAAAGAAGGAAGGGTTTTATTCGGCCGGGAGCTTCGGCAACACTCACGTCTTCAAGAACCGAGCTCCCCCGGGTGAGCAATTCCTGTCCCTTATGATGGCTTACAACTCTAAGGGGGTCTGCGTGAGAGGGTCGTGATCGATTGAGCAAGCAGGGAGTACGTGACTGGGGGCTGCGTGCATCGGTAATCAGAACGGAACAGAGCAGGACAGGGATTTTCACAATGCTTTTCCATACAATGTCTGGAATCTATAGATAACATAACCGGTGAGGTCAGGGGTCAATCTTTAACGAGGCTCAGAGCGCGGCGCCGGGCTGTCTGCCTGTGGATTTCATTTCTGCCTTTTAGTTTTTACTTCTTTATTTGGAGGCAGAAATTGGGCATAAGACAATATGAGGGGCGGTCTCCTCCCTTAACAGAAGAGATATAATCATCACTGTTAGGGACAACAGAGTAACTCTCTGGAAGAAAATACATTTGTACCCATACCTCACACTTCTTTAAAAAGCTCAAAGGTGATTTTTAAAAAAAGAGTAAATAGGCCGGGCGAGGTGGCTCAAGCCTGTAATCCCAGCACTTTGGGAGGCCGAGACGGGCGGATCACGAGGTCAGGAGTTCAAGACCATCCTGGCTAACACGGTGAAACCCCGTCTCTACTAAAAATACAAAAAAAAAAATTAGCCGGGCGTGGTGGCGGGCGCCTGTAGTCCCAGCTACTCGGAGGCTGAGGCGGGAGAATGGCGTGAACCCGGGAGGCGGAGCTTGCAGTGAGCCGAGATCGCGCCACTGCACTCCAGCCTGGGAGACACAGCGAGACTCCGTCTCAAAAAAAAAAAAAAAAAAGAGTAAATAATAACAAGACTAGAAAAGAACATAGAAAATTATTTTAATACATCAAAATAGGGCAAAAATCTCTTAAAATTATTTTAAAATGATAGATTCAAGTCTGGAGACAAATGACAAGCTGGAAAAAATATCTGCAACTCATGTCACAGATAATAGAATAACCTCCTTAACATATTGATTTCTGTGAATCAATAAGAAAAGTAAACAAGCACTCAGAAGAAAGGTGGGACAATGTCTGGAATTCACAGCAAAGGAAATACAAATTGTTGTTAAATATTTTAAAAGAAATGTTCTACATCATTCATAATAAGAGACACACAAATTTATACTTAAATACCATTTTCGCACATCAGATAGGCAAAAATCCAGATATTTGATAAAACACTGGGTTGACAAGGCCTTCCTTTATATTGTTGGTGAAATGTAAATTGATATGGAGGGCAACTTGGCAATACCAATCAAAATTTGAAATGCATGTCTTTTTTGATGCAACAACTCACTTTAAAGAGCTTAGTCTATAGATATCACTGGGCATATGCAAAATGTCTATACAATGTTAGTTATTGTTGCACATTTTGTAACAGTAGAAATAGGACATGACATATGTGTCCACTAATAGTGGATTGGCTAAATCTCTTAGGGCATATCTGTATCATGGAATATTATGTATCTATAAAAAAGAATCACTTCTTCTTAAAAAACTGTGCATGATATGTTTATGGTTATTTAAGAAGGGAAGCATAATATATATTTGTATTTGTGTGTATAAAAAGTCTCTGGAAGGACACACAAGAAACTAGTAATGGTGCCTCCCTATTTAAAGGGGAGATGGGAAGAATTATATGGATGAATGACAGAAATAAGGAGAAGACTTCTCACTATATGGCCTTTTAATTTTTTTTCATTTTTGAATCATTCAATACTATTATTAATATTAAAAAATAAAGTCCAGTAAAAATCACCTAAACTTGGTTTTACACACACACAGCGATGCACACATACACTTTTGTTATTTTTAGATTCATTCGACATTATACTACTAAGGGTTATGCTAGTAAGTATATTTTAAAATATCTACTTAATCTTGAAAAAGTCTTCTACTTTGTGTGTGGGGAGAAGACTAAGAGAATAAACCTTCTTTTTGTATAGTCCCAACTAATTAATCAGAGTAGATACAGAGAAGACTAATAAAAGCCCAGTGACGGAAAGACTAATAAAAAACAATGTGTTATGAAGAGGAACTGGGCTGTGTTGGAAAGCAGCGAATTCCCTATCAGTGGGCTTGTTTAACTTGAGGGGCTACTGCGGAAAGTAGGGGCTACTGCGGAAAAACTCTGAGTTCTATTCCAATTTTGACAGTCTACAATTATAAGAAAAAGGTGAACACCATGTATTTTATCATAAGCGGTAAGATTCTTTGAAAAACAAAAAACACCCTAGAGATTCATGTTTTTTGTTTGTTTGTTTGTGTTTTGGAGACAGGGTCTCACTTTGTTGCCCAGGCTGGAGTGCAATAGCCTGATCATGGCTTACTGCAGCCTCGACCTCCCCAGGCTGAGGTGATCTTCCCACTTCAGCCTCCCGAGTAGCTCAGACTACAGTTGTGCCACCATGCCTGGCTAATTTTTGTATTTTTTGTAGAGACAAGGTCTTGCTATGTTGCCCAGGCTGGTCTCGAACTCCTGGACTCAAGGAATCTGCCTGCCTTGGCCCCCAAAATTCTGGGGTTACCAGGCATGAACTATTGTGACCAGCCCCAAAACTAATTTCTAAAGTGCATAAATCTCAGGCTGGGTGCAGTGGTTCACACCTGGTAACTCCAGCACTTGGGGAAGCTGAGGTAGGTATATTGCTTAAACCTGGAAGTTTGAGACCAGCTTGGGTAACGTAGTAAAACCTCATCTCTCCAAAAAAAAAAAAAAAAAAAAAAAAAAGCCAGGCATGGTGGCTCATGCCTGTAATCCCAGCACTTTGGGAGGCTGAGGTGGGTGGATCACCTGAGGTCAGGAGTTCGAGATCAGCCTGGCCAACATGGTGAAACCCCATCTTTACTAAAAATACAAAAAGTAGCCAGGCACTGTGGCGGGCACCTATAATCCCAGCTACTTGGGAGGCTGAGGCAGGAGAATTGCTTGAACCTGGGAGGCGGAGATTGCAGTGAGCTGAGATTGTGCCACTGCACTCCAGCCTGGGCAATAAGAGTGAAACTCTGTCTCAAAAAAAAATTCACTCAGGAAGCTGACGTGGGAGGATCACCTCAGCCTGGGGAGGTCGAGGCTGCAGTGAGCCATGATCAGGCTATTGCACTCCAGCCTGGGTGACAGAGTGAGACTGGTTTTTTTTTTTTTTTGAAAAAAAAAAAAGAAAAAAAAGAAATTAATTTGGTTAACAAAGAAGGTACAAAGAAGGTAACAATGGTGGAAGGAGAGCAGGATCCTTGGGGATGGAGCAGGCAGTTAGCCTGGGTTAAGAGGAGAGCCCAAACTCAAGGACATGCAGATAGTCACATCAAATTAAACAGCCCTCATAGATGAGCAGGATGCAGGTTTCAGGGTTTTGCTGGCAGAACAGAACAGAGTGAAACACACCACTTTCCAGAACACTATGCAATGTGTAGATGGAAAGTAATTTTTAAGGAAATGATTGGAAATTATTCACATTGATTTTGAAATCATCCCTGTTTGTCAGCTGGTGAAACACCTGGCAGCTAATGCTTCCAAGCACTCTAATTTAAAGTCTGCTTTAGCTGATGTTCATACCCTTAGCTGGATACAACAGCTAATACAGTAGAAGACACTTAGTTAATTTTTTGATGAGAAAAATGCTGGACAAAAGGCAATGCTTTTACAGTAGGCATTTGGAAAGGTGAGAGGGGTAGTATGGAAAAACCCTTCTCTCACCATCTTTGCTTTTTTCTTTCCCATCCCTTTTCCTCCTCCTCCTCCTCCTCCTCCTCCTCCTCCTCCTCCTTCTTCTTCTTCTTCTTCTTCCTCTTCCTCTTCCTCTTCCTCTTCTTGCTTTGTTGCCCAGGCAGGAGTGCAGTGGTGCAATTTTGCTCACTGCAGTCCCCAAATCCTGGGCTCAAAACATCCTCCTACCCCAGCCTTCTGAGTAACTGGGACCATAGGCACACACCACCATATCCGAATAATTTTTGCATTTTTCCGTAGAGATGGGGTTTTACCATGTTGCCCAGGCTGGTCTTCAACTCCTGGGCTCAAGCGATCCACTCTCCTCAGCCTCCCAAAGTGCTGGGATTACAGGCATAAGCCACTGCACCCAGCTTTCTTTTAAAGTTATGTCCTGGTTGGGCACAATGGCTCATCCCTATAATCCTGACCCTTTGGGAGGCCAAGTGGGTGAATCCCTGAGCCCAGGAGTTTGAGACCATAAAAATGCCTGAGAGAATGGCGGAGCTGCACAACAGGAGGAATCAGAGTCCTCGAATGACTGTGTGGAGCAGAACTGTGTCCTCAAACTCGACCATTCACCTCAACACTGTTATGGGAATGAACAATACATTTCTTTGCTCTTTAAGCCATTGTGTTGTTAGTCTCAATATAGTAGCTCAGCCTTTGCCCTAACTAATAAGGGTGATGATAGCAGTCATTTTACCTACTTCATGAGATTAAAAAAAAAATCCGGATCCTGCACAACTTCATGGGATTTTTGTGAAGATCAGATGAAAGAAAATGGTTAAGGCTGTGCACAAATGTTATGGTGCCATCTTTACTTGATTATCCAACATTAAAACGTCCTCCAGCCTCAGTAGCCCTCTGTAAAATGGAGACACTGGATTTCATGATGCCTAGGATTGTCGTGCTCTTTTTCTGACAGGAAAGAAACTGCCTTGAGATAAAGAATCACATAAAAAATACAAAATGCCTAACAGATTTTGCTAATTACCACCAACCATGTCTGGATCATATTTGGGAACTAGCAGCCAATGTAAACAGTGGGAAATGAGTGGTTATTGAAAGCAACTGTCACATTAGATAAACTTAATTTTATAACCATTTCTCAAACTGGTGGCAATCCCTAACGTGTCCATGTGAGCTACAATACATTAAATGTCATTAATTGTTTAGACTTTGCCAGAAAGCCAGTCTAGGGTGACAGGATTTATGGTAGAAAATCCTGTAGTGGCACAAAATCTACTAAACCACATTAGTTGGGTGAGAAACAAGTATTACTCCCAGTTGATTCTCATTTTACATAGAAGTTCTTCCATTTCCAAAGTATAATGTATATCAAGTCCTTATATTAAAAAAAGGAAGGCTTCGTAATAGAACAAGTCCACAACTGAAGTAGATGTGAGCAGACATTAAGAAAAAATAAAGAGGAAAGGAAAGAAAATGATTGACTACATTACATAGCCATGCATAGTCTTGGAGTTTTTGTGTAATTTTTTATGGGATGAGAAAATGGAATCTTTCCTGTTCCTTCATATGGGCAGAGGCAGGTCTGATGTGCCAGATGAAGTGGCTTAGAGGCCTCTGAAAAGAAATATTTTCACATCTCATGGACACTGCTTTCATCTGGTTGTCAAAACGTAGTGCTGGAAAGGAAAGCCATTAGTAGTTCCCATTAGGAAAAGTGATCCATCAGGAAAAACCCCAGGAGGCACTTCCAGGTTGGAAGAACGATGAATGAACTGGAATCAGCTGTGATGGATTCTGGAATGGTGGGAAAGGACATCCTGGGGAAAAAAGAGACAAAAACACAAAACCTGTGAAAACGTACAACATGTAGCAGCTGAGAGTAATGCAATAGAGTTTCCTTGGATGCACACATACCGACTCCTCTGAGCAAGCATGTTCCCAAGGCCACCTGTTTCCTTTTGATACTGGCAGCTGCTTCTCTCAGCAATGGCTTAAACAGAAAACCAACAGGAATTATTTTGGCAGGAAAATGGGATTATCTTAGGTGCTTAATGAGAGAAAAGATCTGAGCTTGTTTGTAATAAGAAATAAATATTAATGGGTTGGAGCACATTTGGGAATTTTCATCATAGTAATAAATGTCAAAGAGAAATGTTTTTCCTTTATCATTAGACCTCAGACTAATTTAACCAAATACAAAGTTGTCTTTTCCCAATGAGAAAGAGAAAAATAAAACTAAATGAAGTGAGTAATTAAACAGGGAAAAGAAAAACAAAATGAGACTGTATTTTACATATGGATCATGAGGTTCTCTTTGGGCTGAAGAGGATTAACTGTTATGAGGATTTTATGCTGTGGGGAGTTGATGGAATGGATTTGTGACAGATGAGAGAGATGGGGATGAATGTGCAGTTCATTCAGACACCTCCAGTTTCTCGTTCAACATTTTGCTAAAGATTAGGGGTAAAAAATCAAAGCAGAGCCAAGTTCCACAGCTCCATATGGAGAACTACAAAGCCTGGAACAAAATATGCTTACACTTAGTCTTGTTTGGAGTTGATTTGATTTGTATACATTTGAGTCATTGTATTAGAGTTTTCCAACTCTAGTTTTCCATATGTATATATTGAATATGTGTATATATAGAATATATGGTATATTCTATATATTCTATATTCTCTCTATATAATGTATATTCATATATATTCATATATAATACATTATATAAATATATTATATATTAATCTATACTATTTTATCTATTATATACATATATTATATGCCTAAATATATATTCTCTACATATCACATATTATATATATTCTATTTATACATATCATATATATGTATTATATAAAAAGATATTTATTATAAAGAATTAAGGAACTGGCTTAGGTGATTATGAAGACTAAGAAATCCCAAAGATCTGTGGTCACAAGGTGGAGGCCCAGCAAAAACGATGGTATAGTTCTAGCCTGGGTCCGAAGGCCTGAGACCTAAGAGAGCAGATGTTGTAAGTTCCAGTCTGAGTGCAAGTCTGAAGGCAAAAGAGGATCAATGTCCTAGCTTAAAGATCATCAGGTAGAGAGAATGAACTCTCCTTTACTGTTCCTGTTGTTCTATTTAGGCTTTCAACAGGTTGGATGAGGCCCACCTACGTTGATAAGGGCAATTTGTTTTATTCATTTTACTAATTCAAATGTGGATGCCATCCGGAAACACCCTCACAGACACAGCCAGAATAATGTTTAATCAAACATCTGGGAATCCAGTGGCCGGAAGGATGATGCATAAAAGTAACCATCACAGTCATATTATGGAAATATTGAATATAGTATATATATATATTTTTTGAGATGGAGTCTCGCTCTGTTGCCCAGTCTGGAGTGCAGTGGCAGGATCTCAGCTCACTGCAAGCTTTGTCTCCCAGGTTCATGCCATTCTCCTGCCTCAGCCTCCTAAGTAGCTGGGACTACAGGCACCCACCACCACACCCAGTTAATTTTTTGTATTTTTAGTAGAGACAGGGTTTCACCATGTGAGCCAGGATGGTCTCGATCTCCTAGACCTCGTGATCCACCCACCTTGGCCTCCCAAAGTGCTGGGATTACAGGTGTGAGCCATTGCACCCGGCCTGAATTTAGTACCATTTTAAGAACTTAGTTCGTGCCCTAACGATCACACAGGACCTTCATTTCCCACCCCACACTCTCAAATACTCCTTTATGAAATTAGTATCAGAGAATGAGGCAGGAGGTAAAGAGGAAAACAATGACAATTGTTCTCCCTGCCCTCTCCTTTTGTGTCACCGTTTTTTTTGTTTTTTTTTTTTCCCATTCCAAGAGACAGTGTGGAAAAGGAAAGAGAAGGAGGCAAGTATGAGGAAGAACTGTCAGATTCTATTTTACAAGTAGAGGAAAAATGAAAGGAACTCAGAAAGGACTGAGTGTTCTCCCCACTGGCTCAGATAATGTCATCTGCTGGGTACCCACTAAGTAGTTTTGTGTCATATTTAAGAAATATGACACAAAAGGCAAGCCAAAGACCCTAGCCAAGAACACAGATTTCATCCTCTGTTTTCTTCTAGTTGTTTTATGGTTGTAGCTTTTACATTTTGGTCTATGATCTATTTTAGTTATTTTTTTTTTTTTTATATGGTTTGAGGTAAGAGTCCAGGTTTCTTTTTTCCCAAAGGATCATCTAATTATTCTAATACCACTTATTGACAAGATTCTTTCTCCATTGAATCAAACTGGCATCTTTGTTGAAAGTCAATTAACTACATACGTTATCTGTGGTTCTATTTCTTTCTCTTTGTTTGAGACAGGGTCTCACTCTGTTGCCCAGGCTGGACTCAAACTCCTGAGCTCAAGTGATCTTCCTGCCTTGACCTTCCAAAATGCTGGGATTACAGGCATGAGCCACTGCTCCTGGCCTATAATAAATCTTGAAATCAGGTAGTGTATAAGTCTTTCAACCATTCTTTTTCAAAATTGTTTGCCTGTTCTATGTCGTTTGTATTTCCACATAAGTTTTAAAATTAGCTTGTCAAGTTCTACAAAAAATTTTCTGGAATTTTATTTGGGATTGTTTTGAATCTATAGATCCATTTGGGAGGAACTGATATCTTAATAATATTGAGTCTTCCAATCCATGAATAAGGAATGTCTCTCCATATGTTTAGATCGTTCTTAATTTCTCCCAGAAGTGTTTTGAAGTTTTCAGTTTATATGTCTTGCACATACACTTTGTTAAATGTATCCATAAGTATTTCACATTTTTTATATTATTTTACTCTATTGCTTTTTAACTCATTTTTAAATTGTTCATTACTATTCTATAGAAATATAGTTAATTTTTATGTATTAACCTTGTGTCTTTCATATTTGCTATATGTACTAATAGGCACAGATTTTAAAAAATCAATCTCAAGACGTTCTACATTGATAATCATGTTATCTGTGATAAAGGCAGTGTTATTTTTTTTCTTTTCAATCTGGGTGTCTTTTATTTCTTTTTTCTTGCCTTATTTCATGGGCTAAGACCTCTGGTACAATGTTGAATAGAAGTGGTTAGAATGGACGTTCTTGCTGATCTTCAGGAGAAAGCATTTAGTCTTTCACCATTAACTATGATATTAATATTAATGATAAGTTTTTCTCAGATGTACTTTGTCAAGTTGAGGAAGTTTATTTCTAGTTCTAGTGTCCTGAGGGATTTCATCATGAATAGGTGTTGAATTTTGTAAGTGCTTTTTCAGCATCTATTTCTTTCTTTATATATATATAAAGATATAAATACATATATATTTTAAGAGACAGAGTCTATGTTGCCCAGGGTGGTCTTGGACTCCTGGGTTCAATGATCCCCCTGTCTTGGCCTCTGAGAGTGCTGGAATTACAGGCATGAGTCACTGTCCCTGGACTTTGGCATCTATTAAGATGACCAGATGGGCCGGGCACGGTAACTCACGCCTGTAATCCTAGCACTTTGGGAGGCCGAGTTGTCAGACCACCTGAGGTCAGGAGTTTGAGACCAGCCATGGTCAACATGGTGAAACCACATCTCTGCTAAAAATACAAAAAATTAGCCAGACGTGGTGGCAGGTGCCTGTAATCCCACCTACTCAGGAGGCTGAGGCAGGAGAATCTCTTGAGCTCGGGAGGCAGAGGTTGCAGTGAGCCAAGATCGCGCCATTGCACTCCAGCCTGGGCAACAAAAGTGAAGCTCCGTCTCGGGGAAGAAAAAAAAAAAAAAGCCCGGGCACTGTGGCTCACGACTGTAATCCCAGCACTTTGGGAAGCTGAGGTGGGCGGATCACAAGATCAGGAGATCGAGACCATCCTGGCCAACATGGTGAAACCCCATCAAGATTAAAAATACAAAAAGAAAGCTGGGCATGGTGGCAAGTGC
Organism: Macaca thibetana thibetana; assembly: GCF_024542745.1. Classification (NCBI taxonomy): domain Eukaryota; kingdom Metazoa; phylum Chordata; class Mammalia; order Primates; family Cercopithecidae; genus Macaca; species Macaca thibetana. Next base: position 104,099,178 of record NC_065581.1, on the reverse strand, counting down.
CTGTAGTCCCAGGTACTTGGGGGAGGCTGAGGCAGGAGAATCGTTTGAACCCGGGAGGCAGAGGTTGCAAAGAGTTGAGATCGTGTCACTGCACCCCAGCCTGGTGACAGAGAGAGACTCAAAAAAAAAAAAAAAAAAAAGATGACCAGATAGTCCCTCCTGTCATGAGCTTTCATTATGTTGGTAAAGACAGACACCAAACAAATGAGAACAAAGAATGTGATGTGTGAAAGATAGGGAAGACCCAGGGTGCTGAGAACCTAATAGGGGCCTAGTCCAGCCCAGGGTCAGAAAGGTCTTTTTCAGGAAGTGAAATTTAAATTGAGACTGCAAGAGAAGTAGGAACTAGCTAGGTGAAAGGAGGTACAAAGCAAACAGGAGCTGAGGTCACAGGACCTGTGTTCCAAATCTGGCTCTGCTGCTTTCTAGTTAGGTGAGGAGGGGAGGGTTCCTACAGAAACGCCGAATTACGTCTTGGAGTCATCCTCTTAGCATGTACGAGACAACTTCACGAACTTTCCTCTTGATGATAATGTGGAGGTGTCACTTCTTTTTTTCAACCACTCTGTGAAGTCCTGTAAGTATTTTTTACTTTACCTTAGCAATTGTTTGTTTGTCTTTTGGTGAACAATGAGATTCCAGTAACCTATCTGATTTCTGTTCTGTCTCAGGCACCTGGAAGTTCAGAGACAAATCTGAGCCTCTGTTTAGTGACAGAGCAGGGCCTTATGCAAACACGTGTTCTAATTCTCTCCTGGTCATAACCTTTTAAAACATTTTGCATGTTTTTGACTTTGTATTTTATTAAATATATTTCTTATATCCTATAGACTACTTAAATCTTTTATGGAATAAAGTAGATTATAAACAAAAAATAGGTTACATAGAAATACACAAAAACTGTAGAAGGGCATAAAAATAAAAACTTTGGAGAAACCACTCCTTTATTACTAAGTTTCTAGGTCACCTAACAGGCCGAACTGCTTCTCCTTCCTTCTATGACAACTATGTGTCCTGTCCAAAGCTTCCCGACTCACCCTGTTCCTCAGGTTTTCCTTCTCCTTTCAGGCTGTCCCAGCACATGATTAACTGTTGTTCTCAAAACAAACACACAGATCTTTTTGTTTTAAGCATTTTGAAAAGGTTGTGCTACCAGAAAGTATACTAGGAAGATAATAGAAGCAAACATGAGGAAATTAGAAAGGTTCCAGAAAGTTCCCAAGGCCTTACTTGTTCCTGGTCCCTGACCTATGCTTTCTCACTTTCTTTCAATATGGTACTTAGATGAGCCTTTTGAATTTCTCTTCAGCCTTTTCCTCCCACAGTATAACACTTAAAACTCTCTTGCTCACGCTGCGCACTTGGCCCCTTTAAAGGCTCATCTTCCACCCCAGAGGCCCATGAGGACAATCAAGGCCAGACAGTGGCTGCCTCCCATCTTCATAGTAACTTGCTTTTATGAAGACCTCAGGACTTGAGGAGCCCAAGAGGAGTAAACCCCAGTGGGCATTTCCTTGCATCCTGTATCTCTTATTTTAATCTCTGTGACTCCCCAAGGTCAAGGCTCTGCATCTTAGGGGCTAGATGATTGTGGTTTTGTTGTGATGGCCGCTGGAAGCTCTGTAGTCATCAAGGCAGCAGTGCTAGAACCTGGTAAGAGTGCCAAGGTGAGAGAGCGGGTGGGCAGGGAGGGTGATGCTGGCATTGCTGAGGCAGGTGAGCTGGGGCCTTCGTGCATGTTAGTATGGAGGGCTTCTTCTACCAACTTTTCAGAGCCATGGGTGGAATGGTGTAGTTCCTGGGTTTCTGCCCTCATCTCCTGGAACTTGCTGAACCCCTCTTCTCTGGCCTGGGTCTCCTTCCCCAAACCAAATAGTACATTAATATGGCTTCTTCTACTCAAAATCATGCTTCAAAAGTGCCTTGTGACCAGTCACTCCAGCCAAAGAAAGCAGATGGAGTCTTTCACTAGCAATTCTTTATAGGATCTTATGTTTACTCCATCTTTGGAACACTCAGTCTTTCCTGCCAGGTGCTAAATCCTCTTTATGTTGTGCGACACCCTAAATAAACAGTATATATGCCAATGGGAGTGAATTTCCCAGGGGAATTCTGATTTTGTTATTCTTTCTTCATGCCATGTTTTGTTTTTAAAAGACATCAAATTTCCTTTCTTTGCTAACAAATTCCCATCTCTTACCTTTCATTAATAACTAACATTGGAACCAAAATGGAGAAGCTTTGCCTCAGAAAGCCCTATGGGTAAGATTCGCAATACTGAGAAAAATAAAACCTAAGTCCCCCCAACTGACTGAATGAACCCCATCCTGCCCAAGGGGACCCCAAAGAAACCTTGAAACCTGAGTTCCTGGCCATGATGGGATGGGAGGTCAGATATGCCTCATTATACCCCCTCCCTTGATAACTGCCATTAGTCTTTCTTCCCTAAAGGTTAAACAGAAGCCAACCCTTTTGAAAGCCTCCACTGTGGATATCACCCAACTCCCTGACACTACCCCTGCCTTTTTGTGGTTTTGACACACTGATAAGCCTGTCTTCCTGAGAAGAGAACACTGCCTGTGGAGTGGTCCTGGCCAGTCTACAGATGATATGGACTGAATACCTTCGTGTCCTCTGCTTCACCTTTTGACATTAGAAGGCCCAAAACTCCGCCTTTGGATCCATGAAGAGCATAAAGTTCAATTGCACAGGCTTGTGTTTCTCCTTTCACAACTATTCATGACTCATCTTATAGTTTACTCAATATGTATATTTGGCCACCCTGCTCAGCATAAATTCCTGTTCCCTTGAAGTGCTGTTTCTGGCTTCTGACCGGAAGCTACACTTCCCAGCCTATTAGAACAGTCACCCTGCAAACTGCAACCCTTTATGATAAATAAAGCTCTCCTTTCCAAATTTGTGAACCTCATGATTCTTCAGTTGACAGTGTGTTAAAATACCTACCAAGCAGTGCTGCACCAAATAGCTGTTGAATATTGAATCACTAAGAAGCAGCATGTATACCTTGGGCAAGCAGCATCTGGCCTCTGTTTATTTCCCTGAGCTGCAACTAGAGGGACAGGGCCTCCTAGGGGAGTGCAGCTCCTGGTGAGGCTTCTGTGAGTGCCCCATGTCATATTTGTGTTCCGGTGAAATTTGGTTAGAGTCAACACTCAGGAGGAAGTTTTAAGAACAAAGGGAAATGTGACAAAAGATCCATGGGTAGGTGTTCTTAGAAATCCAAAGAGGCCATTAAATAAAAGCCTATTTCCTTTATTTTAGTCTCCTGGCATATTTTTACACATACAAAATGACAAAACAGAGTTACAAAATATTCATTTAGCCATAAACACTTTCATACATACAAACACAATATTTTGTGTTTAATTTCCTTTGACAATAATGTTGTGTGTATAATTCCATTTGACAGTAGTATCAAAAGCAGAACTACATGGATGGTAGAGTCAGGTTAAATATGTACCCCCCCCTTTCCCTCTTCTCCTCTCTCTACCCTCACCTCCTGTGGCTGTCATCACCATGATAGGCTCTGGAGGGAGGGAATGAGGTTTGGTGAGGTTTGGTTGCCAGGAAACCACACTACATATATGATCAGTCTCTGAGTTCTCTGTCTTTCTCACCCTACCTGTGAAATTCTTAACAGAAATTTAGTTTTTGAAATAGGTAACATATTCACATAGTTCAAACACCAAAAAGTACAAAAGGCCATAAAACAAAAAGATTCTCTCCCACCTATCCATCATCATTCAGTTCCTATCCCCAACAAGTAGCCACTGTTCTTTCTTTTTTCTTTTTTGTTAACAACTATTTTAGATCCAGCTCTATATTATTTCTTTCTTGTTTGTCCTTTTAGATTTTTTTATGAATAAGTAAGTCATAAAGACATATTTAATTCTCCCTCATTTTTTCTACATATGTGGCTGGCTGCCTTACCTACGTGGGTGTTATGTGTTTTGGTATTTGTATGCATGATTTCTTATATTGATTCATTAAGACCCTGTTTATTCTTTTATTGCAGCTAAAGATTATTTCATTGTAAGTATTTACTGCAGTTGATCAAATCAGTTCCCTTTTGATAGACATTTAGGTTTTTCCCAATCTGGCTATTCTGGACAATGTCTCATAAATAAACCTATACAATGTGTTATTTCCCATGTGTGAGCATATCTGGAATACATATTCCTAGGATCAAAGGACATGTGTATTTGTACTTTGGATAGTTCTAAATTGTTCCTCACAGAAATTGAACCAATTTATACTCCCACCAACAATGTATGAGATTGGGTTTTTGCAGTCTGATAAGTGAAAATTGCTATTTCCTTGTAATTTTCATTTTCATTTCTTTATAATGGGCTTTTAAAATTTTTAAAGAGCTAGTCATTGTTTCCCTTTAATAAACCCCTTTTTAAATATTTATACCTTTTTCTATTGGGTTGTTAATATTTCTTATTGATTTGATTTTTGCCAATCTGTCATTTATCTTCTGACTTTGTTCATAATTTTTTGGGGGGAGAATGTGTGTTTTAGAATTTTTAAATTTTTATTTTTATTTATTTATTTTTTATTTTTGGAGACAGAGTCTCGCTCTGTTGCCCAAGCTGGAGTGCAGTGGCGCTATCTGGGCTCACTCACTGCAACCTCCGCCTCCCAGGTTCAAGCAATTCTCTTGCCTTAGTCTCCCGAGTAACTGGGATTACAGGTGCATGCCACCACACCTGACTAATTTTTGTATTTTTAGTAGAAAGGGGATTTCACCATGTTGGGCAGGCTGGTCTTGAATTCCTGACCTCAAGTGATCCTCCTGCCTTGGCCTCCCAAAGTGCTGGGATTACAGGTGTGAGCCACTGTGCCTGGCCTAGAATTTCTAAATTTTTTATATAGTTAAATTTGTTAATCTTTTCTTTTAAGATTTTTGGATTTTGTGCTGTAGTTAGAAAGACCTAATCTTCTTTTTTTTCTTGAGACAGAGTCTTGCTCTGTCCCCTAGGCTGGAGTGCAGTGTTGTGATAATGGCTCACTGCAGCCTCAACCTCCTGAGTTCAAGTGGTCCTGCTGCCTAAGTCTCAAGAGTTCCTGGGACCATAGGTGCAGCCACAGCACTTAGCTAATTAAAAATAATTTTTTTTTTTTTTTGTAGAGATGGGGTCTCGTCATATTGCCCAGGCTGGTCTTGACCTCCTGGCTTCAAGTAATTCTCCTGCCTCGGCCTCCCAAAGGGCTGGGATTACAGGCATGAGCCATTGTGCCCAGTCTATCCTAACATTTTAATATACTTATTTTTATAATAATGTTTTTATTTAGATGGTATTTATCCTGTGTAAATTTATCTTGTGTAAATTCCATCTAAACGAATGGAATGAAACGGAACAGATGCCTATCCAGTTGTCCTGGTAGTTGGTAGCTGACTAGTCTTTTTTTTTTTCTTAAGCATGACCTAGTAGAGGACACTCCCTTATTAACTGTGGCAGTGTCATTTCTGAGCAACATGGGGCCTGATCAAGGAAAGCCCCAAGGCAATTCTCCTATTTGCCTAAACACAGAGAAGAGCCCCTCCCATACATTCACACCATCCTGCCTCAGAGACAGTCTCCTGTCCAGGGATGCGCTTCAGTGTTGGCCACTCACCCCTACCACGCTCTGGCTCTGGCTCTACTCAGCGAGTGCAGCAGCTCAGAACCACCACACTCAGGGGTGGAATTAGGCTTTGGGCTTGAATAAATAATTAGAAATTGGCTGCTGAGAGAATGTCCCTGCTGATTGCTTGCTTTGGAATTTTTCTGGGTGGTACACGGAGTTTTATGACCCAATTAAAATACAGCAGATTAAGTAGTGCAAAAGGGAGATGGAGTGGGCAATAAATCTGCTGTGGAATGGGCTGTGGAAGGCCTGCCCCGAAAGGCATGAATTTATGGTTCAGGGAGAATTGAGGAAAAGAGTAATCTGGTTTCGCCAAAAGGAATCACTAGTCAAACTATTCTTCAAGGGAGACTTGGGGAGGAGGGATGGGGCAGGGGTGGGGGATGTTGGAGGCATTGATAAGTTTTCCAAGTTTTGAGTGAAAGTCCTGGTTGAAAGGGAAATGGAGGATGAGTGAAGGCAGCCATAGGTAATGCGAACAAGCTCTCCTGGTGAATGATAGCCTTTTGTAACATGGTGAATGCTGAAATCGGTATTTCGGGCTTTGGCGGTGCCCACCATGGCCCATTGCTACATAACCTGAAAGATCAGGTCAAAGGGAGTTTTTAAATAGCAATGAAGTAAGCCGAGGAGGGATTATCGTATTAACTACACAGTAGAATGTACTTTTCTTGATCTCAGTTTCCTAGGGCTGCTATAACAAAGTGCTATGACTGGGTGGCTTCTATAACAGAAATGTGTTGTCTCACTGTTCTGAAGGTAGAAGCCTGAGATCAAGGTATTGGCAGGGCTTGTTCCTTCTGTGGGCTGTGAGGGAAGGATCTGTTCCAGGTCTCTGTCATTGGTGTGTGCATGGCCACCTTCTCCCTGTGTCTCTTCACGTCATCTTCCCTCTATGTATGCCAGAGTCTAAATATCATCTTTTTATAAGGAAATCGGTCATACTGGATTTGGGCCTGCTCTGATGACCTTGTTTTAACTTCTTACCTCTGTAAGGATACCATCTCTAAATCAAGTCACATTCTGAGGTACACAGGGTTAGAAGTTCAACACATAAATGTTTTTGGTGTGTGGTGTGAGGGTGGCCATGATTCAATTCACAACATTTGATTATCTTGAAAAATAGCAATTTTCTTTTACAAATATATATTATATATGTATTATATATGCACATTCATCCTTTTTTTTTTTTTTTTTGGAGACAGGGTCTTGCTGTGTCACCCAGGCTAGAGTGCAGTGGCACGATCACAGCCCATTGCAGCCTCTGCCTCCCGGGTTCAAGCAATCCTCCCACCTCCGCCTCCTGAGTAGCTGGGGCCACAGGCGTGCACCACCATACCTGGCTAATTTTATTTATTTATTTGTTGTAGAAATGGGGTCTCCTTATATGTTGCTCAGGCTGGTCTCAAACTCCTGGGCTCAAGTGATCCGCTCACCTCAACTTCCCAAAGTGCTTGGATTACAGGTGTGAGCCAACACACCTGGCTTATACTTTCATACATACACACACACACACACACACACGCACACACAGAGCACACAAAACAGAATTAACTGCACTGTTCGTAGGACCACTCAGTGAAATGTATCCTGTGTTCGATCATGATTCCCCTCAGGTATATTAAGATTAAAGCTGAGAAAAGCTCAATTTTCTTTTTTTTTTTTTTTTTTTTTTTTTTTTTTTTTTTTTTTTTTTTTTTGAGACGGAGTCTCGCTCTGTCGCCCAGGCTGGAGTGCAGTGGCCAGATCTCAGCTCACTGCAAGCTCCGCCTCCCGGGTTCCCGCCATTCTCCTGCCTCAGCCTCCCAAGTAGCTGGGACCACAGGCGCCGCCACCTCGCCCGGCTAATTTTTTGTGTTTTTAGTAGAGACGGGGTTTCACTGGGTTAGCCAGGATGGTCTCGATCTCCTGACCTTGTGATCCGCCCGTCTCGGCCTCCCAAAGTGCTGGGATTACAGGCTTGAGCCACCGCGCCCGGCCGAAAAGCTCAATTTTCTTATTATGTGTGCAGCACCCCCCCTCACAAATCACCCAGCCCCAGAGCTTAATGATTCGTCTTTCTCACAGTTCTCAGACAGCGCTCATTTTCAGGGCTGAGTTTCGGCTCTTGGTGAAGCCCTGTAACTGCAGCGTTAGGTACATTTGTTCCTGATTCAGGGACATTAAATTTGACACAATTCAATGACAACTCCTATAGCATTGGTGCTTCTCTTTATTCGATGGCTGGAAATGCAGCAGGTCCCAAGCTCCAGGCCAGATGATGGCAGTGGATGGTTTCAACAAAAATCTTGGATATATGTGATAACTCACATGTGGACACACTTTATAAATTCCTTTCAGGAGGTCTGAGTGCTGAAGCAACTGGTCTCCAACACAGTATCTGGCAGCAGTAGGCAAGGTGGAAAGGAAAGCCAGGGGGAACTTCAGGGGTCTCTTCATCTTTTCTGGGAAGAAATGTTTACCTCTGCACTCTCAAGGTAAGAACAAACAATGTTTACCCCCTTCACCCTGAATCAGGAACTGTCATACTCCCTAGCAGCCCTTCTCAGGTTCCATGTTTTTGTTCCACAAGCCGTGTCATAACCCACACTTACAGCCTCTTTTTGGCCACCATATTACCTCAAACACTCTCTCCCCAGCCTCAACGTGTTGGCTCCCAGCTGTGGGATCTCTTCAGGATGTAGCTTGACTAAACCTCTTTAAACTTAGAGGGTAACAGAGTACGCCACCCCAAAATGTGCCATGTTGGCATAAGGATTATTTTGAGTTAAAAGCAATAGAAAAGATCCAGATACAAGAAAAGCTCTACACTCCCTCTATTTTTATAAAAGCAGGACATACATTTGGAAAGGTGCCCCACCTCCCCTCTCTCCCAGGAAAGACAGAAGTTGTATACCGAAGACAATTCTAGACCTTTCAGCCCAGAGAGAGCACAGGAAAAACCTACATAACAAGCCTTACTAATTAGTCTTTATCTTTCATTAGTTTTCCCAGATATCTGCCTCTCCATAATTTTCCACCTTTAGAAACCCAGAAAGTTCTTTTCCTTTGTCTTGTTCTTTCTCTAAAAATGTACTGTTCTTTCGTTAAGATACTGTATAAGCCCAAGTTCCAACCACCCCTTTGAGTTACTCATCACTGAGTTATCCCATGTGTATGTTCGATGCATGCATTTAGATAACTTCTTTTTGGCTTCTGTTGTTAATCTGCCTTTTGTCAGTCTAATTTATAAGCCACCAGTTGGAGAACCCAGGAGGGTAGAGGAAAAAAGATTTTTTTCTTCTCTACAAACTCTTCCTCCTCCTTTGACTTCCTTATCATATAAACTCCAGGAGGAACTATGCAGAGTGGCCTCTGCTCAGAGGCTGGGTGTAGCTGGGAGGAAGGGAAGTTGGACCAGAAATGTTGGGATCCTCTTTGGTGAATGAAAGGAGCAGACAAGTTGGTGAATACACCAATGTTAATACATTTTGTTTTCCTATATGCATACATGTGGATGAGTGGCAGCCCTTGATCTGTTGAGGCTCTCACCATGCCTGGGCCATCTCAGGTCACCACTATATCCACTATCTGCATAAGATCAGGACAAGTGCTCACAGAGTTCATAAGTATAAACTCTTTTACATGTTTGCATTTAAGAATAATACCTTTAAGCTCCCCAATCCCCACTTTCTACCAGTAATGAATAATCGTTCTCACTGATTTGTCATGTTTTAGATTCACAGAGTGAATTCCACGTATCCTATAGAAGGCAAGGATGTGCCATCTGTTACCCATCAGAAAACAATTCACCACTGTATTAGGCCATTCTTGTATTGCTATAGAGAAATATCAGGGACTGGATAATTTATAATGAAAGAGGGTTATTTGGCTCATGGTTCTGCAGGCTTTCAGAAAGCATAGTGCTGGCATCTGTTCATCTTCTAGGAAGGCCTCAGGAAACACATTCATGGTGGAGGGCAAAGGTGGAGCAGGCATGTTGCATGAGGAATGCAGGAGCAGGCAAGTGAGAGTGAGGGGCAGGTGCCATACACTTTTAAATGATCAGATCTCATGAGAACTATCACAAAAAAAAAACCAAGCCATGGGGGATCTACCCTCATGATCCAAACACCTCCCACCAGGCCCCACCTCTAGCACTGCAGATTACAATTCAATATGAAATTTGGATGGGGCAAAATATCCAAACTATATCATTCCGTCCCTGGCCCTGCTCAAATCTCATGTCCTTCTTACATTGCAAAATCCAATCATGCCTTCCCAATAGTCCCTGAAAGTTGTAACTCATTCCAGCATTAACTTAAAAGTCTAAAGTTTCACCTGAGACCAGGCAAATCTCTTCTACTAATGAGCCTGTAAAATAAAAAACAAGTTAGTTACTTCCAAGATACAATGGGGGTATAGGCATTGGTCAAACATTCCCATTTTAAAAGGGGAAAATTGGCCAAAAGAGAGGGGCTACATGCCCCAAACAAGTTTAAAATCCAGCAGTGTACTCATTAATTCTTACAGCTCCAAAATAATCTCCTTTGTCCCACATCCAGGGCATACTGATAAGAAGGGTGGGCTCCCAAGGCCTTGGACAACTCTACTACTGTGGCTTTTCAGGGTTTAGTCCCTAAAGCTGCTCTCAAAGGCTGGAGGGGAGTGCTTGTGGCTATTCCGGGCACAAGGTGCAAGCTGTCAGTGGCTCTACATTCTGAAGTCTAGAGGACAATGGCCCCCTTCTCATAGCTCCACTGGGCAGTGCACCAGTGGGGAATCTGTGTGGGGCCCCCAACCCCACATTTCCCCTATGCACTGCTGTGGTAGAGGTTCTCTGTGAGAGCTCCACCTCTGCAGCGGACTTCTGCCTGAACATCCAGCCGTTTCTGTACATCCTCTTAAATCTAGGCTGAAGCTGCCAAGAATCCAACACTTTGCATTCTGTGTACCTATAGGCTTAACACCACATGGAAGCCACCAAGGCCTATGGCTTGTGCCCTCCAAAGTAGCAGCCTAAGCTGTAACTGGGCCCCTTTGAGCCCCAGCTTGAGAGGAAGTGACCTGAATGTGGGGAGCAGTGTCCCAAGGCTGTACAGGGCAGTAGAACTCTGGGTCTGGCCCACACAACCATTCAGCCCTCTTAGACCCTAGGGCCTGTGATTGGAGGGGCTGCCATGAAGATTTCTGAAATGCCTTTGAGGCCTTTTCCCCATTGTCTTGGATATTAGTACTTGGGTCCCTTTTAGTTATGCAAGTATCTCTAGCAAGTGGTTGTTCCACAGCCTGCTTGAATTCCTCTCATAAAAAAACTTGTTTTTCTTTGCCATATGGCTATGCTGCAAATTTTCCAAACTTTTATGCTCTGCTTCCTGTTTAAATATAAGTTTCAATTTTAAGTCATTGCTTTGCTCCTGCATCTGAAATTAGGTTATTAGAAGCAGCCAGGCCACATCTTGAACACTTTGGTGCTTTTATTCTGCCAGATGCCCTGGTTCATCACTCTTAGATTCAAACTTCCACAGATCCCTAGGGCATGAAAAGAATGCAGCCAAGTTCTTTGCTAAGGTATAACACATATAACCTTTGCCCCAGTTCCCAATAATTTCATCATTTCCACCTGAGACCTCCTCAGCCTGGACTTCACTGTCCATTTCACTATTGGCATTTTGGTTATAACCATTTAATCAGTCTCTAAGAAGTTCCACACTTTCCCTCATGTTACTGTCTTCTTCTGAGCCCTCCATACTCTTCCAACCTCTACCTGTTACCCAGGTCCAAAGTTGCTTCCACATTTTCATATATCTTTATAGCAATGTCCCATTCCTCAGTACCAATTTTCTGTATTATGCTGTTCTTGCATTGTTATAAAGAAATACCTGAGACCTCCAGCACTGGGGATTACAAATCAACATGAGATTTGGGTGAGGACAAATATCCAAACTATATCAACCACACATTTATTAAATATATGATTTGAGCCAGGCCCTGAAAGGACTAGGTGAATTGGACACATGGTCTCAGCTCTCCAGGGGAAGGGAGCAGTTAATTTCAGTGTCCAATAGTAAGGCTGTGATGAAAGGGATCTGTTCCCCTAGCCAAACAGGGAACCAATGAGAGTTATATGGAAATTTGCAACTAAAAAATATTATGAAAGTATAAGAAATTCTAAGTAAATTTATCAAGATATTGTCCTAAAAGGCTGTTCACTACTGCCAGCTGCCCCCTTTTCTACTCTCAGGGTTCCATGTACCCATTAATTGTAATCATTCACAGTGGCTGTAGACTACATGTGTGTCTTTCCCATCCAAATTTAAATTTATATGTTAAAACCTAATCCCCACTGTGATGGTATTTGAAGGTGGGGCCTTAGGAAGATGATTAGGTCATGTGGGCAGAGCACACATGAAAGGGATTAGAGTTCTTTTAAAAGAGACCCCCAGGATGCATGTGGTGGCTCATGCCTGTGATCCCAGCACTTTGGGAGGCTGAGGCAGGTGAATCACTTGAAGTCAGGAGTTCAAGAGCAGCCTGGCCAATGTGGTGAAACTCTGTCTCTATTCAAACTACAAAAATTACCTGGGCATGCTGGCAGGTGCATTGCACTCCAACCTGGGTGTCTGGGTGAGACTCTGTCTCAAAATAAAATAAAATAAATAAAATAAATGAAAGAGACCACCCTCCCCCCGCACAAGAGGTCCCTTGCTCCTTTGTCCATGTGAGAAACTAACAGTGAGAAGTTGACCTTCCATCTATGAACTAGGAAGTGAGCCTTCACCAGAGACTGAATCTGGTGCCTTGATCTTGGACTTCTCAGCCTCTAGAACTGTGAGCAATAACTTTCTGTTGTCTATTGGCTGCCTGGTCTATGGCAGTCTGTTACGGCAGCCTGACCTGACTGAGGCAGTGACCTGCTTGCTTCAGAGTGGAAAGATGGCCTGTCTTGTTCACCAGGGTTTCTCCAGGATCCCAGCAGATCAGGAACTGGGTGACCCATTGATTGGATGAACAGGTGGGAGGATGAGATTTTATTAACAGAAACTATGCTATCTGTTGTTTTGAGTATATCTGCAAGTTTTAAAAGTACTACAAGATCACTACTGAGAGTTTTCTTTCTTATTCAACTCTTTTAAAACTTAGTTTAGTGAGGGATTTTTTTTCCCAATGGGACCACATCACTTATTTTATAGTGAGAGTTAATAGGAAATAAGTTTTGTATCAGAGAAATATTCCTTATAGCTATTTTTGGGGAAAAAGTATTGTGTCAAACTAGGGCTACTCTATTTTCACATTGATCAAAAGACACGTATAAAATTTTTAAAAGAGAAAGGTAATTTCTGTATTCATTTTATTTAACAAGGTAATTGTATTTTTCCTTTATGAATATTATATAACTCATATAGGAATAAAAAAATATATTTTGATGTATTTTCTTCCAATAATTTTTCTATGTCTAGATCTTGCTTTGTTTTTAACTATGCTCATTTTAAATAAAATTCTTAAGTGTGAAGATTAAAACCCTGGAAACCAGTCTGATCACTGTCTAAAATGCCTTCTTAAGATTTTGAAAGATTTATCCAAAGAAGAAAGTTAGGCAATATAATTAAATGGGTATAGCAACTGGGTCGATTCGTGGTGGTAAAATCTTCCACACAGTGGGAATAAAGCCTAAAGTGATACTCAACAAATAGAACATAAACTTAGGGAGTTATGGCTGATACTAAGAGGTGAAGAAGAAACAAGAAGCCCCACTGGGCCTTTTAAGGGTACCAAAAGTTAGAGCTACCCTCGTTAATCTGTGAGAATCAGCAAGATCCCCAGGTAGTTAAGGGAAGTATCCAGAGAAAAAGGTATGGTGGAAGAGTTAATGATGTCTTTGCATCAAATTAATATATAAAATGGAATTAAAATAAGTCTCCAAGACTGGCAGCATTTATCTCAGTGTCAGCAGGAAGTCAGAGAGCCAAGAATCTAAATTGTTCCCCAAATGAAGACATTTGTCATGGAAAACAGATTGCTATACACTTGGTGGGGTCTGCACCTTCCTTGTCAGCTGATGTTGAGAAAAATTCAGGTAGGTGGCTGGGCGCGCGGTGGCTCATGCCTGTAATCCCAACACTTTGGGAGGCCGAGGCGGGTGGATCACGAGGTCAGGAGATCCTGGCTAACATGGTGAAACCCCCGTCTCTACTAAAAAAAATACAAAAAACTTAGCCAGGCGTGGTGGCGGGCGCCCGTAGTCCCAGCTACTCGGGAGGCTGAGGCAGGAGAATGGCGTGAACCCGGGAAGCGGAGCTTGCAGTGAGCTGAGATCAGCCACTGTCCTCCAGCCTGGGTGACAGAGCAAGATTCCATCTCAAAAAGCAAACAAACAAACAAACAAAAAGACAAAAAACCCAGGTAGGTGTCTGATAGCAAACCTTTTGAAAAAGAAAGGAAAATTCCATTTTGGTGGCAATCATCTTTGGAGTCATCCCAAATGGACTTAATTAGGGACAACTGATGACCAACACAAGACTGTTTCTTCAATTACAGCCTAACTATGGGCAACTCAGGTGGGTTCTAGAGTGGGTGCAGACGGTGATGTTAATGATTGGAGGTGGGGATATAAGGAAGTCACCTGAAAGTTCACCCTGGACTCCTCTCCTAATTGGCTGTTACTACACGGGGGCAGCTAGCACTTGATGTCCAGACGTCTGAGCCTGCAGGAAATTCTCCTGGGTTCCACCAACTCTACCTCTGTTGACAGGTGTGGCCACTAGCCTTAATATTTGTGGCTGTCTGTACTCATTCCTCCACTACCATAGAACTTGCTCATCTCCTTCTGCGAGTGAGTGCGGACTTTATCTACCTCATAACTCAAAAAAAAAAAAAAAAAAAAAAAAAAAATTCCATAGACTTCATGGCAAATGTGTTCACAGAAAGCAGTTTTCTTCCTGATAAACAAAAACATTGTCCTAAATAACCATATACAACCATCAACATCAGGAAATTAACACTGATAGGTTGTGTTGGGAGAAAAATTTTTCCTCTACTGTCTTAGGTTTGGATGATGGGGGCCCCCACAAATTAACAATAGACAGATGAACCAGAGAAAAGTTTATTTACACATGTAGGAGTTTTCAGATGAAACTAGAGAACAGCTAGATAGAGGGATGTGTAGATCTACTTACTAGCGAGTGGTGTTTACAGCTTCAAAAGATGGAAGGTTTGGATGAGGCTGTTTTACACAATCTTCTGGAATGGCCAGTGCTCAAGGTCAGGTCTCAGATTGGAGGTGCGGGAGGCAGAGGAGCTGTGGCAGCTGACCTTCCTAAAGCTCTCATAAGGAAAGGCCAGATAAGATGTCTTTCTGCATTTGTTGTAGCTCAGATTTTTTTCACTTTGAAGGAATCTTTAGATCACTTAGGCGGGTTGTCAGTCCCCCACAGTTACTGCCATCTAATCCCAAGTCTCTGTTCAAGTTTTGCCAATTGCCTCAATAGCATCCTTTAGCGCAAAAGGATCCAATCTAGGATCACTCGTGGCATTTAATTTTGGTTTTCTTCAATCGAGGAGTTCCTTTGGTTTGAACTTTCAGGATCTTGACACTTTTGAAGAGTACAGGCCAGTTATTAAGGCAAAACTTAATTAGTGTGTTTTTATTCATCTATTCATTAATACATTCATTCAGGATCGATATTAATTGATCATTTATTAATACTATATGCTGAGCCTGGTCAGGCATTGCCGTATAAAGTGCATGAGATGGAGGTGGGCTTTTCCTTAGGAGAGGCGACTAGAACCTTTTTTTTTTTTTTTCAGATGAGGTCTCACTCTGTCACCCAGGCAGGAATGCAGTGGTGCCATCTCGGCTCATTGCAACCACTGCCTCCCTGGCTCAAGGTATGGAGAACTCTCGCCTCAGCCTCCCGATTAGCTGAGACTATAGGCGCACACCACCACACCCAGCTATTTTTTTTGCATTTTTAGTAGAGACGGTGTTTCACCATGTTGCCCAGGTTGGTCTTGGACTCTTGAGCTCAAGTGATCCACCCACCTCGGCCTCCCAAAGTGCTGGGATTACAGGTGTGAGCCACTGCACCCAGCCCTCAAATCTATTTCTTCTTCTCCTCCTCCTCCTCCTCCTTCTTCTTTCTTCTTCTTCTTCTTCTTCTTCTTCTTCTTCTTCTTCTTCTTCTTCTTCTTCTTCTTCTTCTTCTTCTTCTTCTTCTTCCTCTTCCTCTTCCTCTTCCTCTTCCTCTTCCTCTTCCTCTTCTTCTTCTTCTTCTTCTTCTTCTTCTTCTTCTTCTTCTTCTTCTTCTTCTTCTTCTTCTTCTTTCTTCCTCTTCCTCTCCTCCTTCCTCCTTCCTCCTTCCTCCTTCCTCCTTTCTCCTTTCTCCTTCTCCTTCTCCTTCTCCTTCTCCTTCTCCTTCTTCTTCTTCTTTTTTGAGACCAGCTCTTGTTCTGTCACCCAGGCTGTAGTGCAGTGGCATGATCTCGGCTCAATGCAACTTCTACCCGCCCTGGGTTCAAGTGATTCTCCTGCCTCAACCTCCTGAGTAGCTGGGATTACAGGCGTCCGCCACCACATCCAGCTAATTTTTGTATTTTGAGTACAGATGGGGTTGTTCTCAAACTCCTGACCTCAGGTGATCCACCCTCCTTGGCCTCCCAAAATGTTAGGATTACAGCCATGAGCCACCTCGCCCGGCCTTGAATCTCCTATAGTGTGTTCAGATATAGAATGTCTAGGTTCAGGTTCCAGCTCTATTACCTACTTCATTAGGTCTTGGGCATGCTACTTAACCTTTCTATGCCTTACGAAAAGAGGGAAGGTGAATGAGAATACCCATCACACAAGATAGAGATTTGTTTGGAATGAGTTAATACCAGCATCTCTTTTAAAATATCAGTACTCTATGTCTGAAAATTAGACATTTTGTGCTATTTGGGCTCTATTTCATGTTACTTTAAAATAAAAAAACTATAATACATTACACATCAACCCCAAATCCCCAACCAATTTTCTAAAGCATAACTAAAGGACACTAAGACGCCTGAAGGGAATCAGGATATGCCATCCCAAAAATGCCACTTTTGGCATAAGAGTTATTTTGAGCTGAAGGAATTTCATTTCCTGAAATCTCTTACGTGCCTAAAAGCAGAGCCTCCCCAAAGAACCCAGTTGTCATAAACTCCCTTTCCAGAAGCAAATCTAATCTTCCTTCTGTGCGCCAAGAAGTTGGTACCATACCTGGGCGGACATTGGTGCAAACTATCATATCTCTCATCTATTCTAAGGGACCATTTAGCTTTCAAAAAAATCATCGTATTTCTATAAGTGCCCTTCTTTCTACCTTCCTCTTCTGCAAACTCATTTGTTCTCCCAGAAGTATTCCCTCCTCCTCTCTATCCCCTATTAACATGCATATAAGCCCCAAATTCTAACCGCCTCTTTGAGTCATATTTTTCTGTGACCTCCCACATACTTACTTGAATAAAAATCGGTCTCTTCTCTTGGTAATCTGTGTTTTGTGAGTTTAACTTGCAGGCCTCAATCAATAAACATAAAAGGTTACAGAAGGCTGGGCACAGTGGCTCATGCCTGTAATCCTAGCACTTTGGGAGGCCAAGGCAGGTGGATCACCTGAGCTCAGGAGTTCAAGACCAGCCTGGGCAACATAACAAAACCCCGTCTCTACAAAAAATATAAAAATTAGCTAGGCGCGGTTGTGTGTGCCTGTAGTCCCAGCTCTCCGGGAGGCTGAGGCAGGAGGATTGCTTGAGCCTGGGAGGTGGAGGTTGCCGTGAGTTGAGATCATGCTATGGCATTCCAGCCTGGGTGACAGAGGGAGATCCTGTCTTAAAAAAAAAAAAAAAAAAGAAGCCTATAGAAAGTGTTTTCCCCCACTCACACACCTATGTATTAGAAATGTTTAAAACATTAAATATCAGAAAATTAAAACAGTTGCTTTATGTGTATTACCATATCTTCCATTGTAATCACTATTTTTATTTTTTTAACTCCTTTTCCATAATTCTTTTTAAAGCTATCAACTTTTCTGGTACTCACTGTACAGCTCTAGGCAGAACAATGGCTCAAATTGGAAAGCACTGGGAAATGTTTTCAAGACAATCACCTGTGCATAGCATAGTATGACTCATGCTGAGCATGAGGCTCTGAGGGTCACTCTTAGCAGCAGCAACATCCAACATCTAAAGACTACATCATAACATGTGTGTTCCCGGTACCTTTTGGGATCATATCTACTGTATAAACAAGCGGACTCTGTATTGAGAGATACATACATTTTACGAAGTTTGGGTATTAAAAGCAAAAGGTGCTTCCGGGAGATACTTGGCAGGCTATATTTGTGCTCAACACAGCATCTGGCACAAAGAAAATATTCATTATTGCCAGGCACGGTGGCTTACACCTGTAATCCCAGCACTTCAGGAGGCCAAGGCGGGTGGATCACCTGAGATCAGGAGTTGGAGACCAGCCTGGCCAACACAGTGAAACCCCGTCTCCACTAAAAACACAAAAGAATTAGCTGGGCATGGTGGGGCGTTCCTGTAATCCCAGATACTCGGGAGGCTGAGGGAGGAGAATTGCTTGAGCCCTGCAGGTGGAGGTTGCAGTGAGCAGAGATCACACCATTGCACTCCAGCCTGGACTCCAGCAAGACTCTGTCTCAAAAAACAAAGAAAGTATTCATTATTGTTATTTTACCTTTAGGAATGCTACATTCCAGTGGGGAAGGTAGGCAAATAAACACAAGATGGATAAGATCATTACAGATTAATAAGTTTTCTTTTATTTATTTATTTATTATTTTTAAAAATTTTACCCTAAGTTCTGGGATACATGTGCTGAACATGCAGGTTTGTTACATAGCTATACATGTGCCATGGTGGTTTGCTGCACCCATCAACCTGTCACCTAGGTTTTAAGCCCCGCATGCATTAGGTATTTGTCCTAATACTCTCCCTCCCCTTTCCTCCCATCCCCCGACAGGCCCCGGTGTATGTTGTTCCACTCCCTATGTCCATGTTCTCTCATTGTTCAACTCCCACTTATGAGTGAGAACATGTGGTGTTTGGTTTTCTGTTCCTGTGTTGGTTTACTGAGAATGATGGTTTCTAGCTTCATCCATGTCCCTGCAAAGGACATGAACTCATTCTTTTTTATGGCTGCACAGACTGATATGTTTTCTGAAGAGAATGAATACCATGACAGAGAATAATGGGTAAGGGACCTTCTTCAGGTATGGTGGTCAGGATGGCCGCCTTAGAGAGGTGACATCTAAATATAATCCTGAGGGATGAGAAGTTGGCCATGAGGGGAGACAGGGCAAAGCATTTCAGACACAAGTAAGAACAAATATAGAGGCAAAGATGAGAGAAAGCTGCTGAGGAGACAGTGATTGGAAAGGGGGGAGTAAGGAAAACTCTGTGAGATGAGGCAAGAGAGACAGGCAGGGCCAGGTCAAAAGGAATATTGGAGACCACCGTACAGAGTTTGGATTCCATTCTAGGTGCAACAAGAAACCATTTACAAATTTTAAGTAGAAGCCTGATATGGTTTGGCTCTGTGTCCCCACCCAAACCTCATGTTGAATTGTAATCCCCAATGTTGAGGAAGGGACTTGATGGGAGGTGATTGGATCATGGGGGTGATTTCTAATGGTTTAGCACCATCCCCTAGTGTTGTCTCATGATTGAGCTCTCACGATATCTGGTTGTTTAAAAGTGTATAGCACCCCACCCCACTTCATACTCTCTTCCTCCTGCTCTGGCCATGTAGGACGTGCCAGCTTCCCCTTCACCTTCTGCCAATGATTGTAAGTTTCCTGAGGCCTCCCTAACCATAATTCCCATACAGCCTGTGGAACTGTGAGCCAATCAAACCTCTTTTCTTGTAAATTACCCAGTGTCAGGTAGTTCTTTATAGCAATGTGAGAACAGACAAAGCCTGAGCAACATAGTGAGACCATGTCTCTATTGAAAAAAAAAAAAAATAGCTGGTCTTGGTAGTGTGTTGTAGGGGTCCCAGCTGAGGTAGGAGGATTGTTTGAGCCCAGAAGGTTGAAGCTGCAGTGAGCTGTGATTGCTCCACTGCATTCTTGCCTGGGCAACAGAGCGAGACCCTGTCTCAAAAACAAAACAAAACAAAACAAAAATCCAAAAATAGTTTTAAGTGAAGAGATGACATGATCTGACTTATGTTTTTAGATTCCTTTTGTTGAGGAGATTGGGCTAGTGGAGATTTCAAGTGAAAGCCAGGTGACCAGTTAATAATATACTCTATTAACTCAGGAAAGAGATGAGTTGGTATTGAAGATGGAGAGAAAAAGCCTGGAATGAAGATTATTTTGGAGGAAGAATTACTGGACCTGATATTGGGTGAAAGAAATGGGTAAGTCAGGGATGATACTCAGGTTTCTGGTTTTCATTACTGGGTGCCATCTACATAGAGAGGGAAGAATAGATATAAGGAAGTGCACAAAGGTATCTCTAAAGCCTGGACATGTACACACACACACATGTAAATGGACAGTTATGTTTCTCATGTCTTTCGGGAGGTATCATTATTTATAGATGGGAGTGTGGCTGCAACATGTTGAGGTGGCTTTGAGGTTCTAACCCACATGATACTAGAAAGGGTTGAATTCTGATTATTTGCTTCCACCCATTATAGTACATGATGAATTTTGCTCTGTCTCTCTTTATAGTCCTTGTTGTGGTACATGGCTTTTTGTTTATTTAGCCATCATGGTTGGAAGCATGAAACTTGTGAGCTATTCTGGCTCTATAAGCTGAATATCCGAGAGGATTATGATCTCTCCCATCATGACCTCATAGCTACAGTGTGTCTCTTATTGCATGTTTTTAAAAAATTATTTATTTATTTATTTATTTATTTATTTATTTATTTATTTTTGAGATAGCGTCTCACACTGTTACCAGGGCTGGAGTGCAGTGGCGTGATCTTGGCTCACTCCAACCTCCGCCTCCTGGGTTCAAGTAATTCTCCTGCCTCAGTCTCCCGAGTAGGCTGGGAGGTGCCTGCCACCATGCCTGGCTAATTTTTTGTATTCTTAGTAGAGACAGGGGTTTCACTATGTTGGTCAGGCTGGTCTTGAACTCTTGACCTTGTGCTCTGCCCACCTTGGCCTCCCAAAGTGCTGGGATTACAGGTGTGAGCCACCACACCTGGCCGTTATTACACATTAAACAGAGTAGTGGCAGATAAGAATAAATGACCCATCTGAAGAGATTAAGTGTATGATACTTTGGGATGAATGGTCCACTGAGGGTTGTAGAACACTACTGAAGGGTAACAGAATATGACACCTTAGCCTAAGGATTATTTTTAGCTGAAGGCAATTAAGAAGAAACACCCCAGTTTACCTAAAAGCAGAACATAAATTCGGAAAGATAGTCTCCCTTTCTTCTCTCCAAGGAAGGACAAAGGTTAATCACCAGAGACAACTGTAGACCTATATCAGCCCAGAGGAGTTGGTAAGGGATCAGAGGAAGCTATATAACTCACCTGACTAACTATCCCTTATCTTCCATTAGTTTCTCCCACACATTTAGTGTCCCACAATTGTCACTCTAGAAGCTCAAAATCCCTTTCTTTGCCTTGCCACTTTTCTACATATTTTTTTTTTTTTTTTAATTCTTCTTTTCTTCTTTTTTTTTTTTGGAGCTAGAGTCTTGCTCTGTCACCCAGGCTGGAGTGCAGTGGCGTGATCTTGGCTCACCGCAATGTCCACCTCCTGGGTTCAAGTGATTCTACTGCCTCAGCCTCCCGAGTAGTTGGGACTACAGTCATGCACCACCATGCCTCCCGAGTAGATGGGACTACAGGCATGCACCACCATGCCTGGCTAATTTTTGTATTTTTAATAGACATGGAGTTTCACCATGCTGGCCAGGCTGGTTTCAAACTCCTGACCTTGTGGTCCACTCATCTTGGCCTCCCAAAGAGCTTGGATTACAGGCATGAGCCACCACGCCCAGCCCTGTTGTTTTTGTTAAAATGCTGTATGTGTCCAAGTTCTAAACACTAAGTACTCATCTCTGGGTCCTTCCATGTATATATATGATGTGTTAATAAACTTTGTTTTTCTCTTGTTAGTCTGTCTTTTGTCAGTCTAATCTACAGGGTCCCAGCTGAGAACTTAGAAGCTCTTTTTCCTCTTCCACACAGAAAGTTTACACAAAAGAGCACTAGCAACAGGGTGGTTATGATGCAGAGAGAACTGAGGAGTGGCTCACTCACTAGGTGTGCTAGCTTAGCCAGGTTAGTAGCTTCACTGACTCTGGCTTCTCCAGCTGTGAAATATTTTTTGGGGGCACGGAGGAGCAGAACAAGAATTAAATAAGAGTATAATAATAGAATATTCTAGATTGTGTTACAGAGCTAAATAACTCTGAAATTCAGTGGCTTCAATGGCTTGGTACAACCAAAGTTCATTCATGCGTGGGCCAATGGGGATTCTTTTTCTGGAGACCCTGGGATCCAGGTTCCATCTTCTTGTGATGTAGCCTCAACACGTGACCTCCAAGATTGTTAGGGAAAGCAAAGAGAGGATGAGGACTGCATGATCTCTTTTTAATGTTCAGACCTGGGAGTGGTTTATGGCATTTCCACCCATCCCCACTGGCCAGTACTGAGTCACATGGCCTCAGTAAAACTGCAAGATGAGCTGGAAAATGTAGTTTCCCAAGTGCCCAGTAAGAGAAAAATAAAATGGGATTTGGTGAAATAGTGATACTTTATCAAATGTAGGTAAATGTATTTTATAAAATATTATCTCCAACTTTTTCTGATAATGATATTTTGAAATGACTAAAATGGGAAAAGAAGTTAGGAGGCAAAGAGTATAAATGAACCACAAGATGGATAGCCTCCCTCTGAACAATGGAAAAATAATTTTTCTTTCTAGAAGGCATAGAAAAGAGGCCTGTAGGGTGGAAGGCGGAGCATTGAGGGACTAAGAATTGGAATGAGATAAAATATTGTAGGGAAAGAAAAACGTTTCCTTTACCCTCTTGAGCCTGTGAATTAAAATGGCAAAAGGCAGATTAACAGGAGAAAAAGCATACAGATCTTATTTGATGTTAGTATTTTTACATGGCATGGGGGCCTCATAGAAAAGAAGTGAAAACCCCCCAAAAAGTGGTTAGACTCAGGGTTTATACACTATTTTAGCAAAGGGTGATAAGTTTATGTACTATTTTAGCAAAGGGTGATAAGTTTATATATGATTTTAGCAAAGGGTGATACGTTTATACACGATTTTAGCAAAGGGTGATAAGTTTATATACTATTTTAGCAAAGGGTGGTAAGTTGTGTGGAAGTCACTAGAAAAGAAAGAGGTTTGAGCTTCTGGGGCAGTAAATTGTGGGATGTGACTCGGAAATGTCTGGGGGAAACTAATGGAAGATGAGCTGTGTTTGTGCAGACTCACCTTGGCACCAACTTTTCATCTCTAGTTATAAGAATGTTCTCTTTCCAGTGTTGGGAACGTACTTTTCTCGTGGGAAATGTACGCTCTGGTTTTAGGCAGAAAGAGGAAGGGCAAAGAGTACTTGTTTTTCAATTGCCTTCAGCTCAAAAGAATAAAAAATAAAATAATAAAATAAAAATAAAATAAAATAAAAAATAAAATAGTAATAAAAAATAAAATACTAATAAAAAAAGACAAAGTGGTGTATTTTGGGATGGCACGTTCTGATCTCCTTCAATGTCTTAGTTGGTAAGGTTCACAATTGTGATGAAAGGCTGGAGAGGAAAGTTTTATGTCTGAACTAAAGCAAATGCCATTTTTAAGAGCCAACAACTTTGTAGCCAACAGAAAGGTAAAGTTTAAAACATTCATCTGAAGGCAGGAAGTTCCCAATGAAGATCTTTTTTTTTGCAAGTAAAAAGAAAGAACTATTGCTGGAAAGCATTTCCAAGTTAAATGTTAAGGATGGTAAGTGGCAATAAATGGAGATTTGCAGGGTGACTTCTACAAGTTAGAAAAATGAAACAGTGTAAACAGTGTATTATCTTCTGTGATTTGAAGACATGGGGTAAGCATTCTGGACCCAAGGCTCTTCAGTGGGATGTGTCACCTTTCAAGATACAGCCACCTTGGCAATATGCCTTTAGGAAGGAGAAATCAGGGTCCTTGAAGGCTCCTTCTTAACCTTTCTGAGCTTCTCTCTCACCACTGCCCTGCTCAGCCTGCTGCAGCCACAATGGGTTTTTGCCATTCCTCTATGATTCCAGCTATGCTCCTATCTCCTGGCATCCACTCTAGCTCTCTCTGTCTGGAAAGCTCTTGGGTGAGATGTCCAATCTGCTAATCCCCTCAGCTCCTCCAGTGCTGCCTACTCTATTTAATACTTGTCCACTCTAACACATTTGGAGAGGTAGAAATGGGTGATGTCTTTCCCAACCCATTATAAGGGCCACAGCTGACACTATAAGTAACAAAAGACAGGTTAACAAATATAACATGTTTAGGCCAGGTGCAGTGGCTCACGCCTATAATCCCAGCACTTTGGGAGGCTGAGGCAGGCGGATCACCTGAGGTCAGAAGTTCGAGACCAGCCTGGCCAACATGGAGAAACCCCATCTCGACTAAAATTACAAAATTAGCTGGTGTGGTGGCACATGCCTGTAATCCCAGCTACTTGGGAGGCTGAGGCAGGAGAATCGCTTGAACCCGGGAGGCGGAGTTTGTGGTGAGCCGAGATCGTGCCATTGCACTCCAGCCTGGGCAACAAGAGTGAAACTCCATTTCAAAATATATATATATATATATATTTATATGTGTGTGTGTGTGTATGTGTGTGTGTGTATGTTTTACATGACATGGGAACCTTCAGAAATGAAAACGCAAAGACCCAGGGAGAAATGTGATTGGACAAAGGAGTGTGATCTAATGGTTATAAACAGAGGGCAGGGCAGTAAGGTCTGTCTGTTCAGGTTCTTCCTGACCTCTCTGTGTAGCATTCCTTCCCCCTAGATATGGAACAGGGCCCCTCTGGAGTGAGGGCATTAAGGGAGAAGGGAGAGAGTGACCTTTCCAGGTTTTATGACTTGCTTTTGGGGAGAAAGGTTCTAGTTTCTATGACCCCTCCTTGGGGAAGAGAAATCATCTGGTTTCTATAACTTGCTTTGGGAGGATAAAGACAGGCAGAGGACAGGAGGACAGGAGAAAGTCAGAGAAATCTTGCTTCTGAGGCCTTCCAATCTTCTTTGGTTCCAAGTACTCAGCCCTCCAAAGCACCATACTTTTGTAACTGTCCAATGGGTTCACCTTGCCCACTGCCTAGACAGAGCTGATTTATTAAGACACAGGAATTGCGATAGAGAAAGAGTAATTCACACAGAGCTGACTGCGCAGGACACTGGAGTTTTGCTATTATTCAAATCAGTCTCCCTGAGCATTCGGGGATCAGAGTTTTCAAGGATAATTTGGTGGCTGGGGGGCCAGTGAGTCGGGAGTGCTGATAAGTTGAGTCAGAGATGAAATCATAGGGAGTGGAAACTGTACTCTTGTGCTGAGTCAGTTCCTGGGTTGGGTCCATAAGACCGGGTGAGCCAATTTATTGATCTGGGTGGTGCCAGCTGATCCATCATGTGCAGGGTCTGCAAAATATTTTAAGCACTGATTTTTGGCTTTACGATAGTGATGTTATTCCCAGGAGCAATTTGGGGAGGGTCAGCAGAATCTGGGAAGCTCCTGCTGCATGACTCCTAAACCATAATTTCTAATCTTTTGGCTAATTTGTTAGTCCTACCAAGGCAAGTCAGTCCCCAGGCAAGAAGGGGGTTTGTTTTGGGAAAGGGTTATCATCTTTGTTTTAAAGTATAAACTAATTTCCTGCTGGGCGTGGTGACTCATGCCTGTAATCCCAGCACTTTGGGAGGCCAAGGCAGGGGCATCACTTGAGGTCAGGAGTTTGCAACAAGCCTGGCCAACATAGTGAAATCCCATCTCTACCAAAAATACAAAAGTTAGCCAAGCGTGGTGGTGCACGCCTGTAATCCCAGCTACTTGGGAGGCTGAGGCAGGAGAATTGCTTGAACCCTGGAGGCAGAGGTTACAATGAGCTGAGATCGCACCACTCTACTCCAGCCTGGGTGACAGAGTGAGACTCTGTCTCAAAAAAAAATATTAAAAAAAAAAAGTATAAACTAATTTCCCCCCAAAGTTAGTTTGGCCTATGGTCAGGAACGAATAAGGACAGGTTGGAGCACGCCAGATGGAGTTAGTTAGGTCAGATCTCTTTCACTGTCTCAGTTACAGTTTTGCAATGGCGGTTTTGCTTTGGGCTATTGTTTTCTGAGCTCCAACAATTCAAACATACTATATAGTTTACTTTTTGTAATGTTTACTATTTGCCTTCTCCCATTGGAATTCCAGCTCCACAAGGGCAGTGATTCTTTTGTTTTTTTTCCACTGATCCGTCCCAAGCACTTAGTAGACTTACAAAGTATTCATTGAATGGAATCAAGCACACAAATTACTAACTACCTCCTAATGGGTTAAGTGGCACAGAGGTTTGTTTTCCCCTAAAACAACTGCTGTGAACAGAGTTCTTGTGGAGCCAGGAAACCAAGATGAGGGGGGAATTAGTATGAACATTTAAAGGGTCTTTTTGTATTGCTGATTTTGTATTTCAAATTATGATCAATGGTGTTAACATTATTTAAACCATAATTTTTATCTTCTAAAGTAATTTCTTTGAGGTGTTTTTTTTTTTCCCTTTTAAAACAACTGAGCTCTGTAAAAAGCATAAGCTTCAGTTTCAGCTTAAGAGAAAAACCTTTAGGTAGAGATAAAATAGAAACCAGCACCTCCATTTGATCTTTCCCTGCCTGGTCTGTTTGAAGAGCGGCTGTGTTTGGACAATGGTGCGTAATGAGATCATTTCTGTTACTGCCTGTGAAGGACTTAGCTTTGCTGTGTTTTCCTTTGGGGTTTAAGAACCTGGACATTTTAGAATGCTTTTTAAAAATTAAATACAGAGTTTCAGTTGCTTTGATGGGGTTTAAAAGGGACAGCAAAAAAGGCCGTTGAAGTAATTTTACAGCTATACTTGAACAGCTACTGAATACTTGTGAAAACATAAATCCATATTAAAAGAGTCAACATTTTATACATAAACTGTATTTTGATGGTTTCGTTGTGGTGGGGGCGGTGGTTATTTTGAAATGTTACCTTTCCTCTAGAAGCACTAAACATTTTCTTTGAATGAATGCCCAAATGATCACCTTTGCCAGCTGGTCCAGGCATTTAGGGTGAAATTTGCATTTGTTTAGCAACTCTTCACTTCCTCAGCATGAAAAAGAACACTTTTATCCTCTAAGTGTGGTTTACATTTTTGCATCCTTCAGGTGCATTCCAGAAGATTTGGGAGATGCTGACTAAGAGATATGTGTTAGGCACAAGGGCCTGGTGCCTCAGGCTCTGAGTCCTTCTATAGCCCTGTTTTTCTGTTTTGGGCATAGCACACGGAGATGCAGCATTTAGACATATAAGTGCCACTCTGTATTGGGCATTATATCAAAATTAATTGCATCATCTGGTCCTAGTCATCAATTTTAGTATATTCAAGTTCTGTGAGTGTCGTGTGACATTTATTTATAATTTTGTTTCCACTTGTAATTCTTTATCCAATAACACTGGTCGATTAGCCCCCTGCTGCTGCTTGATTAGAATGTCAGCTGTAATAAATAGCTCCTCCACTACGTAATTACTTTGTGCCAGCAATCAGAATTTTAGTGAGCAAACTGGTGAAAATGAGAATGAGATTCGTCATCGTAGGCTTAGCCTGATTATGTCACCCACAGCTTTGGGTAGAATCACTCCCTTTTTCAACAATATTAATGGGACTCTCACAGAAATATTCTATAACCTTATGGACAGCAACCTTAAGGGGTTTTCCTTGAGGTGAGAGATCTGAAATTGACCATTTGTGATGGTAGAAGTTACCTTGCATTCTAAATCTAATCAGATAAATTGTGCTGATTGCCTGAAACAGATGCCTTAGGCAGAAGTCTCAGAGCAGTACTTGAACCAACCTGCCTGTCTTGCTAGAGGATTATTTCTGAACCGACTCTATCCCGCTTCTTTGAGTAACTCACTCCTGTGCAAATAGAAACTGCGTTTTACATTTGTGTTCTCAGCAGTAAGAGAGAGCCCCACTTTGCTGGGTGGCTGAGAGGCCTGACGTGCTAGCTGGCTCATGACTCCCATGGCAGAAGATTGTCATTACATGCTGGGAGAATTGTAAACAGGATAACAGAAGGAAGGAGAAAACAAAGCAAAGTCAGATTAGCCTGAAAAGCCATTTAAAGGTTAAATTTTCACAGAAAAAAAAAAATTACAATCTTGAGGCCCGGTAGAAAATTAGCATTTCCCGCCTGTAATGCCAGCACTTTGGGAGGCCGAGGTGGGTGTATCACCTGAGGTCAGGAGTTGGAGATCAGCCTGACCAACATGGCGAAACCCTGTCTCTATTAAAAACACAAAAATTAGCCGGGCATGGTGGTGGGTGCCTGTAATCCCAGCTATTCAGTAGGCTGAGGCAGGAGAATCACTTGAACCTGGAAAGCAGAGGTTGCAGTGAGCTGAGATTGTGCTACTGTACTCCAGCCTGGGCGACAGAGTGAGACTCTGTCTCAAAAAAAAAAAAAAAAAAAAAAGAAAAAAGAAAAAGAAGAAAAGAAAATTAATATTTTCCAATCCTGAAAGTTTCTAAAAATTTATCTTTAAGCAATTTCACATTTTCTTGGTTAAATGGCAAAGAAGTCAGCACATGTGACAATTCAGTAGTATTTACTGTTCATAGAAACAAATGTTCTGTTTTAACAGATTCATTCATCAGCTACCTGGAAGGAGTATCTAGTAACAGGGAAAGAAAACTCCACAGGAGTTTCAGATACCCTTCCCCCCTTAGCATAACACTAAACATCATGCCACCAAAGTACATTTATTTAGCTTATGATAGAAATCGTGGGGGCAGATGATAAAAACAGTTAAGAATTATTGACGTCTGTCAATAAGGGGTCTTCTTCAGCATTCTTTAATAACCTGACTGCACTGGGTCATTCTAGGTAATTATGGAATGGACCCCAGGATGTAGCTGGGACCTTCCAGCCGGGATCCTTGAAGTCAGCTACAAGCCCATGTTGAGGTTGCCAGCCGCTGAGGCAGAGAGAGAGAGAGAAAGAAAGAGGGGAGACAAAGAGAGAGAAAGAGAGAGAGAGACAGAGAGAGAGAGAAAGATAGAAAGAGAGAGAGAGAAAGAAAGAGAAAGGGGGAAGAGAAAGAGAGAGAGAGAAAGAAGAGAGAAAGAGAGAGAGAGATACGTTATTTTATATACAAATACAAAAGCGTTGATGTAGTTGTCATAAGAAATATCAGACTTTTTTGAACTCTTCTACTTATTTATGGTTTTATTTTATTTTGAATGATGTGGGTAGGGGATAGCAGGCAGCAATTTGCCCCATAGATGAGTCCTCATGGCTTTGCCCCACCAGCTGATTATTGCTAATTTTATAGGGGCCACTCATTACAATGTAATAGGGGCTATTTCCTTCTATTTTACTGTGCCTAATAGAGAGTGGTTCAAAAAGGCACCGAGAGTAAGCCAGCAACAAAACGCAATTCCTGAGACCTATATTTGGCAACAGTGAAAAGCCAACAAATGGGTAAAACCTATCCAACGAGTCTGTCCTGTTTCCACAGGGTAACCAGGGCAAATGTGAGACTGTACAGTTTAGAACAAGACTGCAGGCTTCTCTTTTGGAATCACCATGTCTTGGGTCTCCATTACCTCGAGTACTTTCTTGGTCTTTCTGAGTCTTCCCTGCATATGTGCACACGTGATTGTCGTTAATGCTGCAACGTTCCCTCTTCTGGTAGTCTGGGATGTGTCAGATAACACCAACAATTTCTTTAATACAGTCCAGAGATGAGCCAATTTGGAAAATAATGAACTAAATTGTAAGATCTAGTCATATCCCTTCTTAATTCACTTAGATTTGATTTATTAATCCTTTTTGCATGCAGTATTTATGGGCTGATGAGGACCAGCTGGTCCAGCAGCTTCTCAGCCACAGGTTTCTCAGGCCCTGTGAATGAAGAAAATGGGCAACTGAGTAGTACTACACCCACCCTTGCGCCTGGAGCTCTTTCTCTCTGAGAATTTAAAATCTGCTTACAGGTTCCATATTCTTAATGATGCTTGTTAGGACTCAGAAAATGATATCTTAAAACGAAGGCCTCAGAAGCAAAAGTTTTTCTCTGACCTTTTCCTGACCTCCCGTTTCTGGCCCCTCATTTTCCCCTAAGGCCAGCCATGGAAAGTAGAAGTCCTCTTCCCCAAGGGGGGTCATAGAAAACAGAACTGCTTTTCCGCCAAAACCAGCATAAGACCAAAACATATTACTCTAATATCCGTTCCTCTGCCTTTTTGTATAAAAACTGGCCATAAAGAAATTATTTCGGCCAGGTGCAGGGGCTCATGCCTGTAATCCCGGCACTTTGGGAGGCCAAGGTGGGAGGATCGCTCAAATTCAGGAGTTCGAGTCCAACCTGGGTAACATAGTGACATTCTGCTCTAAAAAAAAAAAATTAAATAAATAAAAATAAAAAAATTAGCAGGAGACTGAGGCAGGAGACTGAGGCAGAATGATTGTTTGAGCCTAGGCATTGGAGGTTGCAGTGAGCCATGTGCTTGTGCCTTTGCACTCCAGCCTGGGCAACACAGCAAGATCCTGTCTCAAAAAAAAAAAAAAAAAAAAAGAAAAGAAATAAAGAAATGATCTGATCTACCTTGTTTGACTGTAGGTTATAAGAACTCTATTCCAGAGAGGGTCCTGCCCATACCCAGAAGGCAGGAATCCTACACAGAAGCCAAGAAGAACCTGAAAGAAAATGTTTTGCTGGGTTTCCCCACGGAGTCTATTACCATTAGCTCATATCCTTTTTGCTCGATCATACTTCTACACAGCTGTCCATACTTTGTTGAACCTAAGCATAAAAACGAACAGTTTCCCCTGTATCTTTGGGTTTTCATTCTGAAGCCTCCTATGTCCCATAAAACCATGATAAATACATTTGTATACGTTTTCTCTGATTAATCTGATTTTGTATCAGTCATTTTCAGGGAAGTCTTCCCCTTTGCCCCTATGTGTTTCATTCTGGGCTTTGCAGAGGCTGGAGCACTTCTATTTCTGGGTCCAGTGCCATAGCTGTTAGTAATCGATTCTCTTTAGAACTGGAATTGTCAGGTTGTTTCAGGACTCTGCTTTGCTTGATTTCCTTCCTAGGACACTTGAGAGTTTCGATACAGAGGCTTCCTTTTCTCCAGTTTTCAGAAATAGAGAAGACCTTTCCAAGAAAACAGGGAGGAAAAAGGATAGAGAAGTCATTCAATTTAGAAGAATAAGTAGATCTTTTCTCTATCAAAACATAAAATTACAACAAATGTAGTTTAATGATCTGAGTTGGCTTTATTGCTGTAAACCAAAAATAAAATTCTAAGCCCCCCAACCATTTGAATGGACCCCTCCTCTCAGCCAAAGTTAACCTGTAAAACTTATTCCAAAGTTAAGCTGTAAAACTAGTTCAGGCCATGATGGGAAGGGGGAGTTGGATATGCCTCATTACAATTAACATCAACACAGACCCTAAGACTGACAGAACAGGCTCTTTAAGTCTGATAAGAAACATTTACAATCTATTCTCTCTGAAGCCTGCTACTTGGAGGCTTCAACTGCATAAAATCTTGGTTTCCACAACCCCTTATCATAACCCAGATATGCCTTTTTAAAAAAAATTCCAGATCTTTTTTTTTTTTTTTGAGACTGAGTTTCATTCTTGTCGCCTGGCTGGAGTGCAATGACGTGATCTTGGCTCACTGCAACCTCCACCTCCTGGGTTCAAGCAATTCTCCTGCCTCAGACTCTGGAGTAGCTGGGATTACAGGCACCCACCAACACACATGGCTAATTTTTGTATTTTTAGTAGAGATGGGGTTTCACCATGTTGGCCAGGCTGGTCTCGAACTCCTGACCTCAGGTGATCCGCCCACCTTGGCATCCCAAAGTGCTGGGATTACAGGTGTGAGCTACCGCACCCTGCTTAAATTTCAGATGTTTAAGTAGTAACTGAATGAACTGCCAGTCAGAAAATCTTTGAATCTGCATATGACCTGGGATCCCCCACTTTCAGTTGTCACACCTTTCTGGACTGAACCAATGTACATCTTACATGTATTGATGGATGTCTTATGTCTCCTTAAAAATGTATAAAATCAAGCTGCAAGCCAACCACTGTGGCCACACGTCATCAGGACCTCGTGAGGTGTGTCATAGGCACGTCCTTAACCTTTGCAAAATAAACTCCTGAATTAATTGTGACTTGTCTCAGATACTTTTTGGTTTACATTGTGATTCTAGAATCGGGAAATACTTCATCCTACAAAACAGAGTAAGTGTTCCAATGAGCTGAACAGTGGGGGTTGGCTTTATAGACAGAAAAGGCTGAAGAAAGCAGATTGGTCATTGCAAAGTTACTTTCCTTGTAAGGCAGAGACAAGGAAACAAAACAATAATAGAAAGATAATGGATGAGTTAGCATCAGGTTACTTTTGGCTACCCTTTCTGTGTAAAGATTAAAGCAGAGGGAACTTATCATCATTATCATGCCAATTAAAGATTGAAACTGGCCTGTTTTGGAAAATGACTGTTATCTCTCCTGATTTCTTAAAGGTTAGATAACAACTTAGTTTAGTAACTTGGAAACACTGCATGAGTGACTCCCTTTTGATTTTTAGTCTGGTCTGTTGGGGCCTAGCACAGGAGCTTAGTCCAAAACAGTAGCCTTCTCCTTTCGTAGTTCATAAGTGTGATGATTGGGTGTTCATGATTGTGTGTGCGATGTGCCTCCCTCTAAACCTTTTTCACATGAAAAAGGAAAAAAAAAGAAAGAAAGAAAAAGAAAAGAAAAAAACTAATAAAGAAGAAAGGAAAATAAAACAATAGAGTCCTATAATTTTATTTAACAAATAGGCCATGGAATGGGATAAAATATTTGCATAACACAGATCTGATAAAGTACTGGTATCCAAAATGGGCAAAAGACTTAAAAAGACACCTCACCAAGGAAAATATAGGCTTACCTTATTTTATTGCACTTCACTTTATTGGGCTTCACAGATACTGCATTTTTTTTTTTTTTTCCAAAGTGAAGGTTTGTGGCAACCCTGCATTGAGCAAGTCTATTGGCCTCAATTTTCCAACAGCAGGTGCGCACTTCATGTCTTTGTGTCTCATTTTGATAGTCTTTGCAAAGTGCAAGGTGAAGCAGCAAGTGCTGATGGAGAAGCTACACTAAGTTATACAGAAAACCTAGCTAAGATAATTGATGAAGGAGGCTACATTAAACAGATTTTCAGTGTAGATGAACAGTCTTCTGTTAGAAGAGGATGCCATCTATGACTCTCATAGCTAGAGAGAAATCAATGCCTGGCTTCAAAGCTTTAAAGGACAGGCTGACTCTCTTGTTAGGGGCTAATCACTTTAATGTGGCTGGTCACTCTAAGTTGAAGCCAATGCTCACTGACCATTCTGAAAACCCTAAGAATTATGCTAAATCTTTAGTTGGGCATGGTAGCACATGCCTGTAGTCCCAGCTACTTGGGAGGCTGAGGAAGGAGGATCATCTGGGCCTGGGAGATCGAGGTTGCAGTGAGCTATGATCATGCCACTGCATTCCAGCCCGGGTGACAGAGCAAGACCCTGTCTCAATTAAAAAATAAAATAAAATAAAAAGAATCTTGCAAAATCGACTCTGCTTATACTCTATATATGAAATAACAAATCCTGGATGATCATGCATCTGTTTACAGCATGGTTTACTAATGTTTAAGCCCAATATCAAGACCTACTACTCAGAAAAAAAAAAAAAAGAAAAAGTTCTTTTGAAATATTTCTGCTCATTGACAATGTACGTAGTCACCCAAGACCTATACAAGGAGATTAATGTTGTTTTATACCTGCTAATACAACATCCATTCCACAACCCATGGAGCAGTGAGTAATTTTGATTTTCAAGTTTATTTAAGAAATACATTTTGTAAGGCTATCACTGATACAGACAGTGATTCCTCTGACGGATCTAGGCAAAGTAAACTGAAAACCTTCTGGAAAGGATTCACCGTTCTAGATGCCATTAAGAAAATTCATGATTCATGGGAGGAGGTAAAAATATCCACATTAATGGAAGTTTGGAAGAAGGTGATTCCAATCCTCAAGGATGACTTTGTGGGGTTCAAAACATCAGTGGAGGAAGTCACTGCAGATGGTGGTGGAAATGGCAGAGAACTAGAATTAGAAGTAGAGACTGAAGATGTGACTGAATTGCTGCAATCTCATCAACAAATTTGAAGGAATGAGGAATTGCTTCTTATGGATGAACAAAGAAAGTGTTTGTTTGTTTGTTTTGTTTTGTTTTGAGATGGAATCTACTCCTGGTAAAGATGATGTGACCATTGTTGAAATGACAACAAAGAATTTAGAATATTATATGATTGTAGGTGACAAAGAAGCAGCACAGTTGGAGAGGATGAAAGAAGTTCTATTGTGGGTAAAATGCTAACAGACATCTTTGCATGCTACAGAGAAATATTTTGTGAAAGAAAGTGTCAATTGATGTGGCAAACTTGAGTTTTTTCCCATTTTTTAAAATATCAGAGCCATTCCACCTTCTAGCAATCACCACCCTGATCAGTCAGCAACTACCAACATTGAGGCAAAACCCTATACCAGCAACAAAATTATGACTCACTGAAGTCTCAGATGATTGTTACCATTTTTAGCAATGTTTTTAAATTAAGGTATGTACTTTAAAAAAATACATAGTTCTATTGCATACTTAATAGACACTTACAATATAGTGTAAATGTAACTTTTATATGTGCTGGGAGACCAAAAAATTCATGCAACTTGCTTTATGGAGATGTTCACTTTATTGTGGCAGTTGGTACTGAACCCACAATATCTCTGAAGTGTGCCTGTATACCAATGGCAAATAAACAAATGGGATACTGCTATACCCTACTAGAAGGTGTAAAATACAAAACAGTAACAACACCAAAAGCTGGCAAGAATGTGGAGCAACAGAAACTCTCATTCATTACTGGCAGGAATGCAAAACGGTACAGCCACTTTGGAAGACGGTTTGGCAGTTTCTTAAAAAGTAAACATTCTCTTACCATAAGATCCAGCAATTGTACTCTTTGGTACTCCCAAATGAATTAAAAACATGCCCCCACTAAAACGAGCACATGCTTTATTCTTTATTGCCAAAACTTGGAAGCAACCAAGGTGTTTTTTAATAGGTTAATGGGTAAACAAACTGTAGTACATCCATACAATAGAATATTAGCACTAAAAGGCCACGAGCTAGCAAACCATGAAAAGACACGGATAAACCTTAAATACGTATTGCTAGGTAAAATAAGCCAATCTGAAAGACTACATCTACATACTACATCATTTTAATGATTAATATATAACATTGTGGAAATATGGAGATAATAAAAAGAACAGTGGTTTCTAGGAGTTTGAGGGAAGGGAAGAAGGGAAGGATGAATAGTTTGAACATGGGATTTTTAGGGCAGTGATATGATTTGGATCTGTGTCTCCACCCAAATCTCGTTCAATTGTAATCCCCTATGCTGGAGGTGGGGCCTGGTGGGGGTGATTGGATCACGGGGGCGGATTTCCCCCTCAGTGCTGGTCTCATCATAATGAGTCAGTGCTGGTTGTTTAAAACCATCTGGTGTAGCACCTCCTGCCCCTCTCTCTCTTGCTCCTTCTCTGGCCATGTGAAGTGCTGCTCTCTCTTTACCTTCTACCATGATTGTAAGTTTCCTAAGTTCTCCTCAGAAGCAGAATCCGCAATGCTTCCTGTATAGCATGGAGAACTGCTGGCCAATTAAACTTCTTTCCTTTATAAATTACCCAGTCTCAGGTATTTCTTTATAGCAATGTGAGAATGGACTAATACAGAAAGTTGGAACTGAGGAGTGGAGCATTGCTATAAAGGTACCTGAAAATGTGGAAGTGACTATGGAATTGGATAATGGGTTGGAAGAGTGTGGCGGCTCAGAAGAAGACAGGAATACGTGGGAAAATTTGGAACTTCCTAGAGACTTGTTGAATAGTTGTGACCAAAGTGCCAGTAGTGATATGGACAATGAAGTCCAGACCGAGGAGGGCTCAGGTGGAAATGAGGAACTTATTTGGGAACTGGAGCAAAGATCACATGTGTTATATCTTAGCAAAGGACTGGGAGGCATTGTGACCCTGTCCTAGGGATCTGTGGAACTTGGAACTTGAGAATGATGATTTAGGGTACCTGGTGGAAGAAATTTCTAAGCAGTAAAGTGTTCAAGAATCAGCCTGGCTGCCTCTAACAACCCATGCTTATATGTGTGAGGAAATAAATGACCTGAAGCTGAAACTTATATTTAAAAGGGAAGCAGAGTGTAAAAGTTTGGAAAATTTGCAGCCTAGCCATATGGTATAAAAGAAAAAACCCACTTTCAGGGGAGGAATTCAAGCAGGCTGCTTGAATTATATCTTAGAAATAACTAGAATAGATAACTTAGAAATTTGCATAACTAAAAGGAAGGCAAATGCTGATAGCCAAGACAATGAGGGAAATGCCTCAAAAGTATTTCAGAGATCTTTGCTGCAGCCTCTCCCATCACAGGCCCAGAGGCCTAGAAGAAAATAATGATTTCATGGGCCAGCCAGGCCCAGGGCCTTGCTGCACTGTGCAGCCCCAGGACAAGAAGCCCTGCATCCCAACTGCTGTAGCTCCAGATGTGGCTCAAGGACATGAAGCCCTGCATCCCAACTGCTCTAACTCCAGATGGGCTCAAAGCCCAAAGGATTCATACGGTGCAAGCCATAAGCCTTGATGACTTCCACCTGGTGTTAAGCCTGTGAGTGCTCAGAATACAAGACCTGAGGTTTGGGAGCCTCTGCCTAGATTTCAGAGGATGTATGGAAAAGCCTGGATGTCCAGGCAGAAACTTGCTTCAGGGGCAGAGCCCTCAAAGAAAACCTCTACTAGGGCAGTGCAGAGGGGAAATGTGGGGTTGGAGCCCCTGCACAGAGTTCCCAGTAGGACACTGCCTAGTGGAGCTGTGAGAAGAGGGCCATCGTTCTTCAGACCCCAGAGTGGTAGATTGACCAGCAGTTTGCACCCTATACCTGGAAAAATTATAAACACTCAACACCAGCTCATGAGAGCAGCTGTGGGGGCTGAACCCTGCAAGACCCAGGGGTGGAGTTGTCCAAGGCCTTGGGAGCCCATCCCTCATACAATGTGCCTTAGATGTGAGACATGGAGTCAAAGGAGATTATTTTGGAGCTTTAAGATTTAATGACTGCCCTGCTGGATTTTGGACTTGCATGGGGCCTGTAGTCCCTTTCTTTTGTCTGATTTCTCCCTTTTGGAACAGGAGTATTTACCCAGTGCCTGTATCCCCATTGTATCTTAGAAATAACTAATTTGTTTTTGATTTTACAGGTTCATGGGCAGACAGGACTAACCTTGTCTCAGACGAGACTTTGGACAGTGGACTCTGGAGTTAATGCTGGAATGAGTTAAAACTTTGAGGGACTGTTGGAAAGGCATCATTGTATTTTGCAGTGTAAGAGGAACATGAGATTTGGGAGGGGCCAGAGGTGGGATGATATGGTTTGGATCTGTGTCCCCACCCACATCTCATGCTCAATTGTAATCCCCAATGTTGGAGGTGGGGCCTGGTGGGAGGTGATTGGATCATGGGGGCAGATTTCCCCCTTAGCGCTGCTCTCATCATAGTGAGTGAGTACTCACAAGATCTGGTTGTTCAAAAGTGTGCAGCACCCCCTACCCTGCCCTTACTCCTTCTCTGGCCATGTGAAGTGCTGCTCTCTGCTTACCTTCCACTATGGTTGTAAGTTTCCTGAGGCGTCTCCAGAAGCAGAAACTGCTATGTTTCCTGTAAAGCCTGCAGAATTGTGGGCCAATTAAACCTCTTTCCTTTATAAATTACCCAATCTCAGGTATTTCTTTATAGCAGTGGGAGAACAGGCTAACACAGGTAGTGAAACTATTCTGTATGACACTTGTATTAGTCAATTCTCGCACTGCTATAAAGAAATACCTGAGACTGGGTAATTTACAAAGAGAAGTTTAATTGCTCATAATTCTGCAGGCTGTACAGGAAGCACAGCAGCTTCTGGAGAGGCCTCAGATAACTTTCAATCTTGGCGGAAAGCAAAGGGAAAGCAGGCACATCTTACAATGGCAGAACAGGAGGAAGAGAATGGAGGGAGGGCCTACATACTTTTAAACAACCAGATCTCGCGATAACTCTATTATGAGAACAGCATTAGCGCGATGGTGCTAAACCATTAGAAATGGCCCCTGCAATCCAATCATCTCCCACCAGGCTCCACCTCCAGCATTAGGGATTACAATTCAACATGAGATTTGGGTGTGGACACAGATCCAAACCACATCAGTACTGTAATGGTGAATATATGTCATTCACCATTGTATGTATGTGTAAATTCATACAATGTATAACAACAAAGAGTGAACCGTAATGTGACCTATGGACTTCAGTTAATAATAATGTTTCAGTATTGCCTTATGAATGATTACAAATGTCCCACACTAATGCACTAAGATGTTAACAATAAGGGAACTGGAAGGGGTTGTGGGAGGGTTGCATGGGAACCCATAATTTCCACTCAGTTTTTCTGAAAAACTTAAAACTGCTCAAAACATAAGTCTATTAATCAAAAGAAAACAGAAAGATAGATCTGAAAAGCGTGTGGGAAGAAAGATGCCATGAGGGGAGACAGGGAAAGTATGACCAACACAAACATGAATCTTTCTAAGTAACCACATGGCATATTTCTGATGTGGTGTTTCCTAGCACCCAGGAGTCCAGCAGTTTAGTCTATACCATTAAACTTAAATGGATTTAAGTTACTGGTCAATTGAACAGCAGTCTGGTGTTCACCATCTTAGGAATACTAATGGTATCACAGATTGCCCTCTAAGGGAGTTAGGGGAAGAAGAAAAGAAGTTTTCAACTGAGTTTATAGGCAAGGAAGAGAAAAGCCCGGAAGCCTTTGTAGTACATAGCACCTGAACAGCTCTTCAAATAAAACTTCTGAAGTTCTGGAGTTGTAGTTAGAGCTGTCAGACTTGAGCAACCTTGAAATAGAATGATTATGAGATTTAAGGTGGTGGTTTGCGCTGCATTGACAGTATTTATCCCACTCATCTCTGTGTGTGTGTGTGTGTGTGTGTGTGTATGAGAGAGAGAGAGAGATGGGAGACAGAGTGCCTGCCTGAGATCCAGAGAGACCAAAAGGAAGGATAGGTTATGTTCATCTTCACTAATTCCTTGAAGTGGCAGAGTCTTAACCTGATCTGGCTTTTCTTTTATGTTTATTTCATGGAACTACCGATATCTCTTAATCAACATGTGTTCGTACTCACATTTTTTAAGGCCACTGCCTGCTTCTTCCCCTTTTCACAGTGACATTTTTTTTTAAAAAAAGAAAATGTTGTTAATACATTCAAAATATTTCCTCTGTTGCCATGTTGCTGTTACATTGTTTACTAATTTTTTCTCCTCCTTCTTAATGGTAAAACTATCCTCTTCTGGATAAATGGAGCCTAATAACATTCATCCTCTGCCATCTGGTTTATCACCGGCTTGGAGACACAGCTCTGGGATTTTAGGTAGCCTCAGTCTGAAATGACCCAAATATCGTAAGAGCAGTCAAAACAATAGAGTGATCAATTTTTACAACTTTGTACCAGACAAGTTTAGAAGGCAACTGCTACTTTTTGAAGAATAGAAAACACGTGAATGTTGTCTTATGGAGAACCAGAAGGCTAGGAGAGGATGTGGTTCTTGTCCCAGCCAAATGTGTCATCTTGAGAAAATGACTTAACTTGCCCAAGACTCAAAGGCTTTATATGTAAATTAAAGACTTTTTACTGCTGAAAGGCAGAGGACTGGACCTTTGTTCTGTCCATATTTGAGGTTCTGTCAGTACCAGAATATAAGAAACTCTACCCACCCACATTGATAGATTTTAAATTTCTCCAAGGCACAGCTGGGTCATATTTCCCTTGAATGCCCCCACAGCTCATGGCACACTATTAGTCATCTTAACAGCTACCCTTTGCTGAACAATTTATGAGCCACGTACCTGCCTGGGGACTCAAACTTGTTGAGCAGCGGTTATTAGGAGAAGAGAAGGAAGGGAGTAGGCCACAGAGTGGGGCCTACAGCCTACCTATGGGCCTCCAGCTCCTGAGAGCCGGCAGCTCTCTGGTGTTAGCACGCACTTCCCAGGATCTAAAGGAGAGTGGGAGGGAGACAAAGGCTTCAAGATGTTTCTGTCCTCAGGCCATGCCCCAGCACATACACAGCTTCAGGAGAGAGGCAGCTGGAAAACTGTGTCCATGGCAGAGGCAGCTGGAAAACAAGTTAAGTATTTATGTTTTTTGTTTTTTCTTTTTTTCCTGAGACAGAGTCTCCCTCAGTTGCCCAGGCTGGAGTGCAGTGGCGCAATGCTGGCTCCCTCCCTCTGCCTCCCGGGTTCAAGCGATTCTCCTGCCTCAGCCTCCTGAGGGATTACAGGCGTGTGCCACCATGCTCGACTAATTTTTGTATTTTTAGTAGAGATGGAGTTTCATGTCGGCCAGGCTGGTCTTGAACTCGTGGCCTCAAGAGATCTGCCCGCCTTGGCCCCCCAAAGTGCTGGGATTATAAGCTTGAGCCACTGAGCCTGGTTCATCATTTTCTTCTAATACACATACAAAGCTGAGCTGTTGGGCTGCTTGGGTTGTGGATGGAGAAAAACATCAGAAAATTATCCAAATTAGGATGAAAAAGTTCAGTAAAAGGCGGGAGCAGAGATGGAGAGGGCAAGAGTGTGGGGGCAAGATGAGAGGGACTTTGGGGAGCAGCTGTCTTCATGACAGGCCTAGGGGAGAAGATCGTCCAACTAGGATTTGAGAATGTTTCTTTGTGTGTTATGGGAGTGTGATTCCTCTTTCTGGGCTAATCCCCTGCCCTGAGACTTCCAGGAAATGTAAAATGATTCTTTAAGATATTTTACATTCAGATTTTCTTATTTTCTGCCACCTGGTGCTAAAATGGGCTTAGGGATGGCCCAGGCTTAGGTTGAACTGGCAAGAAAAGCTTTTCTCAATAACCAGAATCAAGCGGCTCTGCAGACAGCCCTCAGTTTTCAAAGGATCTTGCCAATGGGAAGGATTATGCATAGTGATAGGCAGAGTTAATATGTAGCAAAGTCTTGCAGATGGTTGGAAATGCAGACCCAACAGATTCTTCCCTCATAAACAGTCCCAACAGCTTCTTCCCTCATCTCTAATGAATATTTACAAAGCACCTTCCCATTCATTATTCCACCTTTGTTCCCACGATAACCTATTGAACCCCGCATGGTAAACGAATACACCTCCTACTTAGTAGACAATGTTCAGTGACCTGCCCAATTCACGGAGCTAAGAAGGGCCAGACCTGGGCAAGAACCCAGGTCTTCTGACTCCATTTATCTTCATTTGTCTAGGCTCCTTGCCATCTCAATCTGTCTACCAACAGCAGCACCCCTTCATTCTACCTCCCTACACTCCCCTCCACCCCCTTGATCATCCCAGGCTTGAATATGGAAGTTGAGGTTTCAAGTCCAAGTGCAACAGGAAACATAATGGCTAAAAAGCCCAATATTTGCATGTTGCATGTATCTTAATGGGAGACATATAGCTTTTTCTTAATAATGGGACCTGGGCTCAGTAAATTTGGGGTGATATAACTTACCTACGCATTATAAAATCCAGGAAATAGGCCGGGCGCGGTGGCTCATGCCTGTAATCCCAGCACTTTGGGAGGCCGAGGCGGGCAGATCACGAGGTCAGGAGATTGAGACCATCCTGGCTAACACAGTGAAACCCAGTCTCTACTAAAAATACAAAAAATTAGCTGGGCGCGGTGGCGGGCACCTGTAGTCCAGGCTACTCGGGAGGCTGAGGCAGGGGAATGGTGTGAACCCGGGAGGCGGAGCTTGCAGTGAGCTGAGATTGCGCCACTGCACTCTAGTCTGGGCGACAGAGCGAGACTCCGTCTCACCAAAAAAAAAAAATAAAAAAATAAAAAACATAAAATAAAATAAAATAAAATCCAGGAAATAAACCACAAGATAAATACCTCACCCTTCCCCTTCTGCCACGCCTTACAATCAACCTGTTGTAGGAAATAACTGGAAGTGAGGGATTAGTCCCCTGAATACGTAGAACATTATCTTTTTTATTTTTATGTTTTAGAGACAGGGTCTGGCTCTGTCACCCAGGCTGGAGTGCAGTGGCATGATCTTAGGTCACTGTAACCTCAAACTCCCTCAAGCATCCTTCCACCTCAGCTTCCTGAGTAGTTGGGAGTACAGGCATGTGCCACCATGCCTGGCTACATTAAACATTATCTTGACATTGCTCCCTAACCGTATAAAACAAAATACTTCAAAATCATCAAGGCATATTTGGAATTCTCCAAGCATATTCAAAGTAAGTATTTGTCTCAGGCCTGTTTAGTATTTCTATCAGCAACTTGAAAAGTAATGTGAAAGGAATGTTCGTAGATTGTTCATATGGCCAAAGTTGAGGGAGATGGCTCATTTACTGTGTGTAGTTATGGGGAGGCAAAGCTGTAATGCCAGGAATGCAGGCCACATCTTGAGCAGCTTCTGTGTTCATCCAACATCTGCACCTCTCAGGCCCTAGACCTGCTCATTTCCAAGCAGTTTCATCTTCTTGGGTATCGTG
Organism: Macaca thibetana thibetana; assembly: GCF_024542745.1. Taxonomy (NCBI): domain Eukaryota; kingdom Metazoa; phylum Chordata; class Mammalia; order Primates; family Cercopithecidae; genus Macaca; species Macaca thibetana. The sequence continues at coordinate 104,056,600 of NC_065581.1, read as the reverse complement.
GCCACATCCTGGACCTTGCTATTACTCAGGACTGCTTCAGCTCATACACTTCCAGCATCATGCTCTCTAAGCACAGTCTTTCAGTTCTTGCTTTCTGACTCTCTATTTCACCTATTCTGACCTCATCCACTCCCTGTTGCTACCAGCTTCCTTTCTTTCTACGTTAGTGAGTCCCACCACTTCCTACCTAGTTTCAAGTCAGAAACTTGGACATTCCCCTCCTATTCCCCTTACTATCCCAGACTTGAAATATTGAAGGAGTTCCAAATATACTACCTCACCCTTATGCCAGTTTGCCATAAGGATTGTTTTAAGCTGGAGGCAACTCAGAAGCAGTCAATGTAGAAAGAGCTTTTTGCCTTCTTCCTCTCTGTCTAAAAGCAGGACATACATTTCCCTTAGTGAAGGTGTTTCCCCTCCTCTTTCCCATATCAGAGAAGAACAACCCTATCACTGGAGACAGAAAATTGGCACTAAGACGGGTCCACACAAACAAACCTTACTAAAATAAAGCCCCAGCTGTCATTAGTTTCAGATCACCATCAGATCTCATAAGACTGATTCACAGTCATGAGAACAACACGGGAAAGACCTGCCCTCATGATTAAATTACCTTCCACCAGATCTCTCCCACAACATGTGGAAATTCAAGATGAGATCTGGAGACTGGGCACAGTGGCTCACACCTATAATCCCAAAACTTTGGGAGATTGAGGTGGGCAGATCACCTGAATTCAGGAGTTTTAGACCAGTCTGACCAACATGGCAAAACCCCATCTCTAATAAAAACACAAAAAATTAGCTGGGCATGGTGGCAGGTCTCTGTAATCCTAACTACTCAGGAGGCTGAGGCAGGAGAATTGCTTGAATCCAGGAGGCAGAGGTCGCAGTGAGCTGAGATTGTACCACTGCACTCCAGCCTGAGTGACAGAGTGAGATTCCATCTAAAAAAAAAAAAAAAAAAAAAAAAAAAAAAAAGATGAGATTTGGGTGGGGGCACAGCCAAACCATATCATCACTGAAGCCTAGAGGCCAGGCTGCCAGTCCTGGGGGAATGGAAGGGGAACTTTTGGTGCTTTTTCTGGGGCCTGGCCATGGCTGCTCATGGATCAATCAGCATGGTTTTGAAAACCATAAAAACCCTGGACTCAGCCAGAGCAGGGGAGACGTCAGGATGACCAGCTGCAGAGAGGAGCTACCCTCTCCAGGGCCTCCTTTCTGCTGAGAACTGTAGACAACAGGATAAGCAGCTGCAGAGAGGAGCTACCTTCTCTGCTGAGAACTGAACACTCATCAGGATGACCTGCTGCAGAGAGGACTACCCTACTGCAGGTCTCCTCTGAGTTGTTCTAATGCTCAATAAAGTTCCTCTTTGTCTTGCTCACCCTCCACTTGTCTGCATACGTCATTCTTCCTGGACATGGGAAAAGAACTTTGGCAAAAGTGCCACTAGCACTTTTTTCAGCCAGAGAAGCAACACCCTAAAGATTCCGTAACATCAGGAACCTGGCTAATAAATACATGATGATTGACTAAATGTTTGAAACAATGTCACAGGAAGACAATCAAGGAATCTCCTAGTATCATTGAATTGTATAGCAGGGCAGGAAGAGTTTGTCTAGTCCTGAGGATGTTTGGCCTGGAGAAAAGAAGATTTAGGGAGGATAGAAAAAGTGTCTGCAAGCATTTGAAAAGCTGCCATGTAGAGGAAGGGAGGCATGTTTTCTGGTGCTCCTGAGCAATGAACCTCAACAACAGTTTGGGAAAGGTGGCAGGAGACAATGTGTGTAGTTGGAAAAAGTTGCAGAGCAACTTACAAAAAAGAAAATGCAGCAAATCTTTTTGTCTAGTGGGAATTGGTGGGTGTCAGAGTGAAAAAGGCACAGTTTGGTAAGGTGGGAAAAACTCTGAGTCATAGGAAGACTGGTGTTGGTTGACAATAAGAAAGTATATTCCATCCTCCAGGGAAGAGGGTCACTCAACACAACAGAGACTGCTTTTTTTTTCTTGGTTTTGGACAGAGTCCCATGTAGGGTCGTGAGATTGGATCAAAGGTCTCTGAAACCCCTTTATGCTTTCAGAGTCAGACCTGTCTTCTCTGATCACTCTGTCTCTCCCTTGCCTCCAGTTCTCTCTCCAGAGTCAGTTGATCTCTTGTGTCTGGGCCCCTGAAGTCCTTCCCCAGTTTAGATGACATGGCCACTGATCATGGGTGCTGGGTGTGCCACTCAGCTCTCCCTTCTGGCCATAGGCGTTCACCTTTCCCCAGCTCCAGCTGCAGTGGTGTTGGCTGTGGGTAAATGGCTCATGGCTGGGCTCACAGCTGAGTCCCTCTCCTGAATTTGCCTCTGTGGAAGGAAGCTGCCTCACTCAACCCAAGTTTTCACCCCTCCCTCAAGGACAGCTCTCATCCAATGACAGATCTATGCTGAAGGAGGAAGAGCCCCTTGCCTCCATTTGGGAAATTTCCACAGCGTCTTCATATGGGTTCTGAACCCACTGTTGCCAACTGCATCACCTTCAACTTCTCCCTCTGCCTAGTTTGGCTTCTCTCACTCCCTCCCCAATATGTGTAGTTCCTGAGAGCATGACTCCACACTATTCCTTTCTAACGGTGCCTTAGCAAAGTATCACAAGCTGGGTGGCTTAAAACAACAGAAACATTATAGTACAGTTGTGGAGGTTAGAAGTCTCAAAGCAAGTCAATGGCAGGGCCTTGCTCTCTCTGAAGACTCTGGGGGAGAATCTTCTCCATGCCTGTCTCCCAGTTTCTGGTGTTTCCAGCAAGTCTTGGTGTTGCTTGCCTTGTAGATTCATCATTCTAACCTCTGCCTGCAGTATCACATGATGTCCCCCAGGTATATGTGTCTGTATCCACATTTCCTTCTTATCAGGATATCAGTTAGCCCACCCTAACCTAGTATGAATGCATCTTAAGTACATCTGCAAATAACTTGTTTCCAAATAAGGCCACATTCACAGGAATGGGAGTTAGCACGTCAACCTCTTACCAGGAAGAAGGGAATCATAGCCACCCAACAGGTTCACCTTGCCCACGGCCTAGACAAAACTAAATTGTCAAAACAAGGGAATTGCAATAGAGAAAGAGTAATCCATGCAGATGTGACTGTGCAGGAGATTGGAGTTTTACTATTTCTCAAATCAGTTTCCTGGAGCATTCAAGGATCAGAGTTTTTAAGGATAATTTGCTGGGTGGGGGGCCAGTGAGTCGGGAGTGCTGATTGGTTGGGTCAGAGATGAAGTCATAGGGAGTGGAAGCTGTCCTCTTGTGCTGAGTCAGTTCCTGGGTGAGGGCCACAAGACCAGATGAGCTAGTTTATCAGTGTGGGTGGTACCAGATGATCCATCATGTGCAGAGCCTGCAAAATATCTCAAGCACTGACCTTAGGCTTTACAATAGTGATGTTATGCCAAGGAACAATTTGAGGTGGGCCAGACTCCAGACTCTTGTAACCGCCAGCTGTATGACTCCTAAACCATAATTTCTCATCTTTCGGATAATTTGTTAGTCCTACCAAGGCAGTCTAGTCCCCAGGCAGGAAGGGGATTTGTTTTGGGAAAAGGCTGTTATTGTCTTTGTTTTAAAGTTAAACTATAAACTAAGTTCCTCCCAAAGTTAGTTCAGCCTATGCCCAGGAGTGAACATGGACAGCTTGGAAGTTAGAAACAAGATGAAGTTGTTTAGGTCAGATCTCTTTCACTGTCTCAGTTATAATTTTGCAGTGGCAGTTTCAGGATCCTTGGTTTTTAGTCTTACTTGGAAGACAGAATTCTGCCAAGCAACTAATTTACTTAAAAAAGAGAATTATTGAAGGAAGACAGAGAGCAGAGAGTTTATTTAGAGAGCCAGGACACTCTGAAAGATAAGCCCGAGCAGGCTGCTGAAAGAGAGTGAGCCAGCGGCAGCCCCAGAACTCTGCGCTGGGTTTTTATGATGTTGATTTTTTGTTTTTTTTCTTGATGTTCCCACCTCTGTCTTAAGTCTCTGCCTTTTTCCTTTGTCTAGTTTTCCTGCTTCTGCCTTAAGTCCCTGCCTTTTCCATACCTAGTTCCCACCCCAGGCTTGTGGGACCCTCCCTTACTAATGGTGCACGCGTGTGGGTTCTGTGTTGGATATGGATTCTACCCAATGGCTGCATTGCTCAGTACTGCCACTCAAAGAATGTTGTACAGTGGTCAACATTATTGTGCCTGCATTTCTCTTTGGAATTTCTCCTTTGCCCTATCAGCATGTAGCTAGTGACAATCTGACAGGTGAACTGAAGAGTGAGCAATTACTGGGGTCTTAAGGGGTGTTCCTTTTTGCCAAAGTATTTTCCCTCCTCTCTACTCACATCTCTTATGCATGTTTTGGGTGATCTCTGGGGTGTGAGATTTTCCAGGCCTCCCTTTTCTCAGGGGCTCCCCCACCTGCTCATGTCTAGCTATCTGCCTACTCTAACAAATCTATCTTTTGAGAGGGTACCATTCAACCCAAAACACCAACAAATTATCTGCTTGCCGATCTCCCTCTCAGAATCTGTTTTCCAGGAAATCCGATCTGTGATACCACTCAAACCCTAGTTTTCTTGTGATTCTGGATTCTACACCCACAGCCATGACTCACCTTTAGCCTGGAGGCTAAAGGAACTCCATCTTGGATGCTACTCTGCCATGTTGACTTTTTTTTTTTTTTTTTGAGACAGAGTCTCATTCTGTTGCCCAGGCTGGAGTGCAGTGGCATGATATCTGCTTACTGCAACCTCTGCTTCCTGGGTTCAAGTGATTCTTCTGTCTCAGCCTCCCAAGTAGCTGGGACTACAGGTGCACACCACTAGGTCCAGCTAATTTTTGTATTTTTGGTAGAGACAGGGTTTCACCATGTTGGCCAGGATGGTCTCGATCTCTTGACTTCGTGATCTGCCTGCCTCGGCCTCCCAAAGTGCTGGGATTACAGGCATGAGCCACTGCTCATTTTTTTTTTTTTAAATCATAAAGGTAATTCATGTTCATTAAAGGGAATTTGGAAAATAGAAAAGACCAGATAGAAGAGAAGTCGTAATAATTTTGAGTACAGAATCTCTAAAAAATGGATATGCTGCAATTTATATAACCACTCATCTGTTGTTGAACGTTTAGGTTGTTTCTGTTTTTTCACTGTTATGATGCTGCTATGAATATCATTGTGCCTAAAAGTTTTTTTTCTACATTTAGAATTTCATTAAGATTGATGTCCACAAGTGTTAAAGGAGATGAAGCTTTTCCCCCTAAAGTAACATTTTTTCTCATTATAAAATAGTACATGATTGTTGTGCACACTGGGGGAAGGGGGATGGACTTTTTTTTTTTTTTTTGAGACAGAGTCTTGCTCTGTCGCCCAGGCTGGGGTGCAGTGGCCGGATCTCAGCTCACCGCAAGCTCCGCCTCCCAGGTTTACGCCATTCTCCTACCTCAGCCTCCCGAGTAGCTGGGACTACAGGCGCCCGCCAACCCGCCCGGCTAGTTTTTTTGCATTTTTTAGTAGAGACGGGGTTTCACCGTGTTAGCCAGGATGGTCTCGATCTCCTGACCTTGTGATCCGGCCGTCTCGGCCTCCCAAAGTGCTGGGATTACAGGCTTGAGCCACCGCGCCCGGCCTGGACTTTCTTTTTATTTCCAGAAGCTGCCTTCAAGTTCTTTCCTGCCTCAGGGCCTTTGCATTAACTGTGTCCTCTGCTGGGAGTGGTCTTCTCCCTGATTTTCCCATGGCTGGATCCTTCCATCTTTCAGACTTAGCTGCCACCTCCTCAGAGAGGTTTTCCTTGACCTGAAATTCAGAGGCACCGGTCAACTCCGTCTATCAAATCATTCTATTTAACATTTCTTGGAATGATCAGCTTCTGAATTTTTTCTTGCTTATTTGGCTATTTTCTGTCACTCGCCAAGGCAACAAGAACCTATTCTGTCTTATGCAAAAATCACAGCCTCAGCACCTGGCACTGTGCCCAGCATATAGTAGCTGCTTCATTAACGTTTGCAGAATGAATGACCTTCAGATCACAGGTCCACAGGCTACTCACCAGGGGTTCGTGCCCCTTCCTTCTTTCCTTCTCAATGGAATTTGAAGCACTTACTGGTGTCAAGGAAGCAAGTCTTATCTCCCCTTTCCACCTTCTATGAGTTTCCTTTGGCCACTCAGAAGCTGACTCACTGTGGCTATAGGAGAAATAGTACTGGACTTTCAGAATTTCACCCAGTGAAAAAGAAATGTAGAATATAAGGAATTGTTCAAAGTATTAGGTTGGTGTGAGTTTACTGACAAACTCAGTGTATGCTTTAAGATTAATTAAAAGTTTATTTGTAATTTTAATTTGGTATTAAATTTGGTAAAAAAAACTAGGTTACCTAGTTTTTTCAAGAAAGGTCTGAAGTTGGGGTCATTAATAAACAGGTTTCCCCTTTGTTGAGGCTTTGGTCAACACTTTTCCAGCTGTGCAGAATGATTTTTGGTCCAATTACACCAAAAATAAGAATTCTGAATTTGGCTACGGCTATTTATGCTGTACCCAGTCTGTTCAAAGATAAACACTAAATGAGGTAAAGACTCAATTTTAACTGCTTAATAAATCTTTAAGTAGTGTAATGGTATAATATTTACTAAAAGTGGCAAATATTGATGAGCGGTAAAGTAAACATTACTTAGACTAGCAGTATAGGCTAGGCAGTCATGAGTTGAATAAAACAGACGGTGACTGAGGAAAGATTGAAGAGTACACAAGAAGACATTTAATAAACCTCCAACCTGAAAATTGACATCCATTAATTTTTTATAAAAATATTTTTAGAGGGTTGGGTTTCATCCCTGTTTTTCTTTATCAGAAGGAGGGCTTCAGGAAGGTTGTAGTGAAAATATCAATTTCCTTTCAAAGTCCTCTAAATGATAGTATTAGATATGGTAACTCTAGTTTAGTACTTGTATAAAGTCTATAAAGTTATGTGACCCTCTTATACCCATATCTGGGGTCCCTTAATAGAAACCTTGTTTCCTTATTCAAAGTTTTCAGAGGAGTTCAGTACTAGGACTATTTAAAGAAATCACACGGCTGAACATTGCAAAGTCAAATTGACTGCTGCTGTCATCAAAGATGAAGCTTGGCTGAAATCTCAGCATTTTGTTTGCCTTGAGATTTCATGAATTATGCCCACACTTGGCATAGTATCACAAACACACTAAGCATGCAAGAGTACTTGTTGAATGAATAAATGGTTTTATATGCACTCTGTATTGACGTCTGGCATATGGAATCATGCCATATTTTAAGGTTTTCATTTCTGTAAGCCGTTGCCATCCAGATTCTTCTCCACCAGAGCCTTGTATTTCGTTGTGCTGGTCTACTTACTGTTTCTGAGGCATTATGCACACTCGCCCGCTGCTCCCTTGATCACACTGGACACTCTTCCTATTTTCTTCCCTCTGTTTGCCTCAATCTTATCCCCCTTTCAAGATGGTAGGTCAAGCCTGAGATCTCGTGAAACCCTCCTCAGTCCACAGTGATTTATACTTCTTTTTTCTTTTGAGTCGGCGTCTCCCTCAGTCGCCCAGGCTGGAGTGCAGTGGCGCGATCTCAGCTCACTGCAAGCTCCGCCTCCCGGGTTCATGCCATTCTCCTGCCTCACCCTCCCAAGTAGCTGGGACTACAGGCGCCCCCCGCCATGCCCGGCTAATTTTTTGCATTTTTAGTAGAGACGGGGTTTCACCGTGTTAGCCAGGATGGTCTCGATCTCCTGACCTAGTGATCCGCCCGCCTCAGCATCCCAAAGGATTTATACTCTATCTCTCCTTTGCTGCTTTTTTATTCCCTCACTGGTCTCCTGTTATGGATCAGAAGAATCATGTACCATCAATGTCAATCCAGCTTCTAATCATCCAGGAACATTTACGAAGAGTGGCTGGATTAATGTCCTAAGGAAACTATAACAATGTACCACCACCAACTGGGCGGGGTGGGAGGGGGCTTAACCAGCAGCAATTTATTGTCTCATAGCTCTGGAGACTGGAAGTCAGATCAAGGTGTTGGCAGGGTTGGTTCCTTCTGAGGGCTGTGAGGGGGAATCTGTTCCGTGTCTCACTCCTCACTTCCGGTGCTGGCCATCTCTGGCATTCCTTGGCTTGTGAAGAGAGACTCACCGCACTGGCTGCCTTCACCTTCACAGGGTGTTCTCCCTCCCTGTGTGCATGTTTGTCCCTGTGTCCAAATTTCCTCTTTTTATACAGACACCAGTCATACTGGCCTAGGGCCCAATCTAATGACCTCATTTTCCAGTTAGGTCTGTAAAGACCCTATTTTCCAATTAGGCCTGTAAAGACCCCAATTAGGTCACATTTGAACTACTGGAGGTTAGAACTTCAACATATCTTTTCTGGGGGTAGACAGTTTGACCCATGACAGTGGCCCGTGCAAGAAGGAGCTTCATTGCAAATTTATCCTGGTGCATCAAAGCGTTTGCTCCTGTGGTTTTTGGTTTGGGGCTCAAAGGTGAAACACTGTAAGTTATTTTCTCTGTGGCTCCTTAGTACCCATTGCCTGTGCTGCCCTGACAGTGGTTTCATGTTTCAGCTGCTTTAGAGGATGAAAACCTATAGCATTAGGATGACCTTCTTGGGGCTCTGGAAGTGATTTTGTGTGCAAAATATTAATTTTATTTACAAACATTACATTATTTATCATTAAAAATCTTTAATGGTAAAGATTTTAAGATGTTATAAAGTAACTTCTTAGTTTTATTTATGAAGATTAACCACTATTAGTTGTTAGGCCATAGAATATAAATGGTAAGAGTGTGGGCTCTAGATCCAGACAGCCCAGGTTCAAATCCCTGTTCTGCCTCTTACTAGATGTGCAACCTAAGGCAAACTTCTTAACCTCCCTGTGCCTCAGTATCTCCATCTACACAATGGAGATAATGCAAGCCCTAGCCTCATAAAACCATTGTGCAGATTAAAAGATTGAGTACACATAAAGCTCATAGCACAGTGTCTGGCACAGTGCTCAACAAACGGTAGCTACTGGTATACACACCTTCTATATGTCCCTGCCTATGCTCAGTGCTAGGTCTACAAAGGTGAAGACACAGTTTCTGTCCTTCCAGAGCTTGAATTATGAAAGAATTTATAAATATATGGTTCCTTCTGAGGGCTGTGAGGGGGAATCTGTTCCATGTCTCACTCCTCACTTCCGGTGCTGGCCATCTCTGGCATTCCTTGGCTTGTGAAGAGAGGCTCACCGCAGCACTTAGAGAGGCCGAGGCAGTTGGATTGCTTGAGCTCTGGAGTTCGAGACCAGCCTGGTCAACATGGCGAAACCCTGTCTCTACAAAAAGATATTTAAAAATTAGCTGGATGTGGTGGTGCACACCTGTAGTCTCAGCTACTTGGGAGGCTGAGGCAGGAGGATTTCTTGAGCCTGGGAGGCAGAGGTTGCAGTGAGTTGAGATTGCACCACTGCACTCTAGCCTGGGTGACAAAGTGAGACCCTGTCTCCAAAAACAGAACAAAACAACAACAACAAAAACACTACAAAAGCCAGAGCCATATCAGGGAGGCAGACAGAATGAAACCTGCCTGTGTGGTCTACCAAGTGAAGTGCAGGCAAGGGTTCACCACTCTTTCTAGAAACTTGGTAATGAAGAAAGAGAGATACAACTTCATTATTGGAGGAGGAAGAGTAGAGAAAGAATTCTTAAATCTATAATTTTCATTGAACATGGAGTTTGTATCTTTATATATTTATAGTCCCCCAAATATTAACAGGTTGAATTCAACGTGGGTTAAATAGGTTTGAAATTGGGAATGCACAAAACTGCCTTCCATAGGAAATGGAGAAATCCCACCAAAATCTACTTAACCTACATTGTATCTGTGGGGCAAGATGGTGCCAGTCTTGCTGTAGAATCTCCCTCAGTGTGAAGCTCACTGGTGTATAGAATCTGTCACTAGAGAAGACCCATTACTTATTTCTATGAGGATCCTTAAGAGCATCATTATGGGGAATACCAAGCACAAACAGAACCCTTTACAGGTAGACTCATTCACTGTGTAGAACTCAATGTCATATAGAGTCTGCCAACATCTTCCTATAAGAAAATAACCTCTCAGCATTCCAACCAGCTTTTGACTGGAGCACATCTCCATCTCCTAGATTCCAAGTGTTGCTTCCATGGGCTTGTGTCCCCGGTGGGACTGTGCCTTCACAATGAGGAAGAGGAATGTAACTGCCCAACAGGTTCTTCTTGCCCATTGCACAGACAAAACCAATTCGCTGACACCATGTTAGTGCAGTAGAGAAAGAGTTTAATTAATGTAGAGCTAGCCAACTGGAAAGACTGGAGTTATTATGCAAATCATGAGAACTCAGAGGCTATGGTTTTTATGGATAATTTGATGGGCAGGGGGCTAGAGAATGGCTGCTGCTGACTAGTTGGGGATGAAATCATATAGGTGTGGAAAATGGTCTTCATGCACTGAGTCTGCCTCTGGGTGGGGGCCACAGAACTTGTTGAGTCATGAATCACTGGTCCAGATGGGGTCAGCTGGTTGCCAGAATGCAAAAGTCTGAAAACCATCTCAAAGACCAACCTTAGGTTCTACAATAGTGATATTACCTATTGGAACAACTGGGGAAGTCACAGATTTTGTGATCCCTGGCTGCAGGACTTCTGAGCGGTAAGGGATGATAGAAATTATGCCTACATTTTAGCAGAATTCAGGCTCTTCCCACAATCCTAATTTTGTGGTCTTTGATTAGCTTTGCAAAGGTAGCTTCAGTCTCTGAACAAGGAGGGGATTAATTTTTCTGTTTTTTTTTGAGACGGAGTCTTACTCTGCCACCCAGGCTGAAGTGCAGTGGTACAATCTCAGCTCACTGCAACCTCTGCCTCCTGGGTTCAAGTGATTCTCCTGCCTCAGCCTCCTGAGTAGCTGGGATCACAGGCACCTGCCATGACGCTCCACTAATTTTTCTATTTTTTGGTAGAGATGGGGTTTCACCATAATGGCCAGGCTGGTCTCAAACTCTTGACCTCAGGTAAGCCACTTGCCTCAGCCTCACAAAGTGCTGGGATTACAAGTGTGAGCCACCATGGCCGGCCAAGAGAATTAGTTTTATGGAGGGACTATTAGCACCCTTGCTTCAAAGTTAAACTATAAACTAAATTCCTCCCATGGTTAACCTGGCTTATGCCCAGGAATGAGCAAGGATAGCCAGGCTGTGAAGCAAGATGGAGTCAGCCATGCTAGATTCTTCTGACTGTTACAATCTTTGCAAAAGTGGTTTCAGGAATGAAAGCATAACATAAGAAGACAAGAGGATGAGGCAAGCAGGACTGATGTGTGTCTGTGTATATATACACATTTTTTTTTTTTTTAGATAGAGCCTCGCTTTTGTTGCCCAGGCTGGAGTGCAATGGCATGATCGTGGCTCACTGCAACTTCTGCCTCCCTGGTTCAAGTGACTTTCCGGTCTCAGCCTCCCGAGTAGCCAGGATTACAGGCGTGCGCCACCATGCCTGGCGAAATTTTTGGGGTTTTTTTCTTTTTTTTGAGGCGGAGTTTCACTCTGTTGCCCAGCTGGGAGTGCAGTGACACAATCTTGGCTTACTGCAAGCTCCACCTCCTGGGTTCATGCCATTTTCCTGCCTCACCCTTCCAAGTAGCTGGGACTACAGGCGCCTGCCACCACGCCTGGCTAATTTTTTTGTATTTTTAGTAGAGACGAGGTTTCACTGTGTTATCCAGGATGGTCTCAATCTCCTGACCTTGTGATCCGCCCGCCTCAGCCTCCCAAAGTGCTGGGATTACAGGTGTGAGCCACCATGCCCAGCCTGATGTATATATTTTTAAATTATTATTATTCTTGTTTGAGACAGATATCTTACTATGTTGCCCAGGATGGTCTTGAACTCCTGACCACAAGTGATACTTCTGCCTCAGCCTCCCAAAGTACTAGGTCTCCTTCTGTTCCTCAGACTGACATGCAGTGGCACGATCATAGCTCACTGTGACCTCACACTCTTGGGCTCACACAATCCTCTCAACTCAGCCTTCTGAATAGCTGGGACTACAGGTATGTGTCACCATGCTGGTTATTTCTTAAAATTTTTTGTAGAGACAGGGTCTTACTATGTTGCTTAGGCTGGTCTTAAACTCCTGGGCTCAAGACATCCTCCCACCTTGGCTTTCTCAAAGTGCTGGGATTATAGGCATGAGCCACTGCACCCAGCCAGGACTGACAAGATTTGAAAATTGTATGTGCTTTGCACTTTGACTCTCATGATAATCTGGAGTAGTGGTTCTTATTTTATCATTTTTAACAATGAAGAAACTGAGGTATGATTGTAAAATACTGGCCAATTGTAGATCCACTTACCAAAATAATAATACCTAATAATGAAAGCATTACACTTAGTGGTGTGAGGGAGCCAGCCCAATGCAGCTCACAAGATCTGATTGTGGTATCAGTTCCCAACTCTGCATCTGGTGACATCTTGTTGGCAGCTTGAAACTGGCCACCATGAGAGCATTTACACCATGGAAATAGACACATGTTACAAATGCTTTTTCTTCATAGAACCAATTGTTAAATGTCTGCTGGCACACTATTCACTATAATCTAAATGTGGGGTGCAATGTTAATTAAATGTAATTGCTCATTGAAGAGATAGTGGCAACCTAGTTGGAGGCAGAGGGGCAGTGGGGATGGTGCAGAATTCCAATGGCCTGGGTTAGGCAATGCTATCTAAGTGTGTCATCTGTAACTGCTAGGGGTGTAATTTCCTCTTTCATCTCCACTTCCTTCCCACTTTCCCCATATGCGGCTCAAGCTTGTGGTGTGAGATGCGTGACTTCTTTAAGATACAATTGAGAAAGTAGGCTGTTTGGGAAGCAGGCTGGTGATCTGTTCTATGGAGAAGCGAAAGGGGTAGCTTGCTTAGAGATTGAGAACCATGGTCTCCATCAGAAAGGACTGAGTAGGACCTTTGTCCCAGGAAAAGACTAAACAAGGAATTAATATGTTCTCCCCATGTGGGGTCTAGACCTACGAAGGTTATTTATTTACTTGTTTATTTATTATACCCAGTTCTCTTACAAAAAGAAAAACTTCAGTCTCTCTTCTGCTGGATTCTGGATGCCGAAGAGTCTGTTATTTTCTAGAAGGTGAGGAGGTGGATGATGATTTGTTAAGAGCCTTCTGTCCTCACCAGCCCCGCTGCCTTGCTCTACTCTAAACCTAGGAGTTCAGGTCAGACAGAAACAGCTTCAAGACTTAATCTGTCCAGCAGCTCTGAGGGCAAAGAGCAGTCTGAATTGAGTTAGGAGGAAGCTGTGGGTTGCCATCACCCATAGTTTTCAGGTCTTTTGCTAAAGACTTAAGTCGACCATGCTTTCCAAAGACTTTAATATACTATATATACTGTAACTTAGGCAATAGCCTCTTCTTATGATCATTGTTAACACAAGTGACTTCACTTACAGTCTCTTCTCTGGGCATATGTGCTGTTTATTGCTTTTTAATTGGGGAATTAGGATATGCTTTAAAATGCCAAGATTAAAAGTTGGGGAAAGATATATAGAAAATTGTCAGCAGTGGACACTTATGGGATGTTGGTCTAGAAATTCAATATGTTTTACATATTTGTACATTTCTAGATACTGTCAATATCATCTTTTCCCTTTTCTTTATTTCCTGGGTTAGTCATTTTAATACTGCAGCTAGTGTCTGGGAAGCCACCATTCAAAACAAAAGCTAAGATCTTTAAAATAATTTACATTTAACTACTTGGTTCCCTCCCTCCTGTCTCATCCTCTGCCCACCCATGATCATCTTCCTCCTGAATCCCATGTTCCTCATACCCTTGCTTTCCTTTTCATAGAGTTTTATTGCACGTATTCCTAAAAAGCATATATTTTTATTGTAGTTGTCCTAAATGTTATGAAAAGGGAGTGGATAATATTGTATGTAATCTTTTGGCACTTTAATTTTTAGTTACCATTTATTAAACCAATGAGATTTGTCCAATTATTTGGTTCATTCATTTTGCCTGCCATCTAAATGTTTTACCAAAAGTCTTTTGTACATTTTAATAAAAAATATTTTAGATTTAAAAAAGTAATGTAATTGTCAAAAGGAAATTCATGTGTATTAGCAGATTTAAAAATAAGATTTGTATAATGCTTTGGTGGGAAGTAATATTGCCCCTTTCCTCTTAATGCCCAAATTTTTCAGATCCTGAATTTTTGATGCCCAGTTGTATTAGTCTATTTTCGTGTGGCTAGGAAGAAATACCCAAGACTGGGTAAAGGAAGAGGTTTAATTGACTCACAGTTCCACGTGGCTGGGAAGGCCTCAGGAAACTTACAATCATGGCAGAAGGGGAAGCAAACATGTCCTTCTTCACATGGCTGCAAGAAAGAGAAATGCTAAGCGAAGTGGGGAAAAGCCCCTTATAAAACCATCAGACCTCATGAGAACTCACTCACTATCAGGAGAACAGCATGGGGGAACCGCCCTGATGATCTGATCCCTTCCCTTGAGGTCCCTCCCACAACAGGTGGGGATTACAATTTGCATTACAATTCAAGATGAGATTTAGGTGAGGACACAGAGCCAGACCATATCACCTGTGTTAACACTTTAATGCACTCCCTTTTCTCTTTGCTTTCTAATCAAGAAGTCAAGCTTAATGTAGGTATTTATGTAAAGTGTAACACACCAGAAATAACTTGAAGGGTAGTATAACAACATTCTGCATGATTTGTATAAAGTTTACATTTTAAAGATACCAAGGAATCTTTCAACTATATTTGATTATACTTTGCAAAACATTATACATCTTAGAACAACTGAGCACCCAGTATTTTCTCTCACCTTAATCTACCATTAAGTTCTCCAACTCCCAACCAAATCTGTACTACTACATTGTTTAGGTCATTAAAATTTCTAAATCATCTTAACTCTTTTATTTGCTGTTTTAAATATTTGTGTTTGGTAAGGTATACACAAATGTTCTTCTTCATTTGTAATTCAAAACAGCATTTTACAGAGTGCTCAAGCAAATCAGTGCTGAAAAAAATTTTCCTGATATCTATGGTAACCTGTGGAGAACTGTCTGAAAGGACTCTCTGGGGCCTCTAGGCTTTCCTAGAAACCCAGTTACTTTAGGTTGGCTGTCCTCATGACCCCTGCCCAGGAAAGGCGCGAGGCCTGACTAGTCCCCCAAGGAGCCAGCCCCTTCCCGAGGCACCTCCCTCCCAAGGAGACACATCCACGTGGCATGGAAACTTTTCAGTAAATGCTCAAAAGTGAGAGCTGACTCCCTTACCTTGGAGGGGACATTCAGGGATGGTAAGAGATAAGAAGTTTCTAGGAAGAAAAGAAAGGGGAAGTGAGAAGATAAAAGTCTTCAGATAAGAAGCAAATGAGAAAAGCATTTTCTGCCAAATTGTGAAAAGTGAAAGAAATGAAAGCAAGCTTGCTTTGGAGCCAGAACTAAACACCAGGCAAAAAGAAACGACGTTTGCCATAAAGAGTTTTGTAACAGAAAAAACTCAAAGGTAATCCATGATATTGGTCCAGGGATGCCTAGAACAAGGTCTGCTTAGGTGACTGGAAAAGACACCTGCCCCTGTGATGAAATTTCAGAGGCGCCAGGAAGGTTCCCTGACCCCCAAATGCCTCAACTGTTTGGTTTATGACCTGCACAAAGGCCTGGGGCTGAGAGGCTCGTGGGATAGAGATCCAGCTTGCTCTCCACTAGTTAACCTGTGTCCTAAGGCTGCTTTCAGCAGGAGGAGGGGGGACACCTGTGTCAAGTGCTGTGTGTGCCCAGAGGAGGCCTCTTTATAATCCCTACGAAGCTCTCCAATTTCAGAAAAGCAATTCATAAAGAATGGGTCATCCCACCCATTTATTATGGGCAGAACCACAAGACCAGGTTGCTGAAGGGGATCTTGAATTTACTCTGCAATGTTGCCCAGGGAGGGCATGGAGCTGAGAAATGAGGAGAGAAGTTAAGCAATGGAAGCAAGAGCAGCTGGGGCCTGCCAGGACTGAGCTGAGGATATTCATGATTGGCTTCCATTTGGAACTGAGGCTGCCCACGGCTTACCATTGAGAGAAGGCCACACTAAGGCCTGGGAACAGCCAGCTATGGGCAGATCAGGCCAGCATCTCCTAAACCAGCCTGTACCTCCACTTCTCTGTGCTGATTTTCCTTCTACTCTCTCTAATGCTTATTAAAGTTTCCCCAACACTCTACCAATTCCAGCTTATTAGAGCAATAAATAGTGGAGTATTGGGTCATGGTGGAGGCAAGGGGACACAGGATGAATCGAGGCTTGTAGGTACTGCTAGCTTTCCCTACTTGCTGAAGTTCCTCTGGAAATCATCATTATCATCATCATTTTTTTTTCCTTTTTTTTTTTTTTTTTTTTTTTTTGAGAAAGGGTTTTGCTCTGTAGCCCAGGCTGGAGTGCCGTAGTGCAAACATGGCTCACTGCAGGCTTGACCTTCTGGGCTCAAGCGATCCTCCTGCTTTAGCCTCTCAAGTAGCTGGGACCACAGTTGTCAGGCACTATACCTGGTTAATTTCTTTGATTTTTGTAGACGGGGTCTTGCCATATTGCTCAGGCTGGTCTCTATCTCCTGGACTCAGGCAATCCTCCTGAGGCCTTGTCCTCCCAAAGTGCTGGGATTACAGGCACTTTTTATTAAGGGAGAGGCTATGTCAGCTCTCTTTTCAGACTGGAGAATGCCTTTTTCAGGGCTTTTTGATGGTGCTGTGCCATTGAATACTTCCAACTTGGAATAATCATTGAGTGATGACTTTCCTCAAAGATTTAAGAAAAATTACATTAAAATAAATAAGCAGGCCATGTACAGTGGCTCATGCCTATAATCCCATCACTTTGGGAAGCCAAGGTGGGAGGATCGCTTGAGCCCACGAGTTCAAGACCAGCCTGTGCAAAAAAGCAAGATTTTCTTCCCACAATATTTAAACATTAGCCAGATGTGGTGGCACTCACTTATAGTACTAGCTACTTGGGAGGCTGAGGCAGGATGGCTTGAACCCAGGAGTTCAAGGCCGCAGTGAGCTGTGATCATGACACTGAACTGCAGCCTGGGCAACAGAGCAAGACCCCGCCTCAAACAAAACAAACAAAATAACAAAACAAAACAAAAACTGGTTGGGAATACCTACAATATTAGAAATACAGCAGTTATTATTTCTAGGTTCCTGGGCTGTAAGGCTTTCAAGTTTTTTCTGCATGCTTTTCTTCATTTTCTAAAATGTAAATTAAAGATGTTTCCAATTCACTTTCCTGTCAGATTAAAGTCTCAGGTTTTGCCTTTAAGGTTTCATTTCTAGAAGTGGTTCAGAATATAAATGCTGAAGTTAGCTCAGTTGCAGTAACTGGGGACTTCCTCTAGTCTCTGGCTGTTCGTGTGGAAGCTGTGTTGTCATTTCTTTCCTTTTATTTTCTTAAGCCATCACAGAGACACCTGAATACCTTGGCAAAGAAGCGTAACAGGACAACTATTGTCTATCAAGAATTTTAGCCAGGATTTCCCCAGTCTGCTCCTCATTTTTGTGATTTTGTTGGTTCCTTCGATGAGAACTTTTTCTTGAGGTTTTAGGCAGACTTAATTTAAAGCATTGATCTCATCACACTTTTTTAGCTTCTGGTTAAAAATAGAACATCTCACATAATTCTCAAGGAAAATCAGCTCTGTCAAATCTCATTGCTAATTCACAAAGGGCACTTGACTGTTCAAATAGAAGAGTATGGGAATCGAATGGATATTTCCGAAGTTACCATTTTTTAAAGGA
This sequence comes from Macaca thibetana thibetana, assembly GCF_024542745.1. NCBI lineage: Eukaryota > Metazoa > Chordata > Mammalia > Primates > Cercopithecidae > Macaca > Macaca thibetana. Next base: position 104,038,735 of record NC_065581.1, on the reverse strand, counting down.
ATTTAACACCCCATCTTGGTCAGCCATGTGGATCTGAATCAGTTAAACTTAATCCAGTGGAGATAAATTTGATTTTGCATGAATTAGAGCAGCATTTGCAAAAAAGCTCTTGACAGAATGTTTTATTCATATTCAGTACCAGCATCTTTTGCTTTTCTTTTAAGGTTGGTAAGAAAAGGATTTCAATCACACATTGTAGGCAAATGTCTTATGTGCTTTAATGTGTAAGGAGTATAAGTTGTTATTATGATAAGGTTAATAAGATTTTTCATGTAGTACATTTTGGTTGACATTTAGTCCCAATTGAGAAAAACCTAAAATTAATTTTTGTAAGAAACGAGACCAGAGTGGCTAATAAGGCTTAGAAGTGGGACTAATGATACTATAATCAGATTGATGAACTATTAAATATCTGATGTGAAAACCATATCATGAAATGATAAGGAAGAATCTGCACAAAAGTCCTTTTGAATTTGCTCCTTGTCCTTTATTTTACAGGTTGTTCTAAAGGCTTATTACCTCAGCTTCAAAACGCAGATCCAAGATACTTACCAGCTGGTAACTTTTATTTCTTAATCAACTCAGCTTTCCTGAGAAAGACCCAAAAGGAGGGGCAAAATCTTTTTTTTTACCACCTATTCATCCAGGGTAAGATATTGCTGATTCTATTTGGGTAAATGGATGAGCCACAAGCCCGGTTGCCCAGGACAATGATGCTGAATTGGGGGACTGAAGATCTCGCTGACTTGAATGATGTACAATTAATTTTCAAGTCTGTTTTTGGTTAAATTGCTGCTTATATGGGATGTAGCAGAGAGACAGGGCAAAAATGGGATTGTGAATCTTGGCAGGGTAGGATAGGTTTGAGAATTTTTCACTTAGGTTAAATTCCTCCCATCGTCCCCGGGCCGGGAAAGCCTGTGCCTGTGTCCTTGTCAGCGCATTTAGTCCTCAGGATCTGCACGGATTCCACGGAGATCACGAAGGACATAAAACGCTAATTCAATCTTTGCTTTTCTCTCTTAAGAGGCAGAAGTTAGAGGTAGGTATTCTATGGAAGGATTTCTTGAAGTTCTATGAGAGATAATCTAAAAATCTCTAAGGATCCAAACCCAGGAAAAAAGTTGGTCAGTGTCATCAATTTGATGACACTGATGAGGTCCACAGCCCTGTGCTGACTGCTCCAGTCTTTGTTAAAGAACAAGTTATTGAAGTAAAGGGTTGTAACCTCAGATTTAAGTTTTAAAAGGATACTGAGGAAGAAAAAATCAAGAAACTCAACTTCATTAAAAAAAATTTGTTTGCTCTGTGAAAGACACTGTCAAGAGAATAAAAAGATAAGCCATACACTGGGAGAAAATATTTGCAAAACACATATCTGATAAAGGACTGTTATCCAAAATATAAAAAGAAGTCCTAAAACTCAACAAAAAGAAAACAAACAATTTGATTAAAAAATGGACTTCAGACCTAAAGAGACACCTCATCAAAGAAGTATACAGATGACAAACATAGGAAAAGAAACTCCACATCATACACCATTAGGAAATTACAAACTGAAACAACTATGAGGTATCAACACACACCTGTTAGAATGGCCAAAATCCGGAACACTGACACCACCAAATGATAGCAAGGATGTGGAGCAAAAGGAACTCTCGTTCACTGCTGGTGGGAATGCAAAACGGTCCAGCCACTTTGTAAGCCATTTTGGCAGCTTCTTACAAAAGTAAGTCTTCTCTTACCATACAATCCAGCAATCACGCTTCTTGGTATTTACCCAAAGAAATGAAAAACTTATGTCTCCATAAAAACTTGCACATAAATATTTATAGCAATCTTATTCATAATTGCCAAAACTTGGACACAACCAACATATCCTTCAGCTGATAAATGAATACATAAATTGTGGTACATGCAGACAATGACATGTTATTTAGTACCAAAAAGAATTGAGCTGTCAGGCCATAAAAAGACATGGAAGAAGCTTAAATGCATATTACTGAGTAAAAGAAGTTAATATGAACAGACAACACACTGTACGATTAACTATATGACATTCTGGAAAAGGCAAAACTATGTAGACAGCAAAAGGATCAGTGGTTGCCAGGGGTTAGGTAGGAAGGATGGAGGAATTAATAGGCAGAGAACAGAGCATTTTTACGGCAGTGAAATGCCTCTGTATGATACTATGATGGTGAATACATGTTGTTACGCATTTTCTCAAACCCGTAGAATGTACAACACCAGGAGTGAACCCTAATGTAAACTGTAGACTGGGCCGGGCGCCGTGACTCAACGCCTGTAATCCGAGCACTTTGGGAGGCTGAGGCGGGTGGATCATGAGGTCAGGAGTTCGAGACCAGCCTGGCCGAGACGGTGAAACCCTGTCTCTACTAAAAATACAAAAATTAGCCGAACGTGGTGGCACACGCCTGTAGTCCCAGCTACTTGGGAGGCTGAGGCAAGAGAATTGCTTGAACCCGGGAGGCAGAGGTTGCGATGAGCCGAGATTGTGCCATTGCATTCCAGCCTAGGCGACAAGAGCAAAACTCCGTCGAAAAACAAACAAACAAACAAACTATAGACTTTGGTGATGATTTGATGATGATGTGTCAATGTAGATTCATCAGCTTTAACAAATGTACTATTCTGTTGGGGAAATGTTCATAAGGGGAGAGGCTCTGCAAGTGTGGGGAAAAGGGTATGTGGGAAATTTCTGTACAAAAAAAAACCAACAAAAAGACACTGAGGAGTAGGGTAACAAGGTACAAAGCTATCTGAACTATCCAGGCTCAATATTTGGATGTGGAATTTGAGGCTGAAGATGGTGGAAGCAGTACGTAGGGATCAGAGGTGGACTTAGACAAGAAGCAGGGTTGTCAAGGGAGGATAAACATAGGAAAGTCTAACCCAGAGGATAATTTTTTGTGTGTTTGTACATGCAAAATGTACATGCTGTAAACATCCGAAGATGCTCGTGGCATGATAATTGATACCACTTTTACTTGGGAGGTGGGAGAAAGGCATAGTTTAATTACATGTAATTAAACCAGGCAATTTCCATTCCCCTCTGCCCCTACCTTCCCAGCATAAAGGGCACAATTTAACCCAGAATTTTTATTTTATTTTATTCTATTCTATTAAATTAATTAATTATATTTTTTTTGAAACAGGGTCCTGCAGTGTTGCCAAGCCTGGAGTGCAGTGGTGCCTTCTCAGCTTACTGCAACCTCCACTTCCTGGGCTCAAGCAATCCTCCTGCCTCAGCCTCCTGAGTAACTGGGACTACAAGTGTGCATCACCATGCCCAGCTAGTTTTTTGTATTTTTTGTAGAGATAGGGTTTCACCATGTTGCCCAGGCTGGTCTTGAACTCCTGAGCTCAAGTGATCTGCCCACCTTGGCCTCCCAAAGTGCTGGGATTACAGTCGTGAGCCACTGCGCCCCACCTGAACGCAGAATTTTGAAAAGTGATTTAATGCACTGAAAATAATATCAACATCTATTGGCTGGACAGTGGGCCCCTGAGAATATTGCTCAGCCACCCACAGTCACTGGGGCCGGGAGTCAGAGATTTATCTCGTTTTGGTCACCTTGAACCTCTCTAAATGCTCCATGCTGGTGGATTTCTTAGCAAGAAACCTGCTGCATCCTAAGCTGCTCCAGCCTCCTGGAAGGGGAATCCCTCCTGAGAATACAGCCCAATTGCCCCCACTCCCCCCGCCCCCAGACCCACCTCCTCATCTGGGTTCTCACTTAGCCTGCTAAGTTGGTACACTCAACAGGCTGCCTCATTCTACAAGGTGGAATTTTCACCTTGAAAGTCCTTCATTTTCTAGAGGCTGGTTCCAGACAGAGATGAAGAATCCCAGCAAAGATGCGGGTGTCTCTGATTCTGACCTCACCGGCTGTTCTTGGGTCTTTCACCGTTCCCAGCTCCCTGACAGCCTACCAGGACAATCTTTCACACTGCCCTTCTGGCTCTCAACTCATACCACAACCTGAAGGGCAGGTCAGCAAAGGAACTTTACAGTCATCCCTGCAAAAATAGGGGAGAGGAGCTGGTAGACAAGTCCACAGGGATGGCCTTCAGCAGAGACCAGAAGCTCTGGGTAGAGAATCTGAGACAATCTTGTCTGGTCAAACCCTCCTCCCCATGCATGGAGTATAATGACTCAATGTGGATTTTAAAAAATGTTTTAGGGTCAGTTGTGGTGGCTTATGCCTGTAATCCCAGCATTTTGGGAGGCCAGGGCAGGAGGATTCCTTGAGTACAGGAGTTCGAGACCATCTTTGGAAACGTGGTGGGACCCTGTCTCTACAAAAAGTTAAAACAAAATAGAGTAAAAGTAAAAACATTTTTGGCCAGGAGTTGTGGCTCACACCTGTAATCCAACAATTTGGGAGGCCAAAGCAGGGGGATCATTTGAGGCCAAGAGTTTAAGACCACCTTAAGCAATATAGAGAGAGACCCTGTCTCTATTTTAAAGAAATGTTTTAAAAACACTTAAAGAAAATAAACCCAGGCATGGTGGCTCACGCCTGTAGTCTCAGCACTCTGAGAGGCCAAGATGGTACGATTGTTTGAGCCTAGGAGTTCTAGGCCAGCCTGGGCAACATGGTGAGGCCCCTTCTCTACAAAAAATACAAAAATTTGGCTGGGCTCAGTGGCTCATGCCTGTAATCCCAGTACTTTGGGAGGCCGAGGTGGGTGGATCCTTTGAGCCCAGGAAGTCGAGACTACAGTGAGCTATGATTGAGCCACTGCATTCTAGCCTGGGTGACAGAGCAAGACTCTTTCTCAAAAAAAAAAAAAAAAAAAAAAAAAAAAAAGAAAATAAATACGGGCATACCTTGTTTCATTGCACCTAACTTTATTGCACTTTACAGATACTGCATTTTTTACAGATTGAAGGTTTGTGGCAACCCTGCATCAAGCAAGTCTATCAGAGTTAAAAAAAACAAAAAACAAAAACAAAAAACCTCATGCAATGTTAAACACATGTAAAATAATGCATTTAGGTTGGGTGCAGTGGCTGATGCCTGTGATCTCAGCACTTTGGGAGGCTGAGGTGGGAGGATCGCTTGGGCAATACAGCAAGACCCCGTCACAATTTTTTTATTTTTAAATTAAAAAACGACATTTATATACATATAACTCAAAGAAGATTAAACATTTTTTATTTAACAACGTCTCCTGTACAATTTAACATACCAAATAAGACTAATATATCTCTCGTGGACTTCCAAAGGCCCTTCCGTTGAATGTCAAAAATCTAGTTTGAGGTAAAAAAACACTTCATTTAGAATACAAAATTTGATCTTGGGAAGGCTGTTAAGTGTATCAAAAGTTTTAAACACTTGATTAAAATAGAATCACAGATCACTATAAAATAAAAGTATTCATTTAGCCAAGTGATTATTAAAAGATGTCAGAAAATAAAAAACATTACTCTTTGATAGAGGGAAGACTCAATTTTCCAAACAAAAGATCTAATAAAGACAGCAGGAAGCAAACTGTCTTCCCTTTTTTTTTTTTCAGTTTACTCAAAAGGTGAACCAAAGTCTTTTATTGTCTCTTGTTAATATTACAAAAAAATCTTGTTTAAAAAAGAAAACCAAATTCTACCTTTGTATCAGTTATATTATTAACACTAAACAATTTCAATAAAACCTTATAAACAAATCTATCAAATCAATTTAACCACAATTAGCTTTACTACACAACATAAGATTTCTATAAACTTTCTACAACCACTTGTAAAATATTTTCCTTCATTTTCTTTCCCCCCGACTTTCTGTATCCATTCAGTTTATCTATCTCATTTTTCCTTTTATTTACTCTGAAACAACTTTCAAATAACTTGTAAACTACACAAAATCACTTTTTAAAGTAAAAACATATCATACTTCATAATTTCCTTGATAAAATGTCGTACTTTCCTTATATACTCTGTATACAGAATTATTTCCCTTTTTATCTCCTTTCACTAGTCAGAATTTTAATTCTTAGTAACCTTCATTCATGGTGAAAACCTAAAAAGTAAGCAAGTTTTAACTGTCAGTCACATAATAACAATTTATGAATACACATTTTATGATTTTTAGAAGCACAGGCTTTCTAATGGAACAATTTTTAAATGTGGAGCAGAACATATTTGCTAACAGATCTAACTATCTTTTGTTTTTCCAAAATAAATAGCCTGCTGAGGGCGGTAGCTCATGTCTATAATCCCAGCACTTTGGGAGGCCGAGGCAGGCAGATCACTTGAGGTCAGGAGTTCGAGACCAGCCTGGCTAACATGGTGAAACACCATCTCTACTAAAACTACAAAAAGTAGCTGGGCATGGTGGCATGTGCCTGTAGTCCCAGCTACTCGGGAGGCTGAGGCAGGAGAATTGCTTGAACATGGGAGGTGGTAGTTGCAGTGAGCTGAGATCATGCCACTGCACTCCACCCTGGGTGACAGGAAAACTCTGTCTCATAAAACAAACAAACAAAAAGCCAAAAATATGTAAGCTTAAACCCATATTTAGTAATTAATAGTTTAACATTAGATCTTATTGGAAATATTCTAGATATGTAATGAATATCCATCATTTAATTTTGCTTGGCAAAATTCTAAGCGTATAGCTACCAAAAAGATTTGAGAAAACTTTTTAAGCAAACATATTAGAAAACATGATCATTATTAAAAACTTCATTGTAAAACTTTTATCTCATGTACATCTGTTTTATTTTAACAATTTAAATTTTACTTAATTTTAACAATGATGTTTGGAAGATTTTATGAGACATTAGACAAATCTAGCCATTATCTCAAGTTAAATCCTCTATTAACCATTTTATATTACTGTATGTTAGGCAAGTATCATAAAAGCAGAAACCTTAAAGTTAAATACACCTATATTTTGCTAATAGCACAGAAGACAGTTATTTTTATTAAAGCAAACATATGACCGGGCCTGGTGTCTCACACCTGTAATGTCAGCACTTTGAGAGGCCAAGGTGGGAGGATTACTTGAACCCAGGAGTTCAAGACCAGCCTGAGCAACATACTGAGACCCTGTCTCCACACACACACACACACACACAAATATAATTTAAAAAAAATAAATAAAAAATGCCAGGCGGTGGTGCATGCCTGTGGTCCCAGCTACTTGGGAGGCTGAGGTGGGAGGACTGCTTGAGCCTGGGAGGTCGAGGCTATAGTGAGCCATGATCAAGACACTGCACTCCAGCTTGGGTGACAGAGAAAGGCCCTGTCTCAAACAAACAAACAAACCCAACAATATGAAATTAGTCTTATAGATCAGAAGACTTATTCAAGTCATGTGAACCTGAAAAATATTTGGGCTTATTTATTTAATTAATGAGTACTCATTTATCTTTAAGTTAATTTGGAACCATGTAGACAATATACAAATATGTATAGACATATACATATATGTAGATACATCATATAACATACATATGTCTATATGTATGCATCTAAAGGCCAAAGAGATTAAGGAGTTGAATGCAAAAGAGAGTAAAGCTTTAGACTTGAGAGAAATCTGTCCACTTAGAATTCTTGGGGATCCATCAGGAAAGACAGAGTTTCCTCTCAAAAAGAGGAGTCTGTGGTATGTTTTCTGTTTTTCTCAAGTGGTTCCAGGGCATCTTCTCTGACCACAATGGAATAAAACTAGAAATCAATAACAAGAGGAATTTTGGAAGCTATACAAATACATGGAAATTAAACAATATGCTCCTGAATAACAGTGGGTCAATGAAGAAATTAAGAAGAAAATTGAAAAATTTTTTGAAACAAATGATAATGGAAACACAACTATCAAAACCTATGGGATACAGCAAGAGCAGTACTAAGAGGGAATTTTATACCTATAAGTGCCTACAACAAAAAAGAAGAAAAACTTCAAATAAACAACCTAACAATCCATCTCAAAGAACTAGAAAAGCAAGAGAAAACTAAACCCAAAATTAGTTGAAGAAAGAAATAATAAAGATCAGAGCAGAAATAAATGAAATAGAAATGAAGAAACAATATAAAAGATCAATGAAATGAAAAGTTGGCTTTTTAAAAAGGTAAACAAAATTGACATTTGGCCAGACTGAGCAAAAGAGAGAGAAGACCCAAATAAATAAAAACAGAAATGAAAAAGGAGACACTAAAACTGATACTACAGAAATTCAAAGGATCATTAGTGGCTACTATGAGCAACTATATGCCAATAAATTGGAAAATCTAGAAGAAATGGAGAAGTGGCTAGACACATACAACCTACCAAGATTAAACCATGAAGAAATTCGAAGCCTGGACAGACCAAAAACAAGTAATGAGATTGAAATCATAACAAAAAGTCTCAGAGCAAAGCCTGTGACCTGATGGCCCCACTGCTGAATCCTACCAAACCTTTAAAGAATGAATACCAATCCTACCCAAACTCTTCTGAAAAATAGAGGAGGAAGAAATACTTCCAAACTCATTCTATGAGGCCAGTATTATCCTGATCCCAAACCAGACAAAGACACATCAAAAAAAGAAAACTACAGGCTGTTATCCCTGATGAATATTAATGCAAAAATTCTCAACAAAATGCTAGCAAACCAAATTCAATAACACATTAAGAAGAACATTCATGATGACCAAGTGGGATTTATCCCTGGGAAGCAAGGATGGTTCAACATTTGCAAATCAATCAATGTGAAACATCATATCAACAGAATGGAGGACAAAAACCACATGATCCTTTCAATTGATTCTAAAAAAGCATTTGATAAAATTTAACATCTTCTTGATTTTTAAAAAAACCCTTAAAAAATCTAAGTACAGAAAGAACATATCTCAACATAATAAAAGCCATAAATGACAGACCCACAGCTAATATCATGCTGAATGGGGAAAAACTGAAAGCCTTTCCTTTAAGATCTGGAACACGACAAGGATGCCCACTGTTACCCACTGTTACTCAACATAGTACTGGAAGTCCTAGCTAGAGCAATCAGACAAAAAAAAGAAATAAAGGGCATCTAAATTGGAAAGGAAGAAGTCAAATTGTCCTTGTTTGCAGATGATATAACCTTACATTTGAAAAAACCTAAGGACTCCACCAAAAAAACTATTAGAACTAATAAACAAATTCAGTAAAGTTGCAGGATACAAAATAAACATACAAAAATCCATAGCATTTCTCTATGCCAACAGTGAACAATCTGAAAAAAAATCAAGAAAAGAATCTCATTTACAATACATGTAAATAAAATTAAACACCTAGGAATTAACTTAACTAAAGAAGTGAAAGACCTCTGCAATGAAAACAATAAGTCACTGATGAAAAAAATTGAAGAGGATACACAAAAAAAGGAAAGATATTAGAAAAGGCATCCAAATTGGAAAGGAAGAAGTCAAATTATCCTTGTTTGCAGATGATATAATCTTACATTTGGAAAAACCTAAGGACTCCACCAAAAAAACTATTAGAACTAATAAACAAATTCAGTAAAGTTGCAGATAACCAAACCAAATATAAAAGCTTAGAAAAAAATAATAATTTGATTAAAATGTACAAAAGATTTGAATAGACATTTCTCAAAAGAAGACATACAAATGGCAAACAGGTATATGAAAAGGTGCTCAACATCATTGATTATCAGAGAAATGTAAATAAAAACTACAATTAAATATTATCTCACCCCAGTTAAAATTTACATTCCCACCAATGGTGTACAAAATTTCCCTTTTTTTCCCACATCCTCACCAGCATTCACCAACAAATGCTGGTGAGGATGTGGGGGAAAAAAAGGAAATTTAGTACACCGTTGGTGAGAATGTAAATCAGTACAACCACTATGGGGAACAGTTTGGAGGTTCCTCAAACAACTAAAAATAGAGCTATCCTATGATCCAGCAATCACAATGCTAGATATATACCCAAAGAAAGGAAATCAGTATATCAAAGGGATATCTGTACTCCTATGTTCACTGTAGCATCATTCATAATAGCCAAAATTTGGAAGCAAACTAAGTGCCCATCAACAGATGAATGGATAAAGAAAATGTGGTACCTATACTCAATGAAGTACTATTCAGCCATAAAAAAAAATGAGATCATGTCATTTGAAATGACATGGATGGAACTAGAGGTCATTATGTTAAGTGAAATAAGCCAGGTACAGAAAGACAAAGTTCACATGTTCTCACTTATTTGTGGGAGCTAAAAATTAAAACAATTGAATTCAGGAAGATAGAGAGTAGAAGGATGGTTACCAGAGGTTGGGAAGGGTATGTGGGGGATGGGGAGGGAAGTAGGCATGGTTAATGGACACAAAAAAAATCATTAGAAAGAATGAAGAAGAACTGGTATTTGATAGCACAACAGGGCTAAAATTATTATTGACTATAGTCAATAACACATTTTAAAATAACTAAAAGAGTATAATCAAAATGTTTGTAACACAACGAATAAATGCTTGAGTGGATGGACACCCCATTCTCCATGATGTGATTATTATGCCTTTCATGCCTGTATCAAAAAAATCTCATGTACCCCATAAAGATATATATCTGCTGTGCACCCACAAAAAACTAAAAATAAATAAAACACATAGAAATAAAGTAAAAAGTGAAAGTTTCCATTCCCTTTCTTTTTCATTCACCCCTGTCTTCTTCCCAGAGGGAAACACCGCTGGCATTTGAAATGAGTCCTTTCAGGGTTTTTTCTATGCAATGTGAATGAATAGCGATTAGGTCTTTTCATGCTAGATTGTTATAACCACAAAATGGAATCCAGAAGCTTCTTGGACCACCAGAATATGCCACTGAAGTATTAATAGCAAAGCCTATAGATGTTGAGGCTCTGTTCTTTTCATTTTTTTCTGTCACTTCTCTATTCTATCTGAAAATGTAAAGTGCTAACAAATATGTGTACAGCGAATCTTCACTTGCTGTGAAACTCACACGTATCAAAATTCATAGCATTTAATGATCTCCTTTCCTCCTCCACAATTCCTGTGCAGCCCTCTGTTTAAATGCACTCTTAGCCAAGACTCATCAATATAAAGCTCTGGGTTTCTAATTTCAGCCTGCTTTGTGTGTTAGATGTCTACTTCTGTACACTTAAAAAACAATCCTAATTATTGAAAACAAGCAAACAGGTAGTAATCTTTCCCATGATCCAAATTCCCAACACTTATTGTGAAATAACTGATTTGAGAACTTCCTGATTTTGTTGCCTCAGGGTAGAGACAGCCATAACCTGGATTTTTTGCATTCTATACCCATTCCTTGGTCATGCAGGCTGCGTCGAAGGTCCTCAGAAGAAGCCTCTTCCCGTTATTAAGAGATAGATTCAGCATTTCCTTTTTTTACAAGGGTCAAATTCCCTGCAGAAACCACATGCTTGTGTCTCTCAGTGTCTAGCATCTTGCCTGAAACGGAAACCTTATTAAGATTGGGGTGGCCATCGCAGGCACCGCGTGCTTGTGTCTCTCAGTGTCTATCATCTCGGCTGAAATGAGAACCTTATTAAGACTGGGATGGCCATCTTAATGTACTGTTTCTTTCAAAGGATGAAAGACACGGGAAGGTGGGAGACTGCTAGTTTCATGAGAAATTTTTGAAGCGGCTTTTGAAAATAATGACAACACAAACAAGAGGCTTCCTTCTACAGTCTTGATCTGAGGCTGCCAGAACAAAGCAAAGTTAAGGAACCCTCGGGGCATGAACGTCAACAGGAGATCTCATCAAAGATTCCATGGGAATTGAGAAATAAACCTTGTAAAGAGGCTCCAAGCCTCTTCTGGAATCTCAGTTATTATTATTGCTCAAGGAACCTTAGAGATTTTCTAGTGTAACTCTGATACTCCCTAGGTAAGAAAGGGAAGACCCCGAGAGGGGAGAAGACTTGTCAAAAGTCATGTTAACTGGAGCAAAAGCCCACAGCTCTTGCTTTCTATCCTGGTTGATTGGCTGCCTGTCTTTTTATGATGCTTTCAAGTTCCTTCTCCTTTGAGTTTTTGCTTCAAAATTAGTGAAGGAAGTTATATATATTGCTTTTCTTACATTAGTAACCGTGCTCATTTCTGAGGTGATGTTTTAATTAGGAGTTTTATTTGTGGCTGCCAGATAGTACCTGGAGCCCCTCTAGGTTGGTGGTGTGGAGTGCTGACTAGGAGGAACACATGGGCACCCGAGGTAACTGCGCATTCAGAGGGAGGAGACCTAACGAGGAACACAGACGTGAATGTTAACACGTTCCTCGGAAGAGGTCAGCTTCACGTCTTGGGGCACACGGCTGTTGCAGTGTGTGCTGTGTCTCAGGTTCTAGGCTCCAATGTTGATGCTGTCTTAGAGCTGTGGCAAAGCCTATCAAAACTTGCTTTAGGCTTGGTGCTGTGGTTCAAGTCTGTAATCCCAGCACTTTGGAAGGCCAAGGTGGGTGGATCACCTGAGGTCAGGAGTTCCAGACCAGCCTGGCCTACATGATGAAACCCCCATCTCTAGTAAAAATACAAAAAATTAGCCAGGCATGGTGGCACGTACCTGTAACCTCAGGTATTCAGGAGGCTGAGGCAGGAGAATCACTTGAACCAGGGAGGTGGAAGTTGCAGTGAGCCAAGATCATGCCACTGCACTTCAGCCCAGGTGACAGAGTGAGACTCCGTCTCAAAAAACAAACAAACAAATGAACAAACAACTTGCTTCAAATCAGTGGGGGATAGATAATTCAATAAATGGTGTTGGTTTAAATGACTATTCCATTGAAAAAAAGTGTATCACTGATTTTTTTCCACCGAGCTTGGTGGCTTGTGCCTGTAATCCCAGCACTTTGGGAGGCAGGTGCAGGCAGCTTGCTTGAGCCCGGGAGTTCGAGGCCAGCCTGGGCAACGTGGTGAAACCCTGTCTCTACAAAAAATGCAAAAATTAGCAGGGCATGGTGACACATGCCTGTGGTCCCAGCTACTCAGGAGGCTGTGGCGAGAAGATTGCTTGAACCTAGGAGTTTGTGACTACAGAGTGAGCCGTGATCATACTACTGCACTCCAGCCTGGGTGACAAGGGTGAGACTCTGTCTCAAAAACAAACAAACAAAAAAGTATCATTTTTAAAATTTCTCATATCAAAATAAATTCCAGTTGGACTGCAAACTTAAATGTGTCAAAAAACAAAGTTATGATGAACTTAAAGATCTCAGCTGACTTTATTGCAATTCTAAACTCAAACAACTCTTCTTTCCATAAACTAGAAAGTGTTCCAGTGAGCTGAGTAGAGGAGGTTGATTTTGTAGACAGAAAAGGACTGAAGAAAGCAGCAGCAAAGAGCAAAACATAGATTGGTCATTTCAAAATTACCTTCCTTGGGAGGCAGGAACAGAAAAGCAGAACGATAGAGAAATAATCGATTGGTTAACATTCGATTACTTCGGGTTACCTTTTGTTTTTTGGTAAGGATTAAAGCAGAGGGAACTTAATTATCCTGATTTCTTAGAAGGTCAGAGAGCAACTCAGTTTTGGTTTAGTGATGTGGAACCTGAGCACAAGTGGCACCATTTTGATTTTTAGTCTGATTGGTTGGGGCCTATTAGAGGAGCTTAGTCCAAAACAATGGTCTCTGTGAAAGTTGCAGCTGCTAGGATGAAATCACCGCTGTGAGACCCAGACAAGATAGGGTCAGGAAGGCCCAAAGGAGAGTAGGCTCGTGCCTACATGTCTGAGATAAGAACTGTTTCCAAGGCCTTTCTAACCCTTTCATATTCTTCATGCATCTCCTGCTTTGATAAGGTTTATCACTAGACATTCTTTATGACTGCATTAATTCAGATAAGATGTTCTCAAAAGAGCACTCGCCCAGTGACTGCAACAACTGTGGCTTTGAATCTTTGGAACCAATCAATTCTGTTTCTAATCAGCATATGTAAATCTCTTTTTGCTAATTAAAGCTCCCTTTACTCTTCCCTCATCAAATGCACTGGTGGCTTGCCATTTCATGTGTTCTGGATTATAACCCTTATTTCTACTCCTGAGTAAACCCTATATATTTAAAGATAATTATTCTCTAGTGTCTTTTGTGAGGTTGATACCTCTTATGGTTTTTATTTAGCAAGGGTAAGATAGTAAAATGATTTTTTAAAATATCAGAAATAAACATGAAATAATTATATAATTTGATTATCTCAGTGGATCCTGACTTTCTTAGTCCATCTATGACAAAATTAGAAGCTGCAAAAGAAAAGACCAGTAAGTTTAACTACATAAAAAATTTAGATTTCTGCATAGCAAAGAATTACCACAGAGATATTCAAAATACAAATACAATTTTTTTTTTTTTTTTTTGAGACAGAGTCACTTACTCTGTTGCCCAGCCTAGAGTGCAGTGGAATGATCTTGGCTCACTGCAACCTCCGCCTCTCAGGTTCAAGTGATCCTCCTGCCTCAGCCTCCCTAGTAGCCGGGACTACAGGCATGTACCACCACGCTGGTCTAATTTTTGTAGGTTTAGTAGAGATGGGGTTTCACCACGTTGACCAAGCTGGTCTCCAACTCCTGACTTCAGGTGATCCACTCACCTTGCCCTCCCAAAATACTGGGATTACAGGTGTGAGCCACCATGCCTGGCCCAAAATACAAATAAAAATCTAAGGAATATATTTTATACACATCACCAACTAAAGAATGATAAGGTTCATAAATTCGGAAAGGAGAGCTTCATTTCTCCTAAATGTTTGCAGATTGTAGGGTGGCCATTCTGACAGGCTGGGAAGCATAGCCTCCAGTCAGAAGCCAGTAACAGACACTTCATGGGAGGGGTAACAGGAATGGCAATTTATGCTGAGTGAGGTGGCTGGATATACATGATTAATAAGCTATCAGAGGAGTCATGAATATTTATGAAAGGAGAAACATGCACATGTGTAATTGAGCTTCATGCCTCCTCATGGATCTGAGGGTGGGGTTTCTGGTCCTCTGACTTCAACAGGTGAAGCAGAGGACGCGAAGACTCTTTGTGTGCAGCCACTGTAGACTGGCCAGAATCACTCCTTGGTCAGTGGTATCTTATCAGGAAAGAGTGCTGGTCACTTGTGTTGAAACCACCAAAAGGGAGAGGCAGCATCAGGCAGTTGATTGATATCAGCTGTGGAGCCAGTCTTTCAAAAGGGCTGGTTTCTGTTTAACACTTAGGGAAGAAGTGTATTGGTGGTTGGCGAGGGACAGAGTAGAATGAGTTGTTCTGATTTCCTACCTCATCATGGCTGGGAACTCAGTTTTCAAGGGTGTCCCAATGGCCAAGAGGGATCCATTCAGTTGGTTGAGGGGCTTAGGATTTTATTTTTATTTCTCTACCCTCTCACATGTACACACACATAAACTCATATGTATAGGAGACAGCGCTAATTTACCAAATATGTTTTTAAAAGTTTTGCAACTCAATAAGAAAAGGACCTACAACACAACAGGAAAAAGGACAGGGCAAAGGACAACTAGAGGCAGACAGTTGATTTATAAGCATAAGGAGAAAATGACCAGTCACATGAATAATTAAATAAATGCTAATTAAAACTTACCAGCAAGATAATATTTTTCACATATTAGGTTGTCAAAGACCACAGTTTTTATCATAAGCACTTTAGGCAAGGCCACAGGGGAAGAGGCACTCTTAAACACAGTTGGGAGAGATGTTAAGTTGGTGCAAGCTCTTTGGAAGGAAAATTGACAATATTGACGGAAATTTAAAATTCAAACACATTTTGACCTAGCACTTTCTTTTTATGGAATTATTCTAAGAAATTTATGTACAAGGATGTTCATGAGCAATGTTTGTTACACAGAAATTGGAAATCACCTAAATGATTTTCAATATTGAGTTGGCTAAATACATTATGCACTCCCCCTGCCCTCATGAGGAAATACTGCAGGATGTAGACATCTACTTTGTGACAGGACATCTGCACAGGGATAGTCATGAAAGCACGTTTGTAAGTAGCAAGAGATGGAGGGACAACCACAGTGTCCTTCAATGGGGGTCTGGTTAATTGGACTGTGGAATGAATTGGCAGTGATGGGGAGCAGCTGCCAAGATATGGTGCTGGAGGCAGATGATGTCAGGTATACAATGCACTGCTATTTGTGTGGTAAACACAGAGACATATATATGTCTGCATGTCTTAGTCCATTTGGGAGGCTACAACAAAATATCAAAAACTAAGTGGCTTATAAACAACAGAAATTTATTTCTCAGAATTCTGGAGGTCACGAAGTCCAAGATCAAGGGGCCAACAGATCCGATGTCTGGTGATGGCCTGTTTCCTGCTTCATAGATGGCACCTTATCACTCGGTCCTCATATGGTCGAAGGGGCTAGCTAGCACTTTCGGGTCCCTTTTATAAGAGCACTAATCTTAATCATGAGAGGTCCACCCTCATGACTTAATCATTTCCCAAAGGGCCCATTTCCCAACACTATCATTACTTAGAGGTTTGGTTAGAATTTCAACATATGAATTTTGGGGGCATACATGCATTCAGATGATAGCAACCACCTTGGAGAGAAATCACAGGAAGAGGGTGACTGTGCCCGCCTTGGGAGAGAGGACCTTGGTGTCTACAGAACAGGATAGAAAGGAGAGACCTGCTTTTCATTGTGCACTTATTTGTTCCTTTTAAATTTAGTGACATATATATGCATTACCTATTCAAAATAATGTACAAATTAATTTGTCCAAAAAGAAAAAGAAAAAAAGCAAAGTGGCTGGGCACTGTGGCTCACACCTGTAATCCCAGCACTTTGGGAGGCCAAAGCAGGTGGATCACCTGAGGTCAGGAGTTCAAGACCAGACTGGCCAAAATGGCAAAACCTTGTCTCTACTAAAAATACAAAAATTAGCTGGGCATGGTGGCAGGCGCCTGTAATCCCAGCAACTCGGGAGGCTGAGGCAGAGAGAACTGCTTAAAACCCAGGAGGTGGAGGTTGCAGTGAACTGAGATCGTGCCACTGCACGACCATTTAGGTGATCATTTAGGTGATCTCCATCCTGGACCATAGAGCAAGATTCCATCTCAAAAAAAAAAAAAAAAAAAAAAAAAAAAAAAGGTGGGAATGATGTTTATTATATGGTCTTAGTATAAATTAGGTGAGATATATGAAGTATATGCATCCATACACAAAAAGATTTTTCTGGAAGATGATACAAAACAATAATGGTTGTATCTTGGGCAGTGGACTGGGGAATTGGGTGAGAAAAATTTCTTTTCGTTGTACACTGTTTTGTCTTGTTTGAATTTTTTTTCTTGTTTTACTATATGAAAAAACTAGTTGCCTTTACAAAGTGTAATAGTGCACTTAGACACTACACTTGTTGGACTAATAGTCCAAATATATAGTATTCAATGAAAAAAGGAGTTGTGAAAGCACATTTGTGGTTGCTGCCTCAGGGCCTTTGCACGTGCTTCCATAGATTTCCATATCTGGCTACCTATTGTTATCTGGATTTCAGCCCAAACGTTGCCTCTTTAGAGAGGTTCATCATCCTTTCCTTAGTAATCTCCAAGTCACTGTTCAACTCATTTCTTTATTTAACTTAAAAAAAAATTGAGACAAGGTGTCACTCTGTCACCCAGGCTGGAGCGTAGTGGTGTGATCATAGTTTGCTGCAGTCTCAAACTCTTGGGCTCAAGCGATCCTCCCACCTCAGCCTATCTAATTTTTAAAAAATTCTTGTAGGAATAGGTCTTGCTATGTTGCCCAGGCTGGTCTTGAACTCTTGAGCTCAAGTGATCCTCTCACCTCGGCCTCCCAAAGCACCAGCATGAGCCACCATATCCAGCCTTAACTTTCTTTAAAGTGCTTATAACCCTATATGCTGGTTCTTTCTCTCCTTCCTTCCTTCCTTCTTTCCTTCCTTCCTTCCTTCCTTCCTTCCTTCCTTCCTTCCTTCCTTCCTTCCTTCCTTCCTTCCTTCCTTCCTTCCTTCCTTCTTTCCTCTCTCTCTCTTTCCCTCCCTCCCTGCTTGCTTGCTTGCTTTCTTTCTCTTTCTCTCTTTCTTTCCTTTCTTTTTGCCTTACTTGAATGTGAGCCTCAGTAGGCAAGACTTTATAGTCTGTTAGTACTGTACATAATACAGAGATGCTTAAGTGATAGGAGGAATAAACAGAATTATCCCATTTTTATAAACATTATTTTAATAACAGTGAATATAAGTATATATAGACAAAAGCGAGAAAATGTGCACTACATTGTTGATAATAGTTGTTAGTTGCCTATGAGGGGTGGGAGGACAAGATGTATTACATTCTATTTTTTACATTTCTATAATGTTTGGATTCTGAATAGTGAACATGTGTTGCTTTCATATGTTTATTTTAGTTTCAAAACACATCTACCTACAAAGAGTGAGCAAAGTTTAAAGAGAACAGTCTGGATATGCACTGCATATATGTTAGCTAGTAGCCACATGTGGCTATTGAGCACTTGAAATGTGACTACTGCAACCAATAAACTAAATTTCAAATTTAATTAGATTAATTTAAATTTAATAATTGATATCTAAGTGCTTCATTCAGTTATTGGAACACTTCTAAATACGCTTGGAACAACTTGGGTGTGTGAATCTACTTTTTCAGGTATAAATTTCATAACATCCATAGTCAGATCACGTTTTCCTTTTTTTCTTTTTCTTTTTTTTTGAGACGGAGTCTCGCTCTGTTGCCCAGGCTGGAGTGCAGTGGTGCGATCTTGGCTCACTGCAGACTCCGCCTCCCAGGTTCACACCATTCTCCTGCCTCAGCCTCCTGAGTAGCTGGGACTACAGATACCCGCCACCTCGCCTGGCTAACTTTTTGTATTTTTAGTAGAGATGGGGTTTCACCGTGTTAAGCCAGGATGGTCTCGATCTCCTGACCTCGCAGATCACGTTTTTCTAATGAAAATGTAATGTCCAAATTGAGATGTATGGAAAATCTAAAATACACACTGGATTTCAAAGATTTAATACGAAAAAGAATGTAAAATATTTCACTATTAATTGTCTATATTGACATGATAACACTTTGGATAGATGGAGTTAAATAAAGTATGTTATTAAAATCAATTTCACCCATTTCTTAAAAATGTGCCTGCTAGAAAACTTGAAATCTCATGAGTGGCTCCCATTCTCTTTCTACTGGACAGTGCTGCTCTGGATGGTGGAGGAAGCTGGCAGAGAGAGGTTAGAGAAATAGAGCAGAAAAGGAAGGCTGACTGCAGGGCAACCCCAGGCCTGGGACCTTGGAATATGTTGTACTGAGGCTTATCCCAAGGCCCTGCCCTCCAAATTCACAACTGCCAGAGAATCAGGAGCTTGTGAGGAGCCTGGGATCGACTCACCGTGTGGCCTACATGTAAATGGCAAGGCACCTCCTGACCCCTTCTCCTACCTTCACTTGGTGCTTCACTTGGCTGCTGGTGGATGAGCTGACTGGGCCACCATTCCCTCCCCCACTCCGAAGGCAGTTCCCTGAGTGTAACCCAGCCTCCCTGCTCCAGGCTTGTGCTTTCTTGGTGTGGAGCATTCAGGAGGCGAAGGAAATGGAACACGGATTACAACAGGTGGCTTTTTGCAGGCAGCAGAGGAACCACGTGGCCTCTACTAGGTTCACTGCTCCTCCAGGAGGCTGGGGGCCCAGGGGTAAGGACCTCATCAGAGCAGCCTCTTGGTCCCAGGACCCATTTTGGCTATTACAAATTACTGCTGGCCGGGCGCGGTGGCTCAAGCCTGTAATCCCAGCACTTTGGGAGGCCGAGACGGGCGGATCACGAGGTCAGGAGATCGAGACCATCCTGGCTAACACAGTGAAACCCCGTCTCTACTAAAAATACAAAAACTTAGCCGGGCGAGGTGGCAGGCGCCTGTAGTCCCAGCTACTCGGGAGGCTGAGGCAGGAGAATGGCGTGAACCCAGGAGGCGGAGCTTGCAGTGAGCTGAGATCCGGCCACTGCACTCCAGCCTGGGGGACAGAGCGAGACTCCGTCTCAAAAAAAAAAAAAAAAAATTACTGCTGACCCCAGAGAGCTTCAGTTTATATAGGTTCTATTGGTTGAGTTTTACCATATTCGAAATTAAAGCTGAGAAAATTTGAAAACACAGACACATTCCATCATTTGTCAGAGCACCGACGACATCAGAGTAGCACGTTGCCTCTGGAAAACTCCACTGGATACTAGTGAGAGACTAAGAGTAAAAAGAACAGGCCGGGCATGGTGGCTCACGCCCGTAATCCCAACACTTTGGGACGCTGAGGAGGGCGGATCATGAGGTCAGGAGTTTGAGACCAGCTTGACCAACATGGTGAAACCCCGTCTCTAGTGCAAATACAAAAATTAGTCAGGCATGTTGGCACGCACCTGTAATCCCACCTATTCAGGAGGCTGAGGCAGGAGAATTGCTTGAACCTGGGAGGCGGAGGTTGCAGTGAGCCGAGATCGTGCCACTGCACTCTAGCCTGGGTGACAGAGCAAGACTCTGTCTCAAAAAAAAAAAAAATTACAAATGTCCTCATAGTATTCTTATGAAAGTAGTTTTGACCTTGCAATCTTCCTCCAGGGATCCTTGGACCACACTTTCAGAACCTTTTAGAAATCCTGTTACAGATAATGAAACAGACAGTTGGTAGATTGTGACAAAACCAAGCACACAGACCCGGGCTCCTGACACCAAGCCTGGGCCCTTTTAAAGCAGTCTGTGTCCCAGTGAAATGCTATCGCCTGGTGTCTCCTCTCCCCCTACAGCCCCACCCCTCACTTCGCCAGCCTACCTACCTGGGCTGCTGCGCTTGTGTTTGACTGTAAATAGCCATTCAATCTTGGAATGTGTTTCACCCAGGCGCCTCATTTCCTGGCTTTGGAGGCAGGTATGTGATCACTCGCCTGAGCAGTGCTGACGGGATTTGTGGGAGCTGGCTTTAGAGCAGAGGCCATTTGGAAATGGGACTTTGGGCCTGAGACTCTTGAGAGGTTCTGCTTGGCAGCCTGGACAAGAAGTAGAGTTTAAGAAAAGCATCCTGCAGGGTTCACAGAAGGGCTCGGCCTCTGCCTATCACTAAGGCACATAGTTCGTAGGGGCAGCGGGAGCCCAGCCAGGCTCCTTCAGCCTCTTGCTCTTACCTACCTTCAGCATCGCAGTTTCCACTGCAAGTTGGCAGCATTACAACCGGGGGAGAGGAAGCATCTCTAACATTCTGGACTACTGCTGCGCGCGGTGGCTCACACTTGGAAACCTAGCACTTTGGGAGACCAGGTGGGCAGATCTCTTGAGCCCAGGAGTTCGGGACTAGCCTGGATAACATAAGGAGACTCCATCTCTACAAATAATTTTTAAAAATTAGCCAAGAGTGATGATACATGTCTGTGGTCCCAGCTACTCGGGAGGCTAAGACAGGAGGATCACCTGAGCCTGAGAGGTCAAGGCTGCAGTGAGCTGTGATGGCGCCACTGCACTCCAGCCTGGACAACAGAGTGAGACTCAGTCTCCAAAAAAAAAAAAAAGTCTGGACTAAACTGAGCTTGGAGAAATGAGGCCCTAGTGAGGTGGGCTAGGAAGAAGTCTGCCTTTGAATTTTACTCTGGGTACTTTGCACACATTAGCTGACTTAAACCTCACAACACTGTGAGGTGGCTATTATCTCCATTTTACAGCTGGGGTAATCGGGGCTTAGAGAGGTTAGCTCACCTGCCCATGGTCACACAGCTGCTAAGTTATGGAGCCACATTCTACTCCATCCGACTCAATGCCCAAGAGCCCTCACGTAGAAGGTTCCTCCTGACTTTTGACTCCTTACCCCAACTAGTTTTGGAAGGAATCCTCCAGAGTTACCTAATCTCTTTGGGGATCTGACAGATTAAAAAAAAAAATGTGATGGGTCAGGAGATGGGATTCATGGCTTTCTTTGAATTCTTGGTGAAGTTTTATTTGTAGGTAATTTTATACAATTTTTTTTTTTTTTTTTTGAGATGGAGTCTCGCTTTGTCGGCCAGGCTGGAGTGGAGTGGCGCCATCTCTGCTCACTGCAACCTCGCCTCCCGGGTTCAAGCAATTCTCCTGCCTCAGCCTCCTGAGTAGCTGGAACTACAGGCACATGCTGCCACGCCCGGCTAATTTTTTGTATTTTAGTAAAGACGAGGTTTCACCGTGTTGCCCAGGCTGGTCGTGAACTCTTGAGCTCAGGTAATCCACCCACCTCAGCCTCCCAAAGTGTTGGGATTACAGACGTGAGCCACTGTGCCCAGCCAATTTTACACAAAATTAATCTGACCCAGCCTCATCACTCCCATTAGCACCTCTGGAGAACTAAGGAATTTAGTTCCTTATTAGATGTGGATACATTCAGGTCAGGGGCATGACTAAGAAAATGTTAAATTGACTTATCCGCAGGGTCTCGGGGACCATGTCTTGGCTGCAACTTGCTGTGTGACCTGAGAAAATCACTGATTCTGTGAATTTCAGTCAGTTCGTCTGTAAAAAGGTTTGGACTGACTTTATCTTCTTTTTTCCCCCCCTTTTTGTGGAGAATGGGGTCTCGCTATATTGCCCAGGCAGGTCTCGAACTCCTGGGCTCAAGCTATCCTCCTGCCTCTGCCTCCCTGAGAGCTGGGATTACGGGCATGAGCCACTACGCCAGGCAGACTGAATTTATTTTCTTCTGCTTAAACAACAACAACAGCAACAACAACACTCCTGAATTTTTTTTTTTTTTTGAGATGGAGTCTTGTTCTATCACCCAGGCTGGAGTGCAGTGGCGTGATCTCGGCTCACCACAACCTCCTCCTCCTGGGTTCAAGCCATTCTCCTGCCTCAGCCTCCTGAGTAGCTGGAATTACAGGCGCATGCTAGCACACCTGGCTAATTTTTGTATTTTGAGTAGAGATGGGGTTTCACCATGTTGGCCAGGCTGGTCTTGAACTCCTGACCTTGTGATCCACCTGCCTCAGCCTCCCAAAGTGCTGGGATTACAGGTGTGAGCCATCGTGCCTGGCCTGAATTAATTTTAAATTCCATATGAAAGCAGAAGTGAAGATCTGCCTTGGACAAATCTTCCCCCTCACCTCCCCTCCCCACTTTTGGGAGATGAGGGCCACCCCTTCTGGCCTGACTTGCCTCCCTCCATTGGCTTTTCTGGGTCAGATCACAAAAGCCAGAGCTACGGGTGCAGCCAACGTGCTGGGCTTGTCTCTCCAAGGCTAGCAACTCTCATGAGCTGGTTTCAGGCACCAACTGCCTTGCAGAAGATGGGGTTGGGCAGGAGCAGACACGGATTGGGTTCATTTGAAAGAGTGGAAAGTGATATTCTGGGGAGGTGGGGAGAAGGGGGCAGGCCAGGAGGAGAGGCCTCATTCACTGGAGGGCTGAAGCAGGAGGGTCAGGCCCCCGAAAAGACCCTGAGAGTTGGAGCCAACCTGGAGAAGAGACTGACAGAGAGATGTAGGTGTCCCTGGGCCAGGGGATCCAGTGATATGATGGGCAGTAAGAGTGCCCCCAGGGCTGCCTTTGTGGGAATTCCTCCTTTTCCAAGTAGATGGGTAGGTAGTACTGTTGATGGGTTTCCTGATTCAGTCACTCCCTGCTTCATTCCAGAGATGGTTATCAGTCTGCTGGGAATCGGCTAACGGGGCCGCACTGGACTGTGGGAGTCAAGTTGACCTGTGCAAAACACTGGGTCATGCCCTCCCTGGATGTGTCCTCTGGGCCTCAGTTTCTCCATCTATAAAATCAAGCCCAAATGATGTAACTGGTCATGGGGCTCTAAAAATAAAGGAGACATGGGAGGTCCTTATTATGGGGGGAAGAGTAGTTCTGGGGGTCAGCTACTCACATGTATCCTCTTAAAATGCAGACAACATGTCTCAGGAAACAGAGAGGAAAGGTTCCATTGGGGCTTTGTCTTGGAAAATAAAACTTTAGTTTCATGTTGTGTTTGTGTTACCCACCATGTATTCTTGGGCTCTCAAGTCAACAGAAACTGACATGAGGCTGAAAGAGATTTCCCAAAGCTTCACTGGAGCTTATGCCTGGGCATAAGGGAGGCAACAAGACAGAGAGAGAAAGAGGGACAGAGGGAGAGAGAGGATTCCTTGACTGACTCCCCAGAAAGAGCCAGTATGGCTTTTTAATTAGGCACTATGCAGGAATTGACACAGGGGCAGGGTATGTGGGCTGAGCTAGGCAAAGCACATGAGGGGTGGAGTTTGCAGAGCTGCATTATCTGGTTGTGATGATTATCTTGAGTAACGGACCACCTGGTGGTCTGGCCAGTGGCAACAAGGCTATAAATCAGTTGTTCAGCATTCCTTCCAGAGACGGGACACTTCACAACCACGGTTATCTTCTAAGGCCAGTTCCTGGAATTCTTTAAGTAAAAAGTATGGTTAAACATTATGGTGGCAGTGATGTAGTGGTGTGGGGTTTGTGGTAAGCAGGAATGCTCTGTGGGGGGTGAGCTGAAGCCAAGTTCTGCCTCTCTGTCTCATGCCCCACTGAGACATTTTATCCTCCTTTTTCTTAAGGAAAAAGGCAGCAGTGTAGTCTTCTGGAGCTACTTTCTGCTTAACAGGGTTGTTGTCCTCGCCCAACCCTGGAGGCCACAAAAATCTCTTGATTTAATGTTTTATAGGGGCTTGGCTCTTCCTGGGATGGGAGGGTTTGGAATCCTTGCACGACTATGTGCTTGACATGGAATGTTGAAGCCTGGAAGACACAAACGTTTATAACTGTCTGTACCCCGGTTGAATATAAGAAATTATTTTAAAAATCAAATCCTATCCAGTGATAATTAATAAAATGCTTAAGCCCAGTTTAATCATGCTTATAAGAAGAGATTAGATGCCATTTGGAATTTAAGTGAATAGACTGGAAAATGAGTCTCCTGTTGTTTGAAATATAAGGCAAACAGACTTTTATGGTAACAGAAGAAAAACAAACATTAATGGTGAGCATAATCTATCCAAATGTTAGACTCAAAGCATCTTTAGCTACAAAGAAGGAAGGTAGTGGTACTCGCACACATTCTTACCTGTACCACCAGAAATAAGCTTAAGCTCGTTGGACCTCGGGAAAAAGAGAGTAGCAATTCTATTATGTTGAAGTCAGAAAAATGGAAGAAAAAAATGAAAACATTACCTTGGGGACTTGTAACCTGGAAAGGATTTAAGATTCAATCCAACTTGTCTGATAGAGTGGTTGTTATGATTTCAGTACTTTTGCCTTTGCCGAGGAGTGTTTTGTGTCCATTTATGTGATTTATTTTAGCATATGTGCCATGTAACAATGAGAAGAATCTATATTCTGTTGCTTTTGGGTGGAGACTTCTGTAGATGTCTATCAGATTCCTTTGATCCTGATATCCTGATATGGTTTGGCTGTTTCCCCACTCAAATCTCAACTTGAATTGTATCTCCCAGAATTCCCACATGTTGTGGGAGGGACCCAAGGGAAGGTAATTGAATCATGGGGGCCAGTCTTTCCCATGCTATTCTTGTGATAGTAAATAAGTCTCATGAGATCTTATAGGTTTATCAGGGGTTTCCACTTTTGCTTCCTCCTTATTTTTTCTTGCTGCCACCATGTAAGAAGCACGTTTTGCCTCCCACCATGATTTTGAGGCCTCCCCAGCCATGTGGAACTCTAAGTCCAATTAAACCTCTTTTTCTTCCCAGTCTCAGGTATGTCTTTATCAGCAGTGTGAAAACGGACTAATGCAGATCCAGTGCTGAGCTCAGGTCCTGAATATCTTTGTTAATTTTCTGTCTCAATGATCTAATATTGTCTGTGGGGTATTAAATTCTCTCACTATTATTGTGTGGAAGTCTAAGTCTTTTTGAAGGTCTTTAAGAACTTGGTTTATGAATCTGGGTGCTCCTGTGTTGGATGCATATATGTTTAGGACAGTTAGGTTTCTTTGTTGAATTTAACCCTTTACCATTATTAATGCCCCTCTTTGTCTTTTTGAATTTTTGTTGGTTTAGTCTTCTTTGTCTGAAATTAGGATTGCAACTTCTGCTTTTTCTGTTTTCCATTTACTTGGTAGATTTTTCTCCATTCCATTATTTTGAGCCTATGTGTATCATTGAATGTGAGATGGGTCTCTTGAAGACAGCATACCATTGGGTCTTGGTTCTTTATCTAGCTTGCCACTCTGCCTTCTAATTGGGGCATTGTACCTTTTAATTAGCCCATTTACATCCAAGGTTAGTTTTGATATGTGTGGATTTGAGCCTGTCATCATGGTGTTAGCTTGTTATTATGCAAACTTATTTGTGTGACAGCTTTATAGTGTCACTGGCCTGTGCACTCAAGTGTGTTTTCGTAGTGGCTGATAACAGTCTTTCATTTCTATATTTAGCTTCTTTTAGGAGCTCTTGTAAGGCAGGTCTGGTGGTAACAAATTCCCTCAGCATTTATCTGAAAAGGATCTTAATTCTTCTTTGCTTCTGAAGTTTAGTTTGGTTGGATATAAAATTTGGGTTGGGTTTTAAGAATGTTGCATATTGGCCTCCAATCTCTTCTGGTTTCTGCTGAAAGGTCCACTGCTAGTCTGATGGGCTTCCCTTTGTAGGTGACCTAATCTTTCTCTCTAGCTGCCTTTAATATTTTTTCTTTCATTTTGACCTTGGAGAATCTGATGATTATGTGTCTTGGCAATGGTCTTCTTGTGAAGTATTTTACTGGGGTTCTCTGCATTTTCTGAATTTGAATGTTGGCCTCTCTAGCTAAATTGGGGAAGTTCTCATTGATGATATCCTGAAATATGTTTTCCAAGCTGCTTACACTCTCCCCATCTCTTTCAGGGACACCAGTGAGTTGTATATTTGATCTCTTTACATAACTCTATATTTCTTAGAGGTTTCGTTTGTTCCTTTTTCCTTTTCATTCTTTTTTTTTTTTTTTTTTTTTTCTATTCAGTCTGTCTTATTTCAGAAAGCCAGTCTTCAAGCTCTGAGATTTTTACCACCACCTGGTCTATTCTGCTATTAATACTTGTGATTACATTATGAAATTATTGTGTGTTTTTCAGCTGTATCAGGTTGGTTACATTCTTTTCTGTACCAGCTATTTTTTTCTGTCAGCTCCTGTATCGTTTTATTGTGATTCTTAGCTTCGTTGGATTGGGTTTCAAGGTACTCCTTTATCTAAGTGATCTTCATTCCTTTCCATATTCTTAATTCTATTTCTGTCATTTCAGCTATTTCAGCCCAGCTAGACCCTTGCTGGAGAGGTGGTGTAGTCATTTGGAGAAAAAAAAGGCCCTCTGGCTTTTTGAGTTGTCAGAGTCCTTGTGTTAGTTCTTTCTCATATTTGTGTGCTAATGTTTCTTCAATCTTTGAAGTTCAAGATAATTTTTAAGGCTAACCATGGCATTATTATGCCTCTTTTAAAAATTTAAACTTCTTAAAAAATTGTTGAGAATAAGATATCTCTAAAGTCCCTTTTCTTTTAATGGTGTTCTTAATTCCTATAATGACTCATTCCAAAAGTCTTTTAAAGCCCAGTGATAATTTTTCAGGTTTTAAAAATCATATAAGCAAGAGGTATTTCTAGAGAGAGGGTAGAGGAGGCATCTCCATGACCCCCAAGAATTCACTCTCAGAAATGGGCATAAGATCGAAGAAGATGAAAAAGCCCCTAAGACAAAACTCAGCCTACAGCTTGACACATTTGTACCAACAGTGTGCTGCTGAATCTCAGAATCCTGGTCTTTTATGACCAGCCACCTGACATGACTCCAAAAATTCTCACTCTCTGGATGGCAAAGACCAAGGATACCCCACATGGTCATATCATGTTCCCAAGGACATAACACAAGATGAATAGGAAACTTCATTCAGTTTTTGTTTCAGAGACCTGCAGTAAAGCTTATAACTGACCAGTCTGCTGGGCAGCCTCAAACAGTGGGTTTATGGAAGTCCTAGGCCTGTGTTCTATCCTGTAGTACCCCTCTCCATGACAGAATGACACAGACAAATCCTTTTTCCCATTAATCAAAACTTTACAGAGGAGACAAACAGTAATTTTCCTCATTCATTCAACTGGTTTGTGCAGAGAGACAGGTCAGAAGCCTGACTGGTAAGAAATTCTTTAGCCACTATGCCAGAAATTTGGGTTTCCTTTCACTGAGTCACTTTGATGACCCTGCTCACTGTGACATAGCTGTGGGGGCCAAGCCACGTTACCAAAAAAAAAAAAAAAAAAAAAGGAAAAAAAACACAAAAAATCTTTTCCATTATGGGAACATAGGCAAAATTCTCTCAAATTACTCTACTTAGTTGCAGATTAACCATTTGAGCTCTAAACTTTTCTTATTGTACAATAAGAAACCAATACTGATGGTCACATTCATGTGTCACTGGTGCCTTCCTGAAGGCCAGCTGGACATCCTTGGCACCCTGTCTAAGGCCATCTCCCCGAACTGACAGGACTACACATTCAGACAGACAGACCCCCCTAAAACATTACAGGCCTCCCTTCCCCACCAGAAGTGAAAAAGGGAAGTGAAGTTATGATGGGTTTTGAATAGAGACAGTCAGAGTGCCAGAGAGAGAGAGACAGGAAAAGAGAGAGAGACATTTTTTCTTGGTACTCAAACCCAAACCAACTTAGGCCAGAGGAGGGGTGTGATCCATTCCAATGCCCGTAGGATTGATCAGACCCCATAGTCAACCATTTTAATCCATCCTGCAGGGATGTTATTCAGGCAACCCAAAGCAGTAAGGATTTGGAGAAGAGAGGCAAAGCAACTGGGTGAGAGAAAAGATAGAAGGGGAAAGGAGAAAAAGAGAGAGCAGGGGGGAAAGGAGAAAAAGAGAGAGCAGGGGGGGAAAGGGAAGGGAGGAAAGCATTTCCTGATGGAAAGGTGAGGAAGTCCAGGAGGCTGGAGAAAGACTCACGATGACAATGAGTCAGTAGTTCAGGCAGCCGCTTGTCAGCTGTGAAGGGATCTTGTCCAGCCGTCCTCTCAGCTCACAAGTCTTCCCCTTGGGATGAGAAAGGCTCCCTACATCCTGTGATCCTGGATGAGCCCCCAAAGAATATGTTACTGACCATGGGTTCTTGGGCTCTTAATGCAATAGAAATTTGTACCTGAACATAAGGGAGGGAGTGAGAGAGAGAGAGAAAGATTCCCTGACTGACTCCCCTGAAAAGAGCCAATAGGGCTTTTTTATTAGGCAAAGTGCAGGAATTGACATCAGGGGTGCGGTATGTGGGCTGAGCTGGGCAAAGCACATGAGGGGTGGGGCATGCAGGGTAGCATTATCTGTTTGTGATGGTTATCTTCAGTAATGGGCCACCTGGTGGTTTGGCTGGTGGCAACAAGGCTGTAAATCAATTGTTCAGCATTCCTTCCCAAGATGGGACACTCTACAGCCTTGGTTATCTTCTAAGTCCAGCTTCTGGATTTTTTTTTCTTTTTCTTTTTCTTTTTGAGACAGGGTCTTGCTGTGTCACCCAGGCTGGAGGGCAGTAGTGTGAACACAGCTCACTGTAGCTTCAACCTCCTGGGCTCAAACAATGAGTAGTTGGGACCTCACATGTGCACTACCATGCCCAGCTAATGTTTCTATTTGTAGAGACAAGCTCTCACTATATTACCTAGGCTGGTCTTGAACTCCTGGGTTCAAGCAATCCTCCTGCCTTGGACTCCCAAGGTGCTGGGATTACAGGTGTAAGCCACTGTGCTTGGAAATGGAATTCTTTAAGTAAAAGGCATGGTTGAACATTATGGCATCAGAGAGGTAGTGGTGTGGGTTTTGTGATCAGTGGCAATCCTCTAGTGGGAGTGAGCTGAAGCTAAGCCCAATCTTTCCTCTGTCTTATTTGGCAATAACTTTTTCCCCCAACTATTAAACTAAAATATGTTATAGTCACAACTTGCCCTGATTCTTTAAACAAACCAAAAATGTTGACTATTAGAATTTTGATTGTTTCCCTTGGAATAATTGTTTTTTGACAAATTCATACAGGGGTATGGTACAATCTTTAACTGTGTGTTTGATTTTCATGGTACATTCATAAACAAGGTCATTTCTTTGCAAAAATATTCCAGAGCTTTATTAGTTTTCCCAAAGGTTCAACTCAATCCTTTGATATTCAAATGATCTCTTTTGAAGCACATATCTTGTCATCACCCTGGAATTTTCTCTTCTCCAGTTGCTAACTAGTATAACTTTCCCAGATTCTCATTTGTCAATGGCTTCCAGTGTCTGATTTGAGTAGTTTACCAATAACACTTTCACCTACTTTACAAAAAATTTATATTTCCCAAGATTTGCCATTATTTGCATTTGTGCATGTATACTATGCAAAACAGCTGACAAAGAGCATAACTCATTATTGCTGAAGGGGTAATGACTAGTGTTAAACGGGAGGAAGGGGTGGCAGAGTAGAGATGAAATAGAAAAGTGGTCAGTTCCTTTAGTGAATGTTTTTGTGTTATGATGACTTTCGCTTTCTCTGGGTAGTGTTATAACTGAAACTTAGGTACGAATGCTCCTATCATAAGGACCATGAGAAAGTATCCAGTCAAGAATTTAGATAAGGAAGAGCAAATAGGTTTCACCTAGTATGCCAACTCTGATTGGTTGATAGTAGCTGACTAAAGTATTATGTTGAGAAGGATTCTGAGGCTCTTTCTGGCCTTAGCAGGGAAGAGCACTATGATTGATTACTGATGCCTGTTGGAATGTTGAAGGGGTAAGTGACAGTCTCTGTGCTACATAGCTGGCATAGCTTATAGTATATATTCAGCAAGTGCCATTTTTTCTCTCTTATAATGTGGCAGTATTGAGAGGGATATAAAAATGGAAAAATATGATCATTTCTCAGAAGTTCACAGTCTGAGGAAAGAGAAAGAAGCCAGAGTTGGTTGAATATTCTGGTGTGACTGCTTGGCTGTTGGGCGGCCAGATGGTCAAAAAGAAGCCCAGTGGTTATTGGGGACATATATAACATTTTTGTTGTGATGATGTTTGCATCTCTCTGCTGCCCTGCAATTATGGAACTGTAGATATAAAACAAGGAAGTGGGATAAGGCAGAAATGTTACGTCTTATGATAGCTCTGGAGTCAGACTGATTTGGGTTTAATTCTAGCCCCAATATTTATTGTGTGCTATTGGAAAAATTGCTAAGTCTCTCTAGACCACAGTTTCCTCATCCGCAAAATGGGCATAATTATAGCAGCTGCTACATTAGATTGTTTTAAGGGATGTGTGTGTGTAGCAATTTCCTCCTTCCTAAAATGGGTATGGCTATTTCTCTCCCAGAAAAGAAGTGTGACATATAGTTAAGGTAATGCATGTGAAGTGCTAGGAGCTTGCCTGTCACCTAACCCTGGGATCATATAGATGTCGGTAGAGCCACAGAGGGAATTTACAAATGCAAAAGAAGCTGGTGAGCCACTGGGGTTAATGCTCAGGATTCTCAGCTCTGACCTTCCTGTTTCTCTCCAGGAATGCGGTAGTTGTTCAAGCAATAATACTCCCATCTCCATTAATTATCTTAAAAGCTAATCAGAAGATACCAGGAAATGCAGCATTCTCTGCGTGCCTAACCTTTGCTGAACTCTTAAATGCTTTTGTTTGAGAGAAAGTTATATTAACTCAAATCTATTCAATCTTCCGGGTTCTACCTTCTCTGTTTCATCCAAGCTAGGAGTATACTTATTCTCCAGCCTGGGAGGGAGCACTTGAAAAAAGCTGGGAGAGGGGGATGGGGAATAGGGAGACTGAGGGAGAAGGTTAGTTATTTAATAGTCTGAAAGTCAATGGAATGTTTGTTTTGCCATCTCATTTTGAGATTTTTCTTGTTGACATGAAGAGTTAGATTTTTTGAGGATGAAAAAACAAAATTATTTAGAAGCAAAGGAGAGCAAAGATTGAGCAGGCCACAATTTAGAATATTAGCAATGACTTTTGAAGTCCAAAGGGTAGTAAGATAAATGAGGGTAGTAAGATGACTGCCCCAACATAAATTGTAGATGTAGATACCCTTTGTAAATCTGGCTCACTTGCAATTCTGTCTTAAACTGTGACAGCATCAGTTATGGGGCAGAGTTGAAGGCACTGGAAGGGAGTAAGACCTTGGGCCCATGGAAGCAATGGTATCAAGTTGAACTGTCTTCTGGGCTCCTGAGGCCAATGGACCTGCCACCTACCAGTCTGGGCTCCGCCACTTTCTAGTTGTATGATATTGAGCTATATCTCTCAAAGCTTTAGTCTCCTTGACATAATAATGGTGCTATTAGTCAAGCCAGGCTAAGCCATTGTGCTATACTTCCACTCAATAATGAATAATTAATTGTAATGAACATTCAGCATTTTAGAGTTTACTATCTGAATTTCAGGAAATAAGGAATCCAAACCAGGGTCCAAGCCAGGATTCAGGCACAGGTTTGTCTACTCAAAATCCCTTTCTTGTTGTATTACATCTCACTGATCTTACAGAGGAAGTCATGGGGTACCATAAACCACTGCTGCTCAACCAGACTGAAAGCAAAGTAATTATCTTGCATAGTCCTGGTGCAGCCTCTTTGGAAAAATAAACAAAAGAAAATTTACTTATGTGACGTATACTACCAAGTACAATTTCTGGAAAGTGCTCATTACCCTTTGCTAATTGGAAAAAAAAAATTTTTTTTTTTGTATTGCTTAGGCTTATTTGGCATTATCTAGACTCATATGGGCCTTGGGCTTGTAAGGATAAAGGTTGAGAATGTATGAGGGCACCTGAGAGGGAGGGGCACCTGTGCTCTTTCAGTCATGCAGAAGCCTGGCCCTCTTTCTCTGTACCCTGCATTACTATTTAAACCCTCTCATTGTGGCCATAGGGGCCGTTGCCTAGCAAGTAGAAGTGGGCACTGAGCTGGCTATAGTATTACTAGCCAGATCTTAACTACCCAACCCTTCTCAGCTCTTCTTTTTGCCTAACCTGCTCCAAGGCAGTGCTTTTTAGACTTTAATGTGCATGCAAAGCTTCCAGGGATCTCATTCAAGTGCAGATTCTGATTCAGCAGGTCTGGGTTTGGGTCTGAGATTCTGAAATTATATCAGGCTCCTGGGAGGTACCGATGCAGCTGGTCCTCAGACCACATTTTGATTACAAAATAACATTTATCGGCTTTTCAATCTAGAGCAAATGGAGCATCTTGAAGTCTTATAGTTCTAAAAGAGACTTTAAAAAAAATAATATAATGGCACCAGGTGTGGTGGCTTACACCTATAATCCCAGCACTGTGGGAGGCTAAGGCAGGTGGATCATTTGAGCCCAGGAGTTTGAGATGGGCTGAAGTGGGCAACATGGTGAAACCCCATCTCTACAAAAAAAATACCGAAAATTAGGAGGGTGTGGTGGTGCACACTTGTCCCAGTTACTCAGGAGGCTGAGGTGGGAGGATTGCTTGAGCCTGGGAAATCAATGCTGCAGCAAGCCGTGATTGCACCACTGCACTCCAGCCTGGGCAGTAGAACAAGACCCTGTCTTAAAAAATAATAATAACACAATAATGAATTCTACCAGCCATGCACAAATAATTTACTAAAACAGTCTACTCTTTAAAGATACTCTTCTCCTCAAAGAGTGTCAGTATACTGTGTCCTGATAATGCATTCAGTCAAACGCCATGCCAGGATTTTTTTGCTGGACTCTTTCTCCCTGTGTTTTATTTCCACATGTGCCTGTATCAGTTTTTGCCTAGTGTTTCAAATGTAAGTCTCTTAGGGAGCAGTGCCTCTAATCTGATCTCCACGTTAACCCTTGGCTGCTGATGGATGGAAAATGAGCCTGGCGGAGCACTATAAGATGAAGGGCTGGTATTCTTCTGTCTGCCACTCACCGTGAGCTCTGGCCTTGGCAGCTGGCTGCAGTTGTAAAGTCTGGCTCATGAAATCATGGTTTCCTGACCAGGTCCCCTCTCTTCACATTGGAAACAAGCTTCATCCAGCACCTGACAGGGCAGGATCTATTCACAGCTTCCACTATCTTGTTGCTTCTGTGAGACCATGGGCTTCAGCTGACAGCAGGCGCTCTGGAACTTTAGCCCCCCATGTTTTCCATATTTTTGTTTCCTTCCCAGCAGAGAGCAGGAGGGCTGGATCAAGCAACCACTGTCCTACTCCTGTCAGTCAGACATTAACGTCCCTTCACAGGCAAGTACGGGAAGTTCTTTTACCCACGTGCCCTCCTCTTCCCACCCCCGACTGTGAACAGCAGCCAGAAGTTAGAAGACCATCACAGAGAAATCCGCAAGATGGCTTTGTGGACATCACCCAGGTATTACTTTCTCACTGAGTCTCAGAGCTGTAATCAAATGCCTTCTGATGATATTCATCATGCAGATTCGGGAAGCTTTGTGTGTCTCATTGGTATCCCACAAAGGGATGGTAAAGGAAGGGTATGAGATGAATGTGCCATTTGGTCTTTATCCCCCTTGCACACATCTGGGTGCCATGGCAACCACCTCACTCTGGAGACAGGTCTACCAGGGGCTTTCCTATAGGTCAGCCACAGCCCTAAATGGCTGCTTCAGGGACAAGACAATTTTAAAAGAGTTTCCCATCAATCACCAAGACCTGTCATTTTCTTCTTCAAAATGCTTTTTGTGTGCAACCCATCCCCCAACTTTGCCCGCCTGCTAGCATCTCGGTCCAGCCCTCCCACCTGCACCCCCTCTCCCTGTGCCTTGAGGCCTGCGCTCCTTCTGCACATGCTTGTAAGATAGAGCTCCCTAAAGCATTGCTCTCCTTGGGCTGTTCCTCCACTTGGAAACCTAAAATAGCTTCACATTGCCTTGGAGATCCAGCAAGAATACTCCCGCCTGTTTCCAGGCGCTCTGCAATCTGGTGTTCCCATTGTCATTCACTTCCTGCCTCTTCAGAGGTGGCTCGGGCCAGCCTGCCTTCCCTGCTTCCTCTCCTCGAGGCGGGAATTCTGGGCCCAGGGGTGTTTCCTCACCCCAATTTTGTTCTTCAGATCCTCTCAAAGCACCTTGTCCTTGTCCTTCCTAGTGCCCTGCACAGCTGTCATGAATGTATAGATTTCATAGGAGTTTGTTTGTTGTCTGGCCTCTTCAACACACTGGAGCCCTCGGAGGGCAAGCACACGGTATGAATCTGCTAAGGCCACCATAACAAATTCCACAGACCAGGGCACTTTAACAGTAGAAATTAATTTTCTTGCAGTTCTGGAAGTGGGTAGTCTCAGATCAAAGCCTCAAGAAGCAGGTTTGGCTTCTTCTGAGGCCTCTCTCTTTGGCTTGCAGGTGGCCTTTGGTGTCTCTTTGTGTTTCCAAATCTCCTGTTATGATCACACCAGTTAGATTGGGTTAGGGCTGACCGTAAAGGCCTCATTTTAACTTCATCGCCTCTTTAAAGGCCTTATCTCCAAATGCAGTCACATTCTGAGGTACTGGGTGATTCGGGCTTCAACATACGAATTTTGAGGAGACATAATTTGGCCCATAAGAGGCTTGATCCTCTCTGGCTCATGTACCTGCAGCACCAAGCCCATGTCTGGACATGGAAGGTAGGACTCAGTACAGGTTTGTGGCTGGAATGACGTCTCTCTCTCTGAGGTGTCCTGCTCCTCACCCGCCAGTCCTTCCAGGCTCAGTTCCAGCCCTGCCCCACATGAAAACCCTTCTTAAGCCCTGAGAGACTTTCTTCTCAGAACGTCTCCAGTTTGCACATATGCACAGTCTCATCTTGCTAACTCTTTCAAGGGTTTTAGCTTAACCCTTAACTAGCATAGACCACTGGGCTGTCCCTTCCACAGATCAGCCAACAAATGGACTGCTCTCAAACAAACTCCCCTCCCCCACGTGAATGGCGCTTTTTCCCTTAGGATCTGGATCCACCATTGATTAAAATCTTCATTGAGGAGGTCCTTGAGGGAGGACAGCCAGTTCCAGGGAGAGGCCCCCCTCAAAATCACCTGGCCCTCCAGAGTAGAGCTGGAATTGAAGCTGTGAGTTTGGGTACTTGAATCCATAAACCATTAGGTGGGTGCAAAAGTAAACGTGGTTTTTGCATTAAGAGCAATGGCAAAGATGGTAATTTCTTCTGTACCAACTTAATATGTTTCTTTTGTCCTAGAAATAATCACAGACCAAGATGAGAAACACAATCTACTCGTCAGCTTTTCCCAAATAATGGATTGAAACATTTTACTACCTCAAAGCATTTCAAATCTGTGTGGAGATTTTGTTTGGTTTCTAACCA
Organism: Macaca thibetana thibetana; assembly: GCF_024542745.1. Classification (NCBI taxonomy): domain Eukaryota; kingdom Metazoa; phylum Chordata; class Mammalia; order Primates; family Cercopithecidae; genus Macaca; species Macaca thibetana. The sequence goes on along the minus strand of NC_065581.1, from coordinate 104,002,500 downwards.
TTATTTTCTTGCCAGGCTGGGGAGCAAGTCTTCTGAGATTTAAAGAGTTAAGGCTGGTTATGTCTACACATTCCCGGGTAACTTAATTATTGACCCAGCTTGTAAATCATTCATAGCTTTCCAGAGGTATCTATATACTTCTGCTGGCAGCAAATGCAATCCTGGGCTATTTGTGGAATGGAGGTTAGGGTCAGGGAGAGTGTGAAAAATTAAGAATAACAACACTTCCTTTCCTTCCTGAACTTTAATTGCCCCTTTAAATAAAGCCAAGGCTTTCTTCCTTTGCCACCTGCTCAGAGCATCTCAGTTAACTGCCAAGAAGGCTCTGGTTTCACTTGCCATTCTCCATATCTTGCCACTCCAAGGATACTAGGTGACTTTGGTTTCATTTAGGAGTGAAGTCGCTGGGATCAGCCGTCTTGCCTGGAGTCCCCCTGGGTTACAGCCAGGGCTTTAGGAATGCAACATCTTACATTTTAGGCAACTCTTCTAATCCTATCCCTTAGGGGCTGGATAAGAAATGACGGCTTTCAGCTGGCCTGCCAGTGAGGCATCTAGGCAGGTTTGTGGTTAACCAAGGCCACACACCCAGTGAGCAACAAGATGGAGTTTAATGGTAGCCATGTCTGGTGGGGGCCACACCTCTGTGGTGTCTGGTGTCAGTCAGGCCTGCCTACTTTCAAATGAGAGGAGAGGTCCAGTCAGGGCTCCCCGGCTGCAGGGTCAGGTCCAACGCCTGTGAAAACAGACACCCAAATAATCAAAGACTTGCATTCTTGTGTCTAAATAGCAGTTAATCCTCACTCCTTTGAAGGAGTAGAAACCACAGGTGACAGTGAAGCCCTCAGTAGAATCAGCCACCTGGTTTGTTTGTCCCCAAGTCCTACAGTTCTCAGAGCTCAAAGGAAGCTTAACAGCATCTTGGTTCATTTTACAGACAAGAAAAATGCATGGAGATCAGAATACTTTTATTGCAAATTAATACAATCTGGAAAAAGGCTATTTTATTCAAACCAGAAAAGAAATTAATGGCACGAGACTTTTTTTTTTTTTTTGAGATGGAGTTTCGCTCTCGTCAGCCAGGCTGGAGTGCAGTGGTGCAATCTCAGCTCACTGCAACTACTGCCTCCCAGGTTCAAGCGATTCTCCTGTCTCAGCCTCCCAAATAGCTGGGATTACAGGCGCCTGCCACCATGCCCGGCTAATTTTTGTATTTTTAGTAGAGATGGGGTTTCACTATGTTGGCTGGTCTCAAACTCTTGAACTCAGGTGATCCACCCACCTCGGGCTCCCGAAGTGCTGGGATTACAGGCATGAGCCACCACGACCAGCCTTAAGAAACTTTTTAAGGTAAACAACTGAATATTTTAAATGCCAAAAGCTGATGTCGTAATTTATTAAAGCCAGAGGCAAATCTTTCTCAACTTGTTCAGTCAACATAGTCCAGTTTCTAGTCAGTTCCAGCCTAGTGTGTCTGGAAGCACATTTTCCCTCTGGGGAAAACTACTGACCTAGCTAGGCCACTCCTTAGGGCTTCAGAGTTGTCTCTTTGTTTTCCTTGGATGTGTAGTGGCTCATTGTGTGGGGTGGGGAGGAATCCAGAAGAAGAGATCTGCAGGGGAATTTTCAATAAGCTTTGAGTGTTTTACAGGCATCTTCGCAGACCACACTATAAGATATGGCTTTGTGACTACCCGTCCCCTTACAGAGGCTTCTAAGAGCCTGAGATTTCAAAATCAAACTTTACAGGCAGGCGGTCTCAAAGCCTCGCATCAACCAGCCACCCACCACCTTTCTCAACAACCTAATTTTGCACCTTTGGAGAACATCTGTTAGAATCAAGCAAACCCTTTTTCCAAATTCTACTCTTGCTTGTTACCATTTCTGGTCAGTTGTTTTTACGTGTTATTTTATTTAATATTCATAAAAATCCTACAAGTTAGGTTTTATCATCTCCAATTTTCACATGAGGAAACCGAAGCTCTGCGCAGGTGAGCAGCTTTCTCAAGCTGCATAATTAGTAGCATCGCCAGTGCTGTCTTCATTCCATCATGCCATTTAGCAAAGCACAGTACTCTATAATTTTAAAAAGACTCTCTTGACCCTAGTGTAGAACTCTGTTTGGATAAACAGATGACCAGAGAATGTGGCCTGTATCAAGAGACTTCACACTGCAATTTTAGAGTTCTCTACCTGTAACCTGTGTGTGTGTGTGTGTGTGTGTGTGTGTACACACATTACTATTGCCTCTTCTCCTTCTCATCACTTTCCCACCAGGATGAAGTCCTTGTCTGGCTTGAGGATGAAGTCTCTATCTGAAGGCTGCAGAGCTTTGTCTGTTTGCTGGGGAGAGCTGTGGGCCTTTAAAGCATACCGCTGTGCTGAATTGTTTTGGGGCAGGGGTAGGCTTGTGAGGTAAGGGGAGAATCTTGTTTACTCACACTCAGTCCCAGAGACTGTGCATCTTGCCCTGGCTCAGTCAGTTCACAGAGGCCTGGATGAGTTTTATGCAAGAGAGGTCTTTATGGAAACACAGATGAAAAAAGCTGCCTGAACACACACCAGAAATGCCACTTCGGGTGGTTAGGTTCTTGCTCTTCTCTCTCTGTACGCCTTTTTGGCTTTGAGTAATTTGAAGGGGCTCCAAACCCCAGTTCCTTACCAGGCCTCTTTCTTCCACCAGTTTCAACGCTTCTGCCAAGCTGAAAAGGTGAGCCCAGAAACCCTCTTTCCTCAAGCAGTCCTGCTCCATCCCAGCTACATCCTGGGTCAGGACACTAAGAACCCACCCCAGAGTGGATGTACAAGAACAAGATTTTACTAACATTTTGGCTTTTTAAAATTAAACTTAGATGAAAACTGGCTTTACAGATGTTGGAACACTGGTGTGGCCCTAAGAGCTGGCTTAGTTGGGGTTTATGAAGGTTATATGAGATGATGTTTTCCCATGCCTGAGTTAGGGTGTAGTCTTTACATGAGGGAAAAATTCTTTTATCTGACCGTGCTGCAAATGATCTAACACTAAGTCTATTGTTCACACTGTCAAAATTAAGAAATATGATTGTATTCATGTTGGGATTTATAATTTATTATTTTATTGTTATTTTTGTTTGTCACATTTATTAATTCAAGTTTTATGTTGCCTCATCTTAACTTTAAAACATGTGCTGTTGCTGGGCACAGTGGCTCACGCCTGTAATCCCAGCACTTTGGGAGGCCAATGTGGGTGGATCACCTGGGGTCAGGAGTTTGAGACCAGCCTGGTCAACATGGTGAAACGCCTTCTCTACTAAAAATACAAAAAATAATAATAATAATAAAATTAGTGGGCCATGGTGGTGGGCGCCTGTAATCCTATTTACTCGGGAGGCTGAGGCAGGAGAATTGCTTGAGCAGGATAATTGCTTGAACCCTCTGCCGGGAGGCAAAGGTTTTAGTGAGCCGAGATCACGCCATTGCACTCCAGCCTGGGCAACGAGAGTGAAACTCCGTCTAAAAAAACAAACAAACAAAAAATAACAAAAAATGTGCTGTTTAATATCTCATTCTCTTATGATAAGGAAATCATATGTCAACCAACAAAAGATGGTTGAAAGGTCAGTTTTTTTTTTAGGAATGTGTGGCCATATATTCATTTGAGCCTCTGAAATGGGCTCCCTGTCCCTGGTTTTGGTGTCAATTAAGTTCCCTTATCATTGTCTGGCAGAGAGAGAGCTAAATGGAATAAAGATGGGAATGTCTGCTGGCTTCCTCCCTTTCCCAGATAACCAAAAACTCACTCTGTAATGGTCTGCCAAATTTCCTCCCTTCTTTCCTCTCCCAAAGAGGAAGTGTTTTTATTCCCTTTATCACTGGGAGAGAGGCGATATCCACGACTATAATGAAAGGATAGACATCAGAGAGGAAGTAAAGAGAGGAAAATGCAAGTGTGGAGCTCAGCCTAGAGAAAGCCCTCAGGGAATTGTGGCGAGGGACACCTCAGAACAAAAGCAGCACATATGAGTGAAATGGGTGCAGAAGAAAGGGAAATTCGTAAGTGTTTCTGTATGCTCTATATTTGCCTTCTCTTTGTGGTTTCCAAGAATCTCAAAATAAATAATTTGAGTCTTTGAAATTCCTTCTTGTGTCAGGCTGTATTCCTTGACTATTTGAGACTGAACTATTTGGATCCTGCCTTTACACAGGTTATACCCCAGAAATATTCCTGTGTTCCTCGCTTTTCCGAGGCTTTCTACTTTGCTCCATTCAGAGGTACAGTATTATATTTCATGGCATCAGGGTTTGGCTATCCTGCAGTAGATCACAGTAATTTGGATGGGTCTACAATAAGCCAGATACAGTTCACCTCAGGGGTCACTTAATTAACCTGATGAATCCAAGATGAACTGTTTTATTACCATGAATGAGAAATTTTCCAATTGGAGTTTGTTTAAATAATGAGGACATGCGGAATATATTCTAATTGTATTGGCTAGCTAATATCTGTTAGATGAGCTTTAGAATATTTCAGGTTTGGGGGCTGGGCATGGTGGCTCACACCTGTAATCCCAGCACTTTGGGAGGATGAGGCAGGTGGATCACCTGAGGTCAGGAGTTCGAGACCAGCCTGGCCAACATGACAAAACCCTGTCTCTACTAAAAATACAAAAATTAGCCAGGCATGGCGGCACATGCCTGTAATCCCAGCTACTTGGGAGGCTGAGGCAGGAGAGTCACTTGAACCTGGAAGGCGGAGGTTACAGTGAGCCGAGATCGTGCCACTGCACTGCAGCCCGGGTGACAGAGCAAGACTCTATCTCAAAAACAAACGAACAACCCAAAATATTTCAGGTTTGTTCCATCCTCCTGTCCAGAGAATCCTAAGAAGCCTACACTTGTCTTGTAGAAATGTAGTTAGAATTGTCTTTTACAGGGAACAGTGATTTTGCTGGTGGCCTTTCAAATTGAATTTTTTATTAGAAGAATCGCCAATGCCATAATCTGTCAAAAAGATGTGGCAGCATGTTTATCTGTAACAGATATATCTTCAGTCATTTTTTCCCTGTGTGTTTAACTCGAGAAGTTGTTTGTATTATTTATGACTTTCAAAAATGCATTCTTGGGCAATGTTCACAGCTCAGTCGCCAGGAGCACTCGTGGAGTCCCAGAGAGGTGCTCTGCTTCCCTGAGCTGCCAAAGCCTCAGAGTTGGGACTTCTCTCCCAGCCTTGTGGAAATGGTACGCTCTTAATTTCGGGGCGACTTACTAACATTTCATGATCATCCAGTTTTTCCTCTCATCCTCTCATTCACTGTTCAGATGTTTGTCACCCCAGCAAGCAGTTTGTGAATGACGAGTTTTAAGTCATGGATAAACTGGAGGCTTGTTTGTGGTGGTTATAGTTTCCCTGCTTCTTTTTGGACAGGAAATAGAAATTTGTCTGTATTTCCTCATGTTTTCTCTGTACTCTTTTAATGATTTAACTGAATTTTGTCTGTGCAAGGCCTCATGCTCCAATTCTTTGGCTTTTTCCATTATCCCTAGCATTTCCCCCTCCTATCTTCCCAACTCTTCTCCTGGGGTTATATAGAGCTGGGGTTATGTTAAATTTTTACCAGTCCCTCCAAAGGTCATCTAATCCAGGAAGACTCTCCTGATGACCTTGGGTTGGCTTAAAGGGATTATGCTTTTTTCCAAACTTCTTCGATGCATATTTTGTATTCTGTGTATAACTCACTTCCCCCACCAGGTTGCAGACTCTAGGGAGTGGTGTCTGGATGTCACCTATTCTCCTTCTCACTGGGAAGCACCATCCAGGTAGTCAAACGCAGACAGTGACTTTGGTAGGAGCTGGGGCTGCAAGCTCCAGCCAAGATCAGGGGAGGTGACAGGGCCTGAAGGATCAAGCGAAGCCAGAGTCCACAAGGAGGACAGAGGATCAAATACCAGGGCGTATATGGGTAGATGTGAAATCCAGGGGACCCAAAGGCAGGGATTTGATTCAGGTCTTCAGAACTTAGAGTCTGGAGTTTGAGAAATAAAATAAAAGTGAAAGGAGATTGGGATCAAGGCTCTGGAGGGAGGAAGGAAAATGCCTCAGCGATTTTCTTGAACCATACACAGTGTGTGTTGGAGTCCAGTTGTAGAGTAATACATAGGACAGAGAGGAAAACAATGCATAGTTGGTTGAATAAATAAATGCTTAGACATTTACAAAGATGCTTCCTATTTGAAGAATAGGCAGGATATTTGAGTGTAAGAATTGAAGGTCAAGGTCACCTAGGACTTGTTTTTCAGGCCAGAGAATACATATTTCTGTCCACCTCTAAAGGTTATTTTAATTTCTTACTCATCGTTCACTCCTTCAATCAATATGCAGTTAAAACTTGATCTTCTGTTCAATCAACAAATACCAAATTCAGTTGGTTATAGTGTCTCTGAGAAGTAATCAATACATAATTCTGTATCAGTCAGGGTTTGATCAAAGATGCAGAACCAATGTAAGTGATACAGAATAATGGATGGCAGAGTCCTAGCTTTGCCATAAGGGAGCTGGGGGGAGGCCATCTACACCCATCATTGCCCCTGTGGTGTCTACTGTTGACCTGAAGTCCTATGGGTCAGACAAACACATAGTTGGAATAGGAGCTGGGTGTGGATAAGAACAGGGACAAACACGACACCACAAAGACGGAATGGAACCGACAAAGACAATTAGAAACCATGAAGACAGACTGACTGGAACCCATGTATCTCTCTCCCATCCACTCCAGCCTCAATTCTGCATGACCTGCTGGAGGAGCTGGAGCCCTTTGCCATGGAGCTGCACTTGCACCTGGCCCAGGACTCAGAGAAACAGATGGAGGAGATCTGGCAGGAGCTGGAGGAGCTGTGGGTCTGGGCACGCACACCACGTCAGCGATGATGTTTGCCAGCTGCCACAGCACCTGCTGCCCTGTTGCTACATTCAGGGCATAGGAAATATGGCCACTGCTCCATGCCCACCTTCTAAGTCTGATGCAAAATGTGTCTTGTGGCCAACCATAACCTAGAACTACACAGTGAAGGGAATTCTTGGAAACATAGTTTCTGTTAAGCTCAGTTGTCATGGTACAAAGCCACCACAGTGTATTCCTTGTAAACTTGGCATTCACACACACTTTTTAACCATGTTTAACTTCCCAAAAAAGACAATAGCAACATTATGCTTTTGCCTAACATGATGCAACTCTTCTTGTACTGCTTAAAACATGCTATTCTCTCCTGCAAAGAGGTTTAAGTCTCTCTATCTATCTTTGGATGATGTTAATCCTCCTCTAGCCAAGTCACATTTCCCCTTTGCTATTCTGTAATTTAAATACTGAGATACAGGTTAATTCCCATGAACACATCTTATATTAGATGCTAGGTAAATAAGAGAGGGTAATTACCTTCTTTAGACAATCAAATATTTTTGACCAAAGCTAGACTCAGTAAAACTTTTATTTTGAATTAAATTATGAGCCTACAAACCTGAGGACTTCCTTCCTGAGCTTAGGTTGGCTATTTCATCTGTTTTTAATGCTGTCAAATTTATCCTGAGAGGAGTCAGGCACCCAAGCCAAGCCTAAACTGTGATCCTGCAATGTAGCTTGGTCTATCTGATGAGCTTATGTGTGGCGAACCCATTGTGCATCTATTTATCCAGGAAAACCAAAATTGTGCTGTAGAAGTTTTGAACAAGATCACACCACTGCACTCCAGCCTGGGTGACAGAGCGAGACTCCATCTCAAAAAAAAAAAAAAAAAACAAAAAAAAAACAAAAAAAAAAGAAGAAGCTTTGAACAGAGGCCCCAGGGGGACACAGGTTTAGAGATTAGGAGGAAAGACACTGTCTTCCTAAACCCAGCCCAGTCCCAGGGTTTAGATCTGACCTTCGAAGACAAGGAACTGCACTCAGAATGGGTAGGGGGCGTACGGTTTGGGCAGATGCAATCTGCTTTGGGACTCGTGTGGCCAAATGCGACATAGAGCTGGAGAATGGACAGTCTCCCCATTTCTTACAGAATATCCTGTGTAAATGACGCACACTGTAGCTCCATTTGGCATGTCTGATGTGTCTCGACTTCGGGGAAATGTGGAGGTGGTATCCTGGGCAGGAGGGTACAGGCCTTTAGGAGACTGATGACAAAGGGGCAGCCCCAGGCCTCCATGGTGGCTTGCAGGAAGCAACCATTTCAAGCAGCCTTGAGTGGGAAAACATGTCTGAGATTTCTCTGAGATACCTCCTGGGGACACCCCCTGGGGGGCAAGGATAAAGGAGGGGCAAGAAAGGAGGTGAGGAAGCACAAGGACCTCTGTGCTGTTGGAACCATTCTGTATCGTGATCGTGGTGGTGGTCACACGCATCTACACAGGCGATACAGTGATACAGGCACACACACACACACACACACACACACACACACAAATGACAGCATGTAAAACCGATGAAATATGTGGGTTGCACCAGTATCAATGTTCTGATTTTGTACTGGATGTTAGCATTGAGGGAAACTAAAAGTACACAGGACATTAAGTCAAGGAAAAACAATAATAGTAATAGAATTAATATTTTTTGAAAACTAACAATATGTTAGGTGCTTCGCATTTTTTTTTTCTGTTTAATCTTTACAACACTCTTATGAAATAGATGTTGGTATTACCCATTTTTATAGACAAGGAAACTGAGTCCCAGTCATGTGAAGGTCACTCAACTAGGCTGTCTGAGTCAGAGCCAGGACTTCTAACATTGAGGTCCTTAAGGAAAAGGTTTAGATTGCAGTGACATGGGGGATAGGGTGGAATACAAAATTCAGCACGAAGAAGGACTTCTGAACAGTTCTGTGTAGGAGTGGGCGGAGCTTGCCGGCAGGGTGAAGTGCTCCACAGGAGAGCAATTCTCAGAGCAGGCTGGACAGATGCAATCTGTCATGGCCCTGTCTTTTGGTTCCAGGCTACATCCACCTCTTAAATGACTTGGGCTTTCTCATCTGTACAAAGGGGAAAATAAATTTTATTTCATGGGTGGTTGTTAGAAGTGCAAGAGGTATAACAAAGGGTTCCAAACCTTCAGCCTTCTGGAAGTCACACTTTCTTTAATATCCACATCAAATGGCTCAAGCCTCCATCTGAAATTACATGGGGAATTGTGCTTCCTCTCAGCATTTTCAAAGATTCTCCAGGGCCTTCACATTTGCAGAGCCTGCCTTCCCTCCCATTCCTGCTCAGACTCAATTCTCTGTTGCCCAGGGTGGTCTTGGGCCCAGTGTTTGCTCATCAAAGCCACTGTCCTCTCTCCACATTGCTTCCTCCGTGCTGGAGTTTGCTCCCTTCTTTTGTTATCCAAGCAATACCTACATCTATTCACAAATGTTATGGTGGGTAGTGTTGGCACATCTGGCTGACTTTCACTGAAGATTTGGGGCAGTAGAAGAAAATTATAGTTCTACTTAACGCAGCACAAAAACATGCCAAGTCACACTAGACAAGCTCTTACAAATTTCTAACAGGTTGTTTTAAGTTTTTAAGCACCAAAACCTCTTTCCCTTTTTGCTGGAAAGTCCCTTCTCTCTTCAATAACCATCCTCTTTCTTCAAGTGCTAGGACCAATTTGGCAACCCCCCATCATTTTATTATGCTGAGTAGTCCAACTCTTTTTTTATCTTTTTTCTGTCTTCCAGACGAGGCCCTGGGGACCACCCTTCCTAAAGCAAAAGGGAAGGGATGCATCTGTCATTTTCCTCTGTGCTTTGGCCTGTGTGACGATGGGACAGTTATAGAGCCATTGTGAGCCTCCATTTACTTGTCTACTATTTACTTGTCTACTCTGGAAGTGTATAGTAACAGTACTTAACCCCCAGGATTATTGTAAAGATACAGTGAACATAAATCACTTAGACTGCACCAGAGCTTAGTGTCTGTTTATTCGTATGATTTCTCTGACTTCATACCTTCTGGAGACATTCAACTTTGTTTCTCCTCTTATTAGGTAGTGAGAGTTTCTGCTGCTTCCGTCCTCCTGGCCAGAGGGAGGTAAGTACTGTCCATCAGGGCACGTTCTTGAAGCCTTTGCCTCTGCTGTGGGTGGTCCCTTTTTTTTTTTACTGTGGAAGGCAGGAGAGAGTCTCAGTATCCTGAAAGTGACCAGGCCTAGCCCTGCCCAGGACAAGAAGGTAGAAAGTGGAGGCCACAGTTTCTGTGGTCTGTTGATCAGGTGTTTGAATTGTATATTGACTCCATAGGAGATTGGATCATAGGCAGTCACATGGCCCTGGAGACTTGGAGTAAGAACTGATGAGGGAGGCTCAAATGTTTGATGCATGATTTCCTTTGAGAACAACTGGGAGAGGGTGGAAGGAATGGAATGGCATAGAAGCAAGGAAATGGATTTTAACAGTAGGATTTAAAGTGTCTATGACTACCGAAGTGTGTTGTGGATGAGATTTGGTGCGTATGAAAAAATACTGAGAGATGCTGTTCAGGGCCTTATGTAAGCAAGAATGGAACAGAGGGAGAGGGAGAGCTCAGCAGCCTTGCTGAGACAATGGAGGCATGTGCACCAGAGCCAGGGTCAAGTGCGGCAAAATCTACTAAAGGTTCTTCAGAAGGTAGCGCAAAATAGGATGGCCCCTGAAGTTCAGCAAATCTTGGTGTTCCACTCACCCCCTCCCCTGATGCGAGGTGCAGCTCCCTCTTTCCCCAGGGGCCCTTCCTCTTGACTGCCTCCCCCAGGATGGGGGCATGGCTATGCCCCGCTGGTTCCTGACCTTCTCCTGCTCCATTGGAGACCATCATGCTTAAGCATTGATTATCTGTGTCCAGTCAGTGTTTTGCAGCATTCCTGGCACAAATGGCCTGCGTGTGTGCTGAAGTGGAAGGAAAGGGCTCTCAGGGGCACATTCTGTGGTCCAGGAGAACACAGAGCTGGCCTTGTCTCTAGCTATTGGCCATCTGTGTTCCCTGGAGCAACAGAACACCAGGTGCAGAGCCCCAACATGGGGTTGGAGCTTGGAAACCTGGCTGGAAACAGAAATGGAGCTACCCTGTTGGGTGGGGGACTTGGACAGGAGAGTAAAAAGGTTCCTGTTTCTGGTGGGTGGGGAGTCTGGGGGTAGGGGTCTGGGTTCTCTCAGATGGCCTGTAGAAGAAGGGAAGATGCTGCAGAGAGGAAAAAGCCCCCACAAGGGACCTATTTGATTTAGGGAATGAAGGAGGGAGAAGAAAAGAAAGAAGAAGAGGGGGAAGGAAGCTGCTGACTACTTGTTCTGGGCTAGACGCCATGCCGGGCTTCAAGAAGAGGTACAAAACACTGCATGGCACCCAGCGCGTAGAAGTCCCTTGGTCAGTACAGCTGTTATCATTATGAGTGACATCACTGCTTAATTTTCACACCACCACCATAAGGCAGGTATTATTATACTATCTCCATTTTGTGGATGACAAAATTGAGGTTCAGAAAAGAGAAGCAATTGGTGCAGGGGGTTCAAAATTGAAACACAGCCTACCTGACTCCAACGCCTGTGTGTCCAAGCCCTGTGATAGGCAGAGATGTAGGTGTTCCACCAGTACCTGGCAAGGCAACAACTGGCGATGGTAAAGGGTCAGTATGGGGTGGAGTTGGGTGAGGGTAAGGGAGTTAGGGAGGGAAAGAAGCCCACTCCCTTGAAAAGTTCCCCAGGGCTGGGCTGCCGTGCAAAGCCACTCACCTGGAAGTATGGGATTAAGGGAGGCCAGAGGCAAGACTGTCCTGGCTGCCCCACAGGCTTAGAGCTAGGAGGCAGGTGCTGGGTGCCGGCAGGAACAGCAGCCTCTAGAAGAGAGAGAAGTAGCCTGGCACCTGGGGGAGCCGTACCTGGGATGGACAAAGGTGGGCACGGCTGCTGAGCCTGCAATGAGTAGGTGGTCCTGGATGCTTCGGCAGGTGTGGTGCGGCTTGGTTTCCAGCAATCGTGCTGGTGGGTGCTCAGCCAGTGACTGTATGTGTATATCTTTGTCATTGTTGTTGCCAATATTATGGTGATCACATTCTCTGACTTTTATACATTTAGGCTAAAGGAACCTGGAAAAACACATGAATCAAAATAAACCCTGATTCACCTTTCCAGGTCAGAGTTACAAGTGTCAAAACTCTCAGGTGAGATCTGCCCGTGACGTTCTGACCGCATGCCTCTCTGCAAGGAAAGTGCTATGTGTTGTTTTTTCCAGCAGTGGAAATACAAATGATTCACTCTGGAAACCATGGCTGTTTCGCTGATAACTAATTTGTTTGCTGATAAATGATTACCCAGGAGCCAGAATAGAGACCCAGAAGTCAAACTGCAAAAATTATTAAGTTCCCTCTGTATGCAGAATATTGTGCAACTTGGTTACGGGTACTACGATGGATATGAGTGTGTAGACCTTGTACAATAGAGCTTATAGGCTAATGGAAGACAGGAAGAAACAACAGGACCACATAAAACTGGAATGCAGATGGGATCTGTGCTACTTACACTAGCCATGGGATGATTAGAACAAGATAAGAGACGTGAGGAAGACTTCTTGAAGGAGGTGCTCAAGCCATGTTTTGGAAAAGAGAACTCAAGGTCTGGCAGGGAGAAAGGAGCAAGGTAACTAGGAGATGTCTTGGAGGAGAGCAAGGTGATGCTGAAACTGCCCTCACTGTTGGTTTTAATGTTGCTTTTGTCTTACTGGTCAATTCAGAGCATTCACGGTGCAAGAGAGATAGGGACATTTGATTTAAGAAATAGAGCAGAATCTCCTAAAATTAAGTCAGAATTTTTGACGGAGTAGAGGTCAGAGCTATGTTTTGGAAGTGTTTGGGAAATTGTTAGTTTTGTTCCCAGGATCTGATGCTTTTGTGGTTGAATATTCCATGTGAATGTTTTCTCTGCCCATGCAAATCGTAGGTCTCCCAGACAAATATCTCAGTGGTGCCAGCACTTCATTTTCCAAATGTAGCAGGATCTTTCTAATACTTCCTTTGTGGGGATCTGAAACTGTTGGAGGCTTGTAATCATATCTATATTTTAAAGAAAGGTTTTTAATCAACAGGCTATATGGAAATGTATTCAAAACTCTGTTAGTATTATGGTTGGATATTAATTTTGAAGTATTATATAGTTTTTTTCCTCCTGTATTTCTTTCTTAACCCTCTCACCTACTTCTTTTCTTTTTATTTTGTTTTTATTTATTTATTTTTTTTTGAGACAGAACCTCGCTGTGTTGCCCAGGCTGGAGTGCAGTGGCGCAATCTCCACTCACGGCAACCTCCATCTCCCAGGTTCAAGTGATTCTCTTGCCTCAGCCTCCCAAGTAGCTGGGATAACAGGCATGTGCCACTACACCCAGCTAATGTTTGTGTTTTCAGTAGAGACAGGGTTTTGCCGTGTTCGCCAGGCTGGTCTCGAATCCCTGACCTCAGGTGATCCCCCAGCCTCGGCCTGCCATAGTACTTCTTGCTTTTTTGAGCAATGTTAGTCTGTCCTCATTGCCTTACTGAAGGGACGGTCAACAGGGGTCAGAGATATAGAAGACCATTTTCCTGGCTTTTGAGTTTTTAAAGCCCTTGTGTGTGAAGGAAGGACTCTGACTTATACAAGAGATTTAGGAGAATATGTGGTGCTCCACTTGAAATTCCCTGTTCCTAGTCTCTGGGGACTTGCAGGGAGGGAGCTGGGTCACAGAGAAAGTAAGAACTGTATATTCATTAGGGAATTCTTGAATGTGGTATTGTGTGTCCTAGGTGAACCGGAATGGAACCCACTGATCAGCTTGTCTACGTTTCTGTAGACTAAGATTTGTACCTGCAACTGTCTCATGCTAAATGGTAAATATTTTTCTTCCAGTTGATTTGCCTGGGGTTCTCATTAACTTTCTAGAAGATTTTGGATAGAACTCTTGGATATTTAATGTCACAAGTTTTAGTTCTGATCTTGCCTTTTGGGCTCAACGTTGCATTCCCATAACTCTCCAAAATACTGAAAAACAATTAGTGGAATAACCCAAGTTTGCATGAAGAGTAAACACAGCAAAGAGTTGGAAAAACAGCATGTGGTGGGTCATGGCCAAATCTGCCCATGGAAAGCCCCCAAGTGGATGTGGGTAGAAAATTCTTAGATCCTGCAATGTAAGTGCAGATAAAGGGAAGTTGCTTAATATGGAGCACTGGCACAGAAAAAAAGAATGATTTTATGTAAACGTGCAGTAAGTACCTTAGAACCCCAAACCTGGGCATAGGCCTGGGGGATGTGGCTTATTGGGTTAAAGAAAGATTGTCTGAAACGGTGATATACATCATGCTGGGGGCTGGCATGCCCTTTCTGGGGGGAGAGGAGCCTTTGTTCTGGGCTTCTGGGGCCTCGTAGATTCCTCGTCCTGAGAGCGGCTGCCAACAGCCACCAGGTATGTCCAGTTTAGGAACAAAAGGGGAACTCTGGCAGGCTGGCTGCTATGCTGTATTTGTGGTCATTATTATTATTATTATTATTATTTTTGAGATGTAGTTTTGCTCTTATTGCCCAGGCTGGAGTGAAGTGGTGCAATCTCAGCTCGTCTCAACCTCTGCCTTCAGGGTTCAAGTGATTCACCTGCCTCAGCATCCTTAGTACCTGGGATTACAGGCATGCGCCACCACGCCCCTCTAATTTTGTAGTATTAGTAGAGACGAGGTGTCTCCATGTTGGTCAGGCTGGTCTCAAACTCCCAATCTCAAGTGATCTGCCCACCTCGGCCTCCCAAAGTGCTGGGATTATAGGTGTGAGCCACCATGCCTGGCCTTGTGGTCATTATTTTTAAATACTGTAGCATAAGTAATGGACTATGTGTGTAAACCAATTAATCCTAATCTGCTTTTACTCTTTAGGGTTGATTAATTAGTGGATAACACAAACAAGTGAACTCTAGTCCGTGTCAACAACTGAGTTTCCTTTATTTGCACACAAAAGTGTTAAAAGTAATTGTTGATTTGGCAAACCAGCAGATTTTTTTGTTTGGTTAGGAGTAATCTAATAGGACTAATTGTCTTGTATGAGTAAGGGATAAAAATGATCAAGCCCAATAATTATGCCATCTGTGTAGGGCTAGGGGTCTAGAGCCCACTGGTGTGACATCTCCAAGGATAAGACCACTCTCCCCTTGCCCCCCACCGCCTAACCATAGGAAACTGGTCTTTGTGTTTGCTTCAAAAACCTGTCTCCAACATTTGCAGGCTGGGGCAAGAGTGCAAATGGAGACCCACATAGCATATGTTTAAATATCTAAAAGCTATAAATCCAGCCAAGAAACCATAATATAGAACATATTCTATCCTCTTGCTTTGAAAAATATATATTCAAAGGGACCTAGAATATCAAGTTTGGATGTAGAATTATTGGACTTCTGCTTGTCCATCTGCTTGTCCCAGTGTCTCCTTTCTCTGTCTGCTCCTTTCTCTGTCTTGTTCCATCTGCTTGTCCCAGTGTCTCCTTTCTCTGTCTGCTCCCAGCTTCATCCCTCATCCCATATTAAAGACACCCCAGTCTGCATAGCCCATTCTTTATAAATGGCTGCCTGGTGGCCTAGGGATGAGGACAGCCATGAGACAGATGACCTCAGGACTCAGACCCCCTGAAGAGGCCTGAAGTGGGTTCAGGGCCCTTGGGATCCTGGGCACAAAAGAGTGGTTTGGGTGGCGTATGGGCTTCCACCAGTGATGAGTCACAGGTGCAGACACATTCCCTGGGCCCTGTAACTCATCACTTGTGGAAAGAGGGTGCCTAGGAGGGGGCAGAAAGAGACCCTTTAAAGGACAGAGCCCAGGACAGCAACCCCTTCTTGCCTGGGCATTTCTGCTGTTTTTTGTCTGGGGGAGCCAGAGGTTGCAAGGAGAGAGAGACAGAGAGAGAGAGAGAGAGAGAGAGGGAGAGAGAGAGAGAGAGCGAGCAAAAACCTCTTAGCAAGGTTTTTAAAGATTAGTATAATCTGGTATGTAACAAAGATCCCTGCATTTGATGAAATGTGGTCTGAGCTGAGACTTGCATTTATTGCAACAGCTCCACTTGGTAGCAAGCTAATCGGGGTGGGGACCCACAGTCTCTACTTGTGTCCAACCACAGGAGGTGACTGATTTTTTTAGGGAGAGATCATAACTTACTGATGCAGAACCAAGCATGCCTCAAGAGTTCTGTTTGCGCCTGTTCACCACCTCACTGGACTTGACACATGGTGAATGATTAGTTGGGTGTAGTAAGAGCGTCTGTTTCTTCTTGCACATTTGAAAATGAAGTTCTCAAGTGGGTAGTGTAAAGTCACGAATCTAATTCATAGCCCCTCTCTCTCAGTCCACCATGCACCCTTCAGCAAGCACTCTCTTCCCACTGGTCTTTGAGCCTCATTCAGCCCCAGCTGGTGAGTTGAGGAAATACGCCTAGGTGAATGTGAGCTCTGATAATCGAAGGGCTTTCAGAGAACCACAACAAGCCAGGAAAACCACCACATTTTCCATGGAGGCAGCAGGGAAAGGGAGGAGGATGGGTCTGAGTGTCTGCTAGATTCTAGACTCAACTTTGTGAGAATTTACCAGTGAATTTGTACAAATCTCTTTCTTCTTTCTCAGTTTCTCTGTCTAAAATGATGAGTGTGAATTAAATGGCCTAAAGTCCCTTCTAGTGCCAAAATTCTTGGGTTATTTGGCTCTCATTGGCGATAGTGCCTTCTAACGTAAGCAAATGTAAAATTCCCTCTTCCCCATTCAGCACAAACTTCATTCTCAAAGCACAATGGGGAGCCTGTATCCTGGAGGGCCCTAAGAAAGGAGCCAAGTTCATTTGCTGTGAGTAGACAGGGACAGGAGTCCTTCTACCAATCTCTGTGTGGCTGGCCCAGACCGCCTGCTCAGCCAGGCAGTGCTCCTGTAAGAGCAGAATAATTTTCATTCCCCTCACATTAGTTTAAGCAAGCATTCACTTTTGTGTCTGCATGTCAGTTGATACTCAGCGGATTGCATGGTTTACAGCTGGATTGATATCATTTAAATCTGGAACTCTTTTCCTCTGGCCTCAATAGCCCGAACAACTTCTATGCCTTTCCTCAGCTCCCTCCCTTTTCAGAGTTCAAAGAGAACTCAGTGAGAGGGAAGTTGCTGGAGCAAGCTTTCCCCAGCTGTAATGTTCTTTCAGACGTCAAGGCTGTTCCCTGTTCTTAGAGGTTGTTCCAGATCGTAGATAGTCACTATGCCCGGAGGTAAATACAGCTGGGGCAGCAGCCAGAGGGAATGATCCTCCAGCTGCCTGCTGCTGTCCTTAAGCGTGGCTGTCACGAGAGGCACAAGTCTGTGGGGGAGACTGAGTGCCTAAATTGTGGGAAGAAAGATAAAATTCCTCAGCCTTGCTTATGTCCTAAATTGGTAGTCTGACTTGGTGAGCTATAGATTATGAGGAGGTTGCTTTGCAGACTATGAGGAGTCACCGAGCAGCTCTTCAGTGGCAGAGGTGTGCCCGGTATTGTGGTGTCCCCTTCTCTTCCAGGGGCTCGTCCCACCTTCCTCTGTTTCTCGTGTCCACATTGGTTCTCCTGCCTGACGCTCTCTCCCTCCCTCTCATGCCTGGGTCAGCTCAGGCCCCACAAGTGTTTCTCATCATGATACCTTTCTTCCTTGGAAGCCACCCCTAAGTTCCTGCTTCCTGCCTGTGAGTATGCTAGGGTGCTGCCAGCAGGACCGTGGGGGTGGAGACACCTGATACCTCTCACCTGAAGATAAGAGGTGAGCAGGCAAAACGCCTGAGTCTGTCTGTTCTGCTGTAGCAAAATACCTGAGACTATATTGGGATAAATTTTTTTTTTTTTTTTTGCTTTTGAATAAAATGTTTGTGTAGTATCAATAAAAGATGGCCCTGTAGTGATTTGTCTTTGGTGGAGGGGAGGAACTGTCAGGAGAGAAAGATTGTGTTTCAGAAGAAAATTATAGTATTATATTAACCTTGGATTCCTGGGTGGCCAAGTGTTCACCCATGGTATGAAGCTGCCCACAACGCCCCTCCTCAGTATGAAGCAGCCAAAAAGATTGGTGGCCAGATTCCTCATGATGGAGAACTGTACTGGTCTGTTTTCACGCTGCTGATAAAGACATACCTAAGACTGGGCAACTTACAAAAGAAAGAGGTTTAATGGACTTACAGTTCCACATGGCTGGGAGGCCTCACACTCATGGCAGAAGGCAAGGAGGAGCAAGTCATGTCATACATGGATAGCAGCGGGCAAAGACAGAGAACTTGTGCAGGGGAACTCCTCTTTATAAAACCATCAGATCTCATGAGGCTTATTCACTATTACAAGAACAGCACAGGAAAGACTGGCCCCCATGATTCAGTTACTTCCCATAGGTCCCTTCCACAACATGTTTTTTTTAATTAATTTTATTTAAATATTATAAAATATATTTTTTAATATTATTTATTTATTAATTTTTATATTTTTTTATTATTTATTTTATTTATATTTATATAAATTTAATTATTTTAATTATATTTTTATTATATATATATTTAATTATTTTTTTATTCTATATTTATATTTATTTTTTTATTTTTTATTATATAATATATATTATTAATTTTATATTAATATTTTTTTTTTTATATGATTATATTAATATAATTTATTATATTATATTAATTATTAATTATTAATATATTATTATTTATTTAATATATAATTATTAATATTATATTTTATTATTATATTTTATTGGAATTCAAGATGAGATTTGGGTGGAGACATAGCCAAACCAATATCATTCTGCACCTGATCCCTCCCAAATCTCACGTCCTCACATTTCAAAACCAATCATGTCTTTCTAGCACTACCCCAGAGTCTTAACTCAGTTCAGCATTAACTCCAAAGTCCATAGTCCAAAGTCTCATTTGAGACAAGGCAAGTCCCTTCCACTTATGAGCCTATAAAATCAAAAGCAAGTTAGTTACTTCCTAGACACAATAGGGGTACAGGCATTGGGTAAGTAAAGCCATTCCAAATGGGAGAAATTGGCCAAAACAAAGGGGCTACAAGTCCCGTAGAATTCTGAAATCCAGCAGGGCAGTCGAAGCTTAAAGTTTCAAAATGATCTCCTTTGACTCCATGTCTCACATCCAGGTCATACTGATGCAAGAGGTGGGTTCCCATGGCCTTGGGCAGCTCCACCCCTGGGGCTTTGTGGGGTACAGCCTCCCTCCTCGTTGCCTTCATGGGCTGGCATTGAGTGTCTGCAGCTTTTCCCAGCACATGATGCAAACTGTCAGTGGATCTACCATTCTTGGGTCTGGAGGATGGTGGCCCTCTTCTCACAGCTCCACTAGGCAGTGCCCCAGTAGGGACTCTGTGCAGGGACTCTAACCCCACATTTCCCTTCTATACTGCCCTAGCAGAGGTTCTCCATAAGGGCCCCAACCTTGCAGCAAACTACTGCCTGGGAATCCAGACATTTCCATACATCTTCTGAAATCTAGGCAGAAGTTCCCAAACCTCTATTTTTGACTTCTGTGCATTTGCAGGCTCAACACCACATGGAAGTTGCCAAGGCTTGGGGCTTGCACCCTCCAAAGCCATGGCCCGAACTGTACTTTGGCCCCTTTTAGTCACGGTTGGAGCAACTGGGACACAGGCACCAAGTCCCTGGAATGCACACAGCAGAAAGACCCTGGGCCCAGCCCGTGAAACCATTTTTTCCTCATAAACCTCCAGGTCTGTGATGGGAGGGGCTGCTGCAAAGGTCTCTAACATGCCTTGGAGACATTTTCCCCATTGCTGTGGGGATTAACATTCGGCTCCTTGTTACTTATGCAAATTTCTGTAGCTGGCTTGACTTTCTTCTCAGAAAATGGAATTCTCTTTTCTATCACATTATTAGGCTGCAAATTTTCCAAACTTTTATGCTCTGCTTCCCTTATAAAACTGAATGCCTTTAACGGTACCCAAGTCACCTCTTGAAAACTTTGCTGCTTAGAAATTTCTTCCATCGGGTACCCTAAATCATCTCTCTCAAGTTTAAAGTTCCACAAATCTCTAGGGCAGGGGCAAAATGCCTCCAGTCTCTTTGTTAAAACATAACAAGAGTCACCTTTGCTCCAATTCCCAACAAGTTCCTCATCTCCATCTGAGACTACCTCAGCCTGGATTTCATTGTCCATATCATCAGCATTTTGGTCAAAGCCATTCAACAAGTCTCTAGGGAGTTTCAAACTTTCCTATATTTTCCTGTCTTCTTCTCCAAACTGTGCCAACCTCTGCCAAAGTCGCTTCCATATTTTTTCAAAGTCGCTTCCATATTTTTGGGTATCTTTTCAACAGCTCCCCACTCTATTGGTACCAATTTTCCGTATTAGTCCGTTCTGACACTGCAGCTAAAACATACCAGAGACTGAGCAATTTACAAAAGAAAGAGGCTTAATGGACTTACAGTTCCACATGACTGGGGAGGCCTCATGATCATGGCAGAAGGCAAGGAGGAGCAAGTCATGTCTTACATGGATGGCAGCAGGCAAAGAAAGAGAACTTACGCAGGGAAACTCCTCTTTATATACCCATCAGATTTCATGAGACTTATTCACTATCATGAGAGCAGCACGGGAAAGACTTGTCTTCATGATTCAATTATATCCCACTGGGTCCCTCCCATAACATGTGGGAATTCAAGATGAGAGGTGGGAACACAGCCAAACCATATCAAGGAGTGATAAATAGAAAGGGGGGTGGAGGACTAAAACCAGCCCAATTGTCCCATAGAATTGATGTTTCTGGTTTCTTTGAATAAACATAGAAATTGATTCTCCCACTCTTAAAACTTCAGAAAGTTACATTTGTCTTATCTGAGTTTCTTTCTCAGGAAACCAACAATTAGCCCTCCCAGATAGTGGCAAGGAACTAAAACTTACCAGATCTTGGTATCTGGACATTGAGACACCAGAGCCCCTCACCTATCATGACTGCCTAACTGGCCACCTGCTTCCTTAACCCTCTTGAATTCCTATTTTCCCACACATGGCTTCATTTCTTCCCTGCTATATAAATTCTTCATTTTAGTCAGTGGGGGAAATGGATTTGAGACTGGTCTCCCATCTCCTGGGCTGTAGCACCGAATTAAAGCCTTGTTCCCTGGCAATACTCTTTGTCTCAGTGATTGGCTTTTTGTGTGGCAAGCAGCAGGACCTAGACTGAACGTCTGGCATTTTGGTAACAGACATGGGTATATTATGTGATGCTGAGGTTTAGGGTATGATTGATCCCATCAGCCAGGTAGTTAGCATAGTACCCAATGGTTAGTTTTTCAACCGTTGTGGCCTCCCTTCCTTCTCCCACTAGTAGGCCTCAGTGTCTATTGTTGCCATCTTTGTGTCCATGAGTACCCAATGTTTAGCTCCCACTTACAAGTGAGGACATCAGTGTTTGGTTCTCTATTCCTGCATTCATTGGCTTAGGATGATGGACTCCAGTTGTATCCGTGTTGCTGTAAAGGACATAATTTCATTCTTTTTAATAGTTGTACAAATATCACTTACAATTTGTAAACGAAGAAAATGGGCTGGGTGTGATGGCTCACACCTGTAATCCCAGCACTCTGGGAGCCCAACGCAGGAGGATTGCTTCAGCCCAGAAGTTTGAGACCAGTCTGGGCAACATAGTGAGACCCCATCTCTAAAATAAATAAATAAATAAATAAACAAATAATGATTCCATACTCTATCATGACAATTTAACTTAGCTAGGTCATGTTACACTAAACATGGACAATTTTAAGGGTTATCTTGTATAACATTACTCACTAGCAGTTGATGCAGATGGAGAATATTTAGCTGAAAGACTTAAAAATGCTTTATTCCTGGCTACTCAAATTGTGGTTCATGGATCAACAGCATCGGCATCACTTGAGAGCTTGCTAAAGTGCAGACTCTCAGATCCTACTCAGACCTGATAAATCAAAATCTGCCACCTAACCAGATTCCCCACGTGATTTGTAGGCATATTGAAGTTTGAAAAGCAAAGTGGCCACCCATCAGAATGACCTGATATATTTTAAAATCTAGTTACCTGGGTTCCATTCCCAAAGTCTGTTTCACCAAGTTTGGAGCAGACCCCAGTGGACTATGTATTTTTAAAAAATATTCCCCAAAACAGACAAGTTTGGGAACCATCACTCTAGCCAATCATCTCTATTCTGCTGATGAAGAAAATGAGGCACAGTGTGGTGAAATGATCTCATCAAATTAACAGCAGATTAAAATCCAGGCCGGGCACAGTGGAAGATCACTTGAGCCTAGGAGTTTGAGACCAGCCTGAGCAACATGGCAAGACCCCCATCTCTTAAAAAAACAAAAACAAAAAACAAAAAAAAAACAAACCAGGCATGGTGATGCACACCTGTAGTCCCAGCTACTTGGGAGGCTGAGGTGGGAAGATTGCTTGAGTCCAGCACATTGAGGCTGCACTGAGACATGGTCGTATCACTGCACTCCAGCCTGGGTGACAGAGCAAGACCGTCTCAAAAAAAAAAATAATAATAAAATAAAATACTATAAAATACAGATCCCCTGACTACTAGACCAATTTAGCCTATGCGCATGCACACACACACACACACACACACAATTATCTTATTACATATAGTTGAAATGACTGTGCTTGTGGAATTTGTTCCAAGAAACAGAAGAGATTTTGCTTGACACAAAACTGAAGCTTGGCAGCAATATGAAGAAATTTGAGGACTTGAGACTGGTTCTCAAGAAGTGTTCATTCAATGGGGCAAAGAAGATACTGGACGATCCAATAAATAAAAACAAATGTAAGGAAAGGAACTCATGAATGCATTTGCCACTCCACACTCGTCTGTGTTGGAATTGTTTCCTTCCCTACAATCCCACAGAATTTTGTTTCTGTTTCCCTGGTGGGACTACTTCCAAATTCTTTATGTGTTGAGCTTTGTGCCTGGCCTATGAATAACAAAGTACCAAACTTTCTTAAAGATCTTTAGTGCCAGCCTGTCAGTGCTTTGCAATAGCATTTGAGGAATGAAATGCCAGGGAGAGGATGGAGTGGTATTCACATAGTCATGTGATTACTTATTGCTCAATATGTATGCTTTGGACTAAATGTTTATGCCCTCCCCCAGAATTTATATTTTGAAGTCCTAATTCCCAATGTGATAATATTTGCACTTGGGGCCTTTGGGAGGCACTTAGGTTTAGATTAGGTCATGAGAGATGGGGCCCATATGATGAGCTTCATGCCCTTGTAAGAAGAGACCAGAGCCCCCTCTCTCTGCCATGTGAGGGCTCTGCAAGAAGGCAGCTATCTGCAAACCAGGAAGAGGGTCCTCACCAGACAATGAATCTGTTGGCACCCCCTTAGGCTTCTCAGCCTCCAGAATGGTGAGAAATAAATGTTTGTTGTTTAAGCCACTAAGTCAGTGGTATTTTGTTATAGCAGTCCAAACAGACTAAGATAATGTACATTACATTGAACTAAGTGGTGAGTAGAATACCAAGCTTATAAAACTCAGTCCCACCCTAAGGATATGCCAGTGGGTGGGGGGAGGGGGGGGGGGGAGGGGACGGAGAGGGGGAGGAGGGGGAGGGGGAAGGGGAGAGAGAGGGAGAGGGCGGAGGGGGTAGGGGGAAGGCAGGAGTAGCTTGGACATGGCGGGCTGTAGGTCCCGAGCCCTGCCCCGTGGGGGGGCGACTGAGGCCCAGCAAGAATTCGAGCACGGCCCCGGCAGGCCAGAAGTGCTGGGGGACCTGGCACTCCCTCCACAGATGCTGGCCCGGGTGCTAAGCCCCTCATTGCCTGGGCTGGTGGCACTAGCCGGCTCCAAGTGCACGCCAGCCGAGCTCATGCCCACCCGGAACTCGTGCTGACCAGTGAGCACAGCGTGTAGCCCCAGTTTCTGCCCATGCCTCTCCCTCCACACCTCCCCGCAAGCAGAGGGAGCCAACTCTGGCCTCGGCCAGCTCAGAGAGGGGCTCCCACAGTGCAGTGGCAGGCTGAAAGGCTCCTCAAGCGCCGCCAGAGTGGATCCTGAGGTGGAGGAGGCGTTGAGCTAGCGAGGGCTGCCAGCACACTGTCACCTCTCACTAGTAGGCAGATGATTCATGGTCTCTTAAAAATATATTCAAGATTACAAGACAAGCCAGGTGCAGTGGCTCACGCCTGTAATTCCAGCACTTTGGGAGGCTGAGGCTGGTGGATCACAAGGTCAGAAGATTGAGACCATCCTGGCTAACATGGTGAAACCCCGTATCTACTAAAAATACGAAAAAAAATTAGCCGGGCATGGTGGCGAGTGCCTGTAGTCCCAGCTAGGGAGGCTGAGGCGGGAGAATGGTGTGAACCCGGGAGGCAGAGTTTGCAGTGAGCCGAGATCACGCCACTGCACTCCAGCCTGGGCGACAGAGCAAGACTCCCTCTCAAAAAACAAAAAAAGATTACAAGGCAGCATATAACGAGAACCATTTGAAGGATATACACACAAGTAAGTTTCCCAACCTATAAAACTCTTTTTATTTTTATTATTATTATTTTTTAAGAAGGAGTCTCTCTCTGTCCCCTAGGCTGGAGTGCAGTGGCGTGATCTTGGCTCACTGCAACCTCGGGCTCCCGGGTTCAAGCAATTCTCCAGCCTCAGCCTTCTGAGTAGCTGGGATTACAGGCACCCGCCACCCTGTCCAGCTAATATTTGTGTTTTTAGCAGGGACGGGGTTTCACCATGTTGGTCAGGCTGGTCTCAGGTGATCCACCCACCTGATCCTCCCAAAGTGCTGGGATTACAGGCGTGAGCCACTGCACCTGGCTCAAAACCCTTTTTATAACAAATAATTTCAAATGGTCTCTTAATTTTTCTGAACTGGAATTCATGAATAATATAGTTAACTTACACATGAACGATATAACTCCTCAAAATCAGTGTAATAAATTCCTTAACTCTGATATAAAAAAAGAAATAAAATGATTTATAACAAAAAAATGTCTGAGGTCAGTAGTTCGAGACGAGCCTGACCAACGTGGAGAAACCCCATCTCTACTAAAAATACAAAATTAGCTGGGCATGGTGGCTCATGCCTGTAATTCCAGCTACTCAGGAGGCTGAGGCACGAGAATCGCTTGAACCCGGGAGGCGGAGGTTATGGTAGGCCGAGATCACACCATTGCACTCCAGCCTGGACAACAAGAGCAAGACTCTATCTCAAAAAAAAAAAAAAAAAAGGAAACCCAAATAATGTGTTTCAACGTATAAATGCTCAGGCACATTTACACCGAAAACCACAATAAAGTAGTCAGATACAAAACTGCTGTTATTGGGACAGCTACAAATGCAAACTAATAGAGATATATTGTCCTGGAGATTGCACTGGGAGCAGCGTGACTGTGGATAATGTGTGTTTCCAAAGCAGTGACTAAAGGTAAAGTTCCGAACAAAGCACTCTTTTCCCTGAATTTTCACAGAAATTGAGTTCCTAGAAAACGCGTTATGTATTAAAACTGCAAACAATACTTTGGGTATGAAAAGGGGGGTTGGGTGCAGTGCCTCATGCCTGTAATCCCAGCACTTTAGGAGGCCTAGAAGGGCAGATCACTTGAGGTCAGGAGTTTGAGACTAGCCTGGTGACCAACATGGTGAAGCTCCACCTCTACTGAAAATACAATAATTAGCTGGATGTGGTGGTGGGCACCTGTGATCCCAGCTACTAAGGAGGTTGAGGCAGGCGAATCACTTGAACTGGGGAGGCGGAGGTTGCAGTGAGCCGAGATCATGCCACTGCACTCTAGCCTGGGTGACAGAGCACACTCCACCTCAAAAACAAACAAAAAACTTCGTGTGTAAACAGGAATTAGATTCCCGGCTCACATAATTAAAAATAGGTTTTTCACCCACCAGACTGCCTGGCAGCTCTTTAGAAAGTTGTGTGACGTATGAACCAATTCTTCCCTATATGAGACTGTACTGTACATCGCAGGCTGTCCAGCATCGACCCCACTCGTGGATGCTAGTAGTCCTCATGCCCACCACTCAACACTATGACAGCCAAAAACATCCCCTCTGCATTTCCAAAGCCCCTGTCAGGGTAGCAAGACTCCCACTGAGAGACCCTAGTAGAGATGGTAAGTGGAGGCAGAGCAGCACCTCTTACACTTCCATGTGCCCTTGAATGCCCCCACGGATCTCGGTAACATGCAGATTCAGGATGTCTGGGGCAGAGCCTGAGAATCTGCATTTCTACCAGCTGTTCTCGGACCCAGGCTGGTGAGATCAGAGGAAGAAGAAGTCACCTTGGGTTTAGGTAGCAAAGACTTCACAGAAAAGAAGGGAACATAAACAAGGTTTTGAAGAATACGTGGAGGTGGAGCTGATGACATCCCACGAGGTGCAGACTGCTGGGAGGCAAGCACACTGGACCAGCAGAGAGGGATCCGTAGCAAACTGTGCCCAAAGTGAGCAAACAGCCTTGAGCCAACAGCAACAGCACTGCTGGGCACGGAGGGTAAAAATAACAACTCCCTACTGGGGTCGAGTCTGCCAGACCCTGGCGAAGTTCATTTCTTTCAATAAATCCAGCAGCTTCCCCTTTGATAAATACTGTCACGGCTGGAACATGTGATGCTAACAAAATATGGTTTTAATTTGGGGCCCACTGCACTCATGGTTAACTACTGCGTGTGTGTATACACAAGCAGACTCACAGCGGGCCAAGTTAATATGCCTAGGCTGAGAATGGCTAAACCCATGAGGATTCAGTTATACAGATTTTGCTGCTCTGAAAAGCAACCTAATCACCATCATCAATTCTAATGCTCTAAGACTTCTTAGGAACATGGAAGCTTTTAAAGTTCAGCCATTTTGTGTTTGCATCCAGTGCAGACGCAGGGGCACATTTGTCTTCCTGATATTTTATGCCTACTTTATTGTCATATGTTGTCTGCCATTCAGAAGATAACATGCTGTTTTAATCAACAGCTCAACACTGCATTAAAACTTGATGGTCCATAGCTTTTTAGCAAAGGGAGGTGAGGGGTAGGAAATGAGAATCAGAATTTAGCAACAGACCGAGGCTTGTTTTGGTGGGATTCATTCCTGGGAACACAGAAACTCTCAGAGTTTTTGTTAGTCCGTGTGTGTCAGTTTTGCAGCAGCCCAGGGAATGAAGGAAACTGGCTAAACAAGTTTCAGTTTGGCCTCTGCGGTGGACGCTGCTGGTAACTGGACCTCCAGGCCATCATGAATAATGAAGAAGTCTGCTTCTTCAAGAATGCAGGTCACAGCAACTGCACCAAGGCAATTGCCCAGCAAACCAAAGATTACAGCACCTGGCCAGTAATCTTATGGGGGAAACAAACAAAGTGGGAATGCAGTGAGCAGCAGGTGTCCTCAGGGCAGTAGGAGGGCAGAGAAGGTGAAGAAGCAAGGTGGGTAGTGGGAGTGGGAACCCACCCGAATGTCCCCAGTGCAGGATGCAGAACAGTTGGCCCTTCCAGAGACCAGCTCCTCAGGAGAGTGAAACTCAGGGAAGGGAGCTGGTCGTTTCATGAAACAAACAAGGATCAGAATAATTTCCTGGAAGGACTAGAGATTTATCACATGGGGAATAGCAATATGAAGGGAGCTGCAGGAATTCTTCCTTCCAGGAGGCACCTGCCCTGTTGCATTTTGAAATTTGTTAAAATGTGTTTCTATTTTATTAATATTTATTCGTAGGGACAGAGAAAGCCTGAGATCCTGTGAGCAGTGACTTCCCAGTTAGTCACTGGTCAGCTAGAGGCTATCTAAGGTGGAAAAACTTGGTGCTAATACTTAAATTTTGCATACCCATGCTTGTTTTTTGTGGCAAAAGTGAAGCCTGTTTATTGGAGAAAAATGTAAGTCCCTAAAAAGTGCAGACATTGTTTAAAAATCAGGGAGAGTCCTCCCAGTTATGAGGGGAAGTCCTTCTTTAGGCTACTCAAAACTTCAAATTAGAAGGTGCTTAGGAGCAACCAATGAGGACTGAGTGAATTAGGGATTCCCAAGGTATTTTCCACTGGTCTCTAGGGTCCTCTATGTTTTCTCTGGTATTCTGGAAGGAGAGATAAAAGGCAATTCTCCCTACCCTAAAAGCTGTTAGTTGATCTGGAGCCATGGGGGATGCTGGTCAGATGCTGCCTAAGCTGAGTGAACATTCAGGGCATGGCTGCACTTGGCACTGGCTTCTTTTTTCCTTGGATTGCTTCCTCACTAATGGAAAGAATTGAGAGAAGGGCCTGGCAATTTTATCTGGAAAAATAATTCAGATTTCTAATGCTATAGAGATTATGTACCATTAGAAAGGGCAGGGGAAAGGAGGATTTGTTCCTGCGTATTCATTCCGGTGTTGAAATTCTCTAGGGACAAGAGGTCAGTGGGCGTTGAACCCAAACCAAATTTAGCAAGTGGAATAAGCCTCTAATTGGAGGCCTGGATTCCACATTAAAAGCTATTCTCCACCTGATACCTTTTAAAGATACCGCTGCAGTGTGTAAATTTCATGGATTTCACTCACTGCAGGTCCCCACGCATGCTAACCATGAAGCAGTGATACCGCACAGCACCTGCTTCCAGCAGCCTGGAGCCAAGGGGCAAAACGGAAAGAGTCAGCATTTCTCTTTTAGGTTCTCTGCTTCTCCAATGTGTAAGCTTTTAACCCCCACTATGCATCTTCGTTCCATTCTCCTCCAGGACCCATTTTAGTAAGCTTCTGTTGTTTCTCCCCCAGGATATCTCTAACAAAGAGCCAAGATATTTATCAAGAGAACTTCTCCCACTCTCCTCTCAGTCCTTGGGGATCTGAAGAAATGATACTCCTTGGACTGTGGGGTGGAGCATGTGAGTCACACCTGGACCAATCATTTTATCCTATTTCATGACCACATGACCAATTCAGGGATGGGAACATGACCCAGGTAGAACCCATGAGAGGCTGTGAGATCTTTCCAGGTACTTCCAGGAAAGAGGGTCTCCCTTTTCCCTCTATAATGTGCGCCAGAGAAGATGTGTGGCTGTGGCCACAGGAAGCTGGGATTAATTGTAACAATGCAATTGGCAGATCTCAAAGCTGAGAACAAAAAAGCAGAAAAACCTGTGTTCTAATAACACTATATATGAACCCTAAATCCAGCTATGCCTGGAGTCAATCTTACCATGGAATTTTAACCTAAGCTGGTTGATAAATTATCTTTTCACTTAAGGCAAAATCATGGCAGATTTTCTGCCACTTGGCAAGAAGAAGACAGATACACCCAAGAAGCTCCTGTTCTTTCTCATTAACCCATATTAAAACCCACTTTCAGGAAAGGATTCTCCATTCTAAATTATGAATAACTGACAATGCTTCAAAGTATGACTCTTTCAAGAAAGTTTTCAGCTTTCAGGATTTGTTCAGCAAATACTGAGCCCCTTCTGATGCAAATAGACATGGCAGTGTATGCTAGGAGGAGAGTGTAGCCAAGTTTTCCCATCAAACTCAGTATTTCAGTGCCTAATTTTGGCCATTCAGATAAGTTCTAGCTTCTAGTAATAGCCAAGTAAATTATATCTAACTAACACTTTTGCCAAAGACAATGGTAAATTCTGGACCCAAAGCACAATGAAAACAACAAAACCTGTTTGAAGGTCCTTGAAACCAGCCAGCGTGGTTTGGTTCTGCAGACAAAAACTGAAGAAGACATGACCCTTGAAAAAGGAAATCACATATGGCGAGATACACATTTATCAGGTTTTCCTTCGATAGGACTATCGATTTCCTGCAGTGGACAGAGGTAGAGCTCAGCAGAAACTGGCAGTTCTACTGAGCTTTCTAAAGTTAGAGGTTAGAATTTGGGGCGTCCACAGTAGCAGGAGATTGGGAAGGAGGGAATCTCACAAAGGAGGGAGTCTCAGATTGGGGTGCTCCAAATCTGTGTACAAACTTCCCTGACTCCTAAACTGTGCCTCAGGGTGAGGTTCAAGGAGCTGAGGGGAAAATAACAGCTGGAAGACTAAAAAGAGGTGTTGTCTTGTGTTGAGCAGATGGTGCTTAGGGTTTAGTTCTCACCAAGTTAGAGGGCTCTGGAGAACACCTAAGGCTTTCCACTGAGACCACACAAGGAGTAATGATTACTCACCAGGACTAAAGCCTATGCCCTAGGACTAAAGGCAAAACCAAAATAGGCCCACCCTGACAAAGCCTAAAACCAACTCTTCATATCCACATTATGCAATATAGTAACCTCTAGGCACACATGGCATTTCAAATTTAATTAAAACTAAGTAAAATTTAAAATGTAGTTCCTCAGTCACACTAGCCACATTTCAAATGTTCATAGACACATATGGTTAATGGCTATTATACTGGACTGCACAGACTGTAGAATATTTCTATCATCATGGAAGTTCTATTGAATGGCATTGCTCCATAGGATCAAGAAACTATGCTAGTAATTGAACTGCTTGCTAGAACAAATGTCAAATTTTTTCTAAGAAAGATAGCAGACTCCAAAGTCTTTTTAGTATTATCCAAAATGCTCAGCATACAATTTTTAAAAATTACTAATTGTTCAAAGAATCAGGAAAATGTAACCTACGGTGAAGATAAACAATAAGCGATAAACATAGACTCACAAGTGACCCAGATGTTAGAATTACAAAAGACTTAATAACTATAATAAATAAGTTAAAGAGTCTATAGGAGGCTCGGCACGGTGGTTCACACCTGTAATCTCAGCACTTTGGGAGGCTGAGGCGGGCGGATCACGAGGTCAGGAGATCGAGACCATCCTGGCTAGCACGGTGAAACCCCGTCTCTACTAAAAATACAAAAAATTAGCTGGGCGTGGTGGCGGGCGCCTGTAGTCCCAGCTACTCAGGAGGCTGAGCCAGGAGAATGGTGTGAACCCAGGAGGCGGAGCTTGCAGTGAGCTGAGATCGTGCCACTGCACTCCAGCCTGGGCAAGAGAGCGAGACTCCGTCTCAAAAAAAAAAAAAAAAAAAGAGTCTATAGGAAAATATATCTGTAGTAAGTGAAGAGATGGAAAATTTTAAGAGAGCTATGGAAACTTTAAAAAAGAACTGAATGGAAATCCTGAAACTGAAAGATACAATATCTGACATTGAAAAATGCATTAGTTTGGAATTAACAGCATAATGAACACAACATAAGAAATCAGTGAGGGCGGATGCAGTGGCTCACACCTGTAATTTCAGCACTTTGGGAGGCCGAGGTGGGCAGATCACTTGAGGTCAGGATTTCAAGACCAGCCTGGCCAACATGGTGAAACTCTGTCTCTATCAAAAATATAAAAATTGGCCAGGCGTGGTGGTGGGCACCTGTAATACCAGTTACTTGTGAGGCTGAGGCAGGAGAATTGCTTGAGCCAAGTAGGCAGAAGTTGCGGTATGCCAAGATCATGCCACTGCACTCCAGCCTGGGTGACAGAGCAAGACTCTGTCTCAAAAAAACAAAAACAAAAACAAAAAACATAATAAATAAATATATAAGAAATCATCAGTGAAGTTGAAGACAAGCCAATGGATATTATTTAATCAGAGTGAAAAAAAAGATTAGAGTAAGAAGAAGAATAGGGCCTAAAAATCCTGTGGGATAATACCAAGCAATCTCACATACGTATATTTAGAGCTCCAGAAAGAGAGGAGAAAGAGAATGAAGTAGAAAAAGTATTTGAAGAAATATTGGCTGGAAAGCCAGGCCCAGTGGCTCACACCTATAATCTCAGCACTTTGGGAAGCCAAGATGGAAGGATTGCTTGACCCCAGGAGTTTGAGACCAGCCTGGACAATATAGCGAGACCCAGTCTCTACACAAAAATTAAAAATTAGCCGGGCATGGTGGTACATACATGTAGTCCCACCTACTCAGGAGACTGAGGCAGGAGGATCACTTGAGCCCAGGAGGTCAAGGCTGCAGTGAGCTGTGATTGTACCACTGCACTCCAGCCTGGGTGATAAGTGAGGCGCTGTCTCAAAAAAAAAGAAATATTGGCTGGAAAATCTTCCAATTTGATCAAAAACAGTAACCTCAGCAAACTCCCAATGGAATTATTTCAGCCGTTTAGATGTCTCTGACCCAAAACCCAGCCCCACCCACTCACTGACAAGATACAAGGTAATACACGGACCAAGAATTTCTGCAAGGATAATAGGGCCTGAGATGAGGGTACAGATATTCAGAGGCAGTGCTGACACTGAAAAAATTCCACAGCTTTCTTCTCAGAATCTTGCTGACTCCAGAAAACAAGTCTAGAGTATATTTTTCCTACTGAAGGATCTGACAGTCCTCCTTCAGGCCATCCTGAGACAGGCTTCATAGTATTTTGAAAGTATTAGGCTGATTTGAGTTTAGCTTCAATTCTATTTAAAGGGAAAGGTATATTTAGATAGAGAATAGATTTCTGGGAGCTAGAGAAAATGAGGCAAAAGAGAGCTAGAGTAAAGCTAACCCAAAGCATAGATAGCCCCTTATCAAGAATCAGGTTGAGTGGAATGAAGAAAAAGTTGGCAGGATTTACCCTGGCAATGATGCACACATTCTTGGTGGGGGCCC
The DNA here is from genome assembly GCF_024542745.1 of Macaca thibetana thibetana. Classification (NCBI taxonomy): domain Eukaryota; kingdom Metazoa; phylum Chordata; class Mammalia; order Primates; family Cercopithecidae; genus Macaca; species Macaca thibetana. The sequence continues at coordinate 103,969,929 of NC_065581.1, read as the reverse complement.
TTAGTTACATGGGTCAGGAACTAATAAGTCCCTGTGGCACTTTTGATGCTTTCTGTGGCAAGTAACAACAACAACAACAATCACCACAATCATAACAACTTATCAAACTGACTTAAACATAAAGAAATTTGTTATTTCACAAAACTGAAATTTTAGGACTAAACTCAGGACTTTTAAGTTGCACCTTGAATGGCTAAACAAAGTGTTGAGTTGCATCCTTGGATGGCTGAACAAATCCAGAGCTGGTTGATTTCAGAAGCTTAATGATGCCAACATGGACCCTTGCTCTTTCCTTCCCTTTTCCGCTCTTCTTGTCAAAGGTTTCACCTTAAGGTCAGTTCCCTTCAAGTGTCAAGTATACATGTGCATACCTGGTCATATCTAGCAGGAGAAAGAGAAAGCAAGAAAACTCTTCCCTTGATCAAGGAGTGTAAGTCCTTCGCTTTAGTCTGATTTAACCAAATTAAGTTGTACCTATAAGGAAAAAGGTAATTTGTCTCAGGTAGTAGCAATGAGATTTTAAAACTGATACTGGTTGGGTACCTTCAAGTCTGTGTTTCTACACAGTTTCCTAACATGGGCCTTTGATATTAGGGAGATTCTGGAGTTACATATCTTGATAATTTAGGAGTAAATCCCCCTAGCAACAGTTTATTATGCCTTAATTTATTTCGTGTTGCTAAAGAGCAAATGATGAACCCATTGAGTTGCTATTGAAGCTTTGATTTGAATTTAGTAATTCTTGAATGCCTGTATCATGGGACTTTCTCTGATATTAGACAATCTTCCAGTTCCTCAAATGAGGCATGTTCTAATAGGCAGCAACTGGTGTGTTTGAGACCATTTGTAAGTATTTCAGGTGATAGATAATAATACACATAGTGCCAATGATAGAGTCAATCCAGTCACAGAACCACCCAGAAAATATTGAGGGCTCTAACAAAAGGAGCAACAAAATCCAAAACAATAATAACAAAACAAAATGAAAGAGAGAAGACTGAATTTGATGAATTAAAAATTATGAGGAGATTTTTGGTTGGAAATATTCAGATGGCAGTAACTTATGTGACTAAGCCATCCTGCTGCATAGTGAAACCAGTTTGCTAAGTACCTTTTGTTTTGTTTTGTTTGAGACAATGTCATACTCTGTCACCCAGACTGGAGTGCAGTGGTGCCACTGTGGTTTACTGCAGTCTCAATTTCTCAAGCTCAAGCGATCCTCCTGCCTTAGCCTCCTGAGTTGCTGGGACCACAGGCACATGCCACCACACCCAGGTAATTAAAAAAAATTTTTGGTAGAGATGAAGCCTCACTGTATTGCCTAGGCTAATCTCGAACTCCTGTGCTCAAGCAATCCTCCCACCTTGGCCTCCCAAAGTGCTGGGATTACAGGTGTGAGCCACCGCACGGGGCCCAAAGTACATTTTTTACACCTGATTGGATTTGTGTTCTAGTTGGCCTATCCACTATGTGGTATGAGTATACTTCCTGGGTAATGAGAAAAATAATAATCTAGAATGATAGATTAGAATTAGTAATCATCTTGACAAATGGATAATCACAAGTGTCTGCCATTATTTGCCAGAATTAGTTTCTAGATTAGAATTAGTAATCAAGTCACAGTGAAAGAAAAAAAGAGTTTCTGGGAAGGCAAAAGGAAAAGTTGGTAAATTCACTTTTACTGTTTACACGTTGACTTGTTTTTCTTAATGTTAACTGCAGAATTTGTTTCATCATCCAAGGTGCAAATAAAAGTCCTGAGAGTTTAGTTCTATGTCATCTCTTTTGTAAATAGCAGATGTCAGTTACACTACTGTGCACCTGTTAACCTTGGAGGCACCCTCACTGCCCACTAACCCCCTCATTGCTCTAGAGGTACTGAGAATGGGTGAAAGCAGAGGGTGGATACCCAAGCAGAAGTGAAGCAGAGGTAAAATGGGACAGAGAAAATCACTGCAGGACAATACAAAGTCAAGGTCAAATGATGGGATGAGACAGAGACATAGAGAAAACCATCCAGAGAACACTGGCCTAAAGCAATCCTTGGTGGTGGTGATGGGGGTGGGCGGGGGGTTCTTTTAAAACCATGGTGTTTGGTAAACTAGGAAATAAAGAGATGAAGGTAAATATCATGCCAGACTCAGCAAACAGCAGCTAGAACGAAAGAAGCCCAAGGACAGCCCTGAGCATGGAGAAAATAGTGCTGGGTAGGCATTGTTCTCTAGAGCCAGAGCACACACACAGAGGGCCACCACTGAAAGTGAAGGACAATTAGAGTTGGGAGTATGTGTGCATCTTTGAAAAAGGAATAGCGCTTTCTAGAGACAGATGCTGATTTTGAAATCATTTTAATGGCAATTCTTTTCACAAGCCGTGACCCAAACATACTCAAGTTGAAGCATCACCTCTTTTTGCCTGGTGACTTCTGCTGCCTCAGCTTATCTCAGGAGATCTTGGTATCTCAACCCTGATATTTTCTCCTCCATCTCCTTGCCTGAATTAAAACTCTTCTTTACCCAGAGAGCACTGCTTTTCTTGTAGCCCTCTTAAGTCCTTTTCCACACCCTACATACCCAAGATTAGGATGTGGGTGTGGCTGCCTCCTCATTCCCTAATGCATCCCCCAAGCATTCCTGTAAAAATGGCTGCTCCTCTGAAGTTCAGGTAGTGTTGTTCTTGTCCACTGGTCTCTGGAAACTCCTTCTTGTTCCCCAAGGACTTTCTCTTCTTGCTTCTAGTATTCTCTCACACCTCAACCCTGTCATCCTCCGGAGAAGTGTTACTGTACCCATGGATGACCTAGTCAACATTCTGGCATCTCAATGCCTTAATCTACTTCACCACTTCCAGCACCCACCTCTCAGTGGCACCTGGATCTTGTCACCTCTTCAATCTCCTGCTCTGACCACAACTCCCTCATTCCAGTCCACTTGCATACCTGCTCTGTGCCTCAACACACAAGGTCCTTAGACCCCAGCCACTCTACTTTTCCTTATCCATTAACCCACTCTGCCCTTGTTTCTCTTTGAAGTCACATTAGACTCCATAGTCCATTATCTCAGTCATTGTCTTGCCAATACCCTAAACTTACTGGTCTATTTTTTCCTTTCATCACATCCACCTGGGCGGGGGGGAATCCTAGAAGAACTCAACTGCATACTTTATTCTTTATGTCTCTCCCTAGGCAGCAAAACATGACTAGAGAGAAATATCCCAGCCTACAACATGCACCCAGTCACCACCTTCCCTGACTCTCAAACCTCCTTCACTCCTAGGGAATCTCACTGTCCTCCTCTTGTCCCTCACCCTTCTATTTCTGAAATGACCATTTTAAACTTTCTCCACTTCTCAAAGCTTTGAGCCCCCATCTCTTCGCCCACTTCAGCAGATGTCTTTGTTCTTACTTCACAGAAGAAATAGATGCCCTCTGGTGGCAATTACCTCACTTCCTGCCACCGGCTCCTATAAACCAACCTGCACCTCTGTGCCCATCCTTTGCTCTTCCCATCTGGCAAAATGGAACTGATGTCTGTCCTCCTACAAAGGTCAAGTCTCTTTTTATGCCATGTATTCCAGCCTTCTTAGGAAAGGTACGTTATAAATCCTCCCCTTTTTCTATCTTTGAATTATTCCTCTCTAATGGGCCGTTTTCATCAGCATGTAAACATGCTCCAGTCACTCCCATTCTAAAAAACCCTATTCCTGGACTCCAAATTTTCTGTTCGGTTCTGCTGTTTTTCTTCTCCCCTTCACTCCTAAACTGATTGGAAGAGTTATGCATGGTCATTGTTTGCCCTTATTCGTTGCCCGTTTACTTATCAGCCTCCTCCAGCTGGCTTCCTTCCCTACTCCTCTATTAGAACTTTTTTTGTTGAAGGAGCCAGTGACCTCCATGGCCCGAAATCCCACGGGTACTCCTCAGTCTTTGTACTATATGATCTCTCAGCCTACTTCAACAAAGTTGACCCTCCCTTCTTTTGGAAAAAGCTATTTTTCTTGGTATCCAAGCCACCACACTCTCCTGGGTTGTCTCACTCTGTGGCTCTCTTTCTCTGTCCCTTTGCCAGCTTTTCCTCTTCCACCTGACCTTTACATGTTGGAACTCCTCAGGTTCAACCTTAGATCCTCTTCTCTCACCCTAGCTACTTTATTTGTCTCAGTCACTCATATGGCCTTGCCTCTATGCTGAGAGCTTTCAGATTTATACAACAGTCCAGACTTTCCTCCAATCTCCTGAGCCATGTAAGTACCTGCTTTGCACAAGCACCTCATACTAAGGTTGTTTAGAACATCACTGCCTTTCCTAATGTGTTTAAGAGTTTTGCATTTTCCCCTCCAGATTAACGCTCCACCCAGGAGGCTGACATGGTTGACTACATCCACTGGCTCCCTTGCCTCTAGCTTTGCCCTGGGTTTGGCCACTAGGGATCCCTGGCAGGAGACTGGAAATTAGGGAGAGAGTGAAGTCAAGGTGATTTTTCCCTTAGTTCTGTTTCTGTGAGGTTGCCACAGGCTGTCTGAATCTCTGGACTGAAAGTCACTGCCTCTCTTCTCTTTATGCTCCACTGCTAGCTCTTGGTTATCACCTTCTCTCTTGGGATTTCCCTGTGCCCTATCTATACCACTGAAGACACCTCCCTCTTTCAATCATCCTAATTTTAATGTACCACCTGTTTCTTGCTGGTAATGAGACTGATACTAGAAGTTGTACTAGTAAATAGATCCTCAAAATGGGATTTGGGATTGGGTTGATCATGTTTGAGGAGCTGAAGGATAACCATGTGGGAAGTGGGGAGGTTTGAAGGATGAACATGAATACTAGTAATCTGCATGCAGTAGCATTATGCACATTATCAGTGGTCATAGCATGGATGAAGAGTAAGGGGAAGGCAAGTATTTCAGAAAACCATCAGGCTGGGTTTTTCCTCTGCTCTCTCACCACAACAGAACAATCAGTACAGAAGACTTCCGTGACCAAATGTGGGAGGGGATGGGTTCCTCACATATCAAGCAGTGGACATCCGCTGGGTGTCTTCCAGTTAAATCTGACACTACCTGGAAATAGTGTCAGATTCCACAGGTTGAGGGCTCAGTCTCCAAGACTGCAACTTCCCTTCCATCTCTCCACATAGTGGCCACAAGTCCTGGCCTCCAAAACTTCTGAATAACTGGCTTCCAGTTGAGGTTCCCAAGAACCCCCCTTTGGGTTCCATTAATTTGCTGGAATGGCTCACAGAACTCAGGGAAACAACACACTTCCAGTCTATTACAAAGGATACTATAAAGGATACAGATGTGAAGATGTGTAGGGCAAGGTATGAGGGAAGGGACATGGAACTTCTACACCCTCCCTGGGCACACTGCTTTCCAGGAGCCTTCATGTGTTCAGCTATCTGGTAGCTCTCCAAACTGTCCTCTTGGGTTTTTATGGAGGCTTCATTACATAGATGTGATTGACAGCTGTGTAGAAATGTGATTGGACAAAAAGTGCATTATCTAAACCCAACAAAGCCCATCTATTTAGACTTGACTTGGTCTTTCTGTGTACCATTCCTTCCTCTAGGGTACGGGGCAGGACTCTCTCTGGAATGAAGGTTTTATGACCCACAATCAGATTAGAGTCCTGCCTTGGGCAGGTGAAAGAAGGAGAGGAGAAGGTCAGAGAGAGAGAGATTCTGTTTCCTGAGGTCTAAAGTGCCCCAACATTATAAAAGGACTATGGGAGTTAGGAACCAGGAACTATGGATGAAAACCAATATATGTGTCATAATACCATAACAAGACACCGGGACATCAAGTGACTGTGGCTGTTTTTGTTCATCTTTCCTGTCATAACAGAACACCACAGACTAGGCAATTTAAAAAGAATAGAAGTTTATCTGGCTCATGGTTCTGGAGGCTGGGAAGTCCAAGATTGAAAGGGCTGCATCTGGTGAGGGCCTTCTTTCTGTGTCATAACAAATTGGAAGGCATTAGAGGGCACCCAAGAGAGGGCAGGAGAAGAAACCAAATTTTCAAGATAACTAACCCACTCCTGTGATAACTGCATTAATCCATTCATTAGGTTGGTGCCCTCATGATCTAATTACCTCTTAAAAGTCCCACCTCTTAATACTGTCACAATGGCAATTAAATTACAACATGAGTTTTGGAGGGGACATTCAAACCATAGCAGTGACACTTCATTGTTCTGTCAAAGGTAGTGATTTTAAAGATTATGGAGCCAGCTGGCTATGTCTTACAGTTATGGTGAGCATATATAGACAAAAAGATAAATTAAGAGCTATAGCTATATGTTGAAGAATACTTGTGTGTAGAGCCAAGCCTCTATGGAAACCTTGAGGGGATCGCAACAATCTATTGTTGTTGCAGTTCACAGTCAAGCCCTGGGCCTCATTGCAAGGGTTGCAGAATTTCTGTGGCAATTAAAGATTCAACCTTGCCAGGTCTCTAATACTAATGAAAGGCACTAGTGGGACATAGATGAGGATGAAAACTTTGAATCCTAAATTTCCCAAAGACCTCTTTCTGGAAAAAAATAATTTTCAGTGACTACACCTGGAACTGTTGCCTCAGGAACTGATGCCTAGTCTCAGACCCACTCCCTCTCTTCTTTTTGCCTCTGGTTCTATAACAAGAATTAGATTCCAACATAGCCCAGAAAGAGAGATATATAAGACCTTCTCCAGGGTAATATAGACTATCCACGGAAAGAATTACAAGATCTTGACAAATGGGAGCCAGAGGAGAATATGTAATGGGGAGGTTTTTGGGGGTGTTAGAAGAAGGGGCAAACTATGTAAGGCTCTATCAGGCTAAGTTTATGGACATGGGACATCATCTAGGATTCACAAGTTGCTCAAGCACCAGGAAGTTGTGTTTTTAGTCTGCTAGATTGGCTCAAAGCCTGGAGCCAATGATGGCCTATGGTTATTTGTGTTGAAATTGTATAAATTCAGTGAAACCGCCCATGTAATTTCCTGCCATATATATATATATATATATATATTTTTTTTTTTTTTTTTTTTTCTCTTTTTTTGAGACAGGATCTTTCTGTGTCATTCAGGCTAAAGTGCATTGGTGTGATCATAGCTCACTGTAGCATTGAACTCTGGGCTCAAGAGATCCTCCCACCTCAGCCTCCTGAGTAGCTGAGACTACAGGTGTGCACCACCATGCCCAGCTAATTTTTTATTTTTTGTAGAAACAAGGTCTTACTATATTGCTTATGTTGGTCTCAAACTCCTGGACTCAAGGGATCCTCTTGCCTTGGCCTCCTAAGTGCTGGGATTACAGATATGAGCCACCATACCTGGCCTCTGTCCTAGATTGTATAGTGTAAGGAGACATACCCAGTAACTGGCTGAACCCCCATGTTTGTTCCCTGAGGACTATTATGGTAGGAAGGACCAAAAGAAAGCCCCAGATAACTAGCCACCACTTCTCTGCCTCCACTCCCAAAAGAAAACCAAAGCAATATTGTATTTTTGTCGCCACTGGATAGCCCAGAAAAGCATACCTTTCTGGCTTCCCTCTTACCTTCAACCCTTTACATACCTTCCTCAAACTCTTCGAAGGATACTCTCCCAAGAGCCCTGTTCTGCCGCAGATTCCACTCCCCTGCTACAGCTTTCTGCTGTCTTTACAGAAACTTGCCTCTCCCTGATTCCAGCTCGCTTGAGACACTGCTCGTTACCCCGTAATCTAGACAGATTTGTAATCACCCATTATTGGCATATTTAATTTTTTTTTTTTTTTTTTTTTTTTTTTTTTTTTTTTTTTGAGACGGAGTCTCGGTCTGTCGCCCAGGCTGGAGTGCAGTGGCCGGATCTCAGCTCACTGCAAGCTCCGCCTCCCGGGTTTAGGCCATTCTCCTGCCTCAGCCTCCCGAGTAGCTGGGACTACAGGCGCCCGCCGCCTCGCCCGGCTAGTTTTTTGTATTTTTTAGTAGAGACGGGGTTTCACTGGGTTAGCCAGGATGGTCTCGATCTCCTGACCTCGTGATCCGCCGGTCTCGGCCTCCCAAAGTGCTGGGATTACAGGCTTGAGCCACCGCGCCCGGCCTGGCATATTTAATTTATCCTTAAAATGAAAACATTTTTAGAAATCATGATAGTAAGACATGTTGATTGTAAACCATTGCAACAATACAGAATAATATAGAGCAAAAACTAAGTTTCTTTTCCCTTTCTCTTCTCCAGAGATAATCAGCATTTTCTATTTATTTACTCACATACAATCTGATATAGGGCTTTGTTTATTACAAATATAATCACACTCTGCTATTTTTTTGTGACATGCTTTTCTCACGGAACAATATATCATCACGTCATAGTATGTTATATAGATCCACCTTATATATGTTTCTTAATTAAACTTTTTACTTTGAGACAATGATAGGATCACATGCAGTTGTAAGAAATGATTAGCACAGCATGATGGCATATACTTGTTGTCCTAATGATGTGGGACAATTGCTTGAGACCAAGAGTTTGAATCCAGCCTGGGCAATGTAGAGACCCCCATATGTATTTTTTTTAAATGTTACAGAGAGATTCCCTGTTCCTTTTACCAAGTTTCTCCCATGATACTATCTTGCGAAATTATGGAACAATACCAAAACTAGGATATGACATTGACATTGATACAATCCATCAATCTTCTTCAAACTTTTCCAGTTTTCTCTGTACTTATTTGTGTTAGTTCCATGCAATTGTATCCTGAGTGCGGGTTCATGTATCGACTATCATAGTCAAAATACAGAGTAGTTCCTTCACCAGGAGAGTTTGTCCTGTTACCCTTTTATGGCCACACCCTCTTCTGTCTTGCCCCTTCCCCATATCTCTAACCCCTGACAACCGCTCATCTGTTCTCCATTTGTATACTTTGGTCATTTCAGAAATATTAGATAAATAGGGCCTGGCATGGTGGCTCATGCCCATAATCCCAAAGCTTTGGGAGGCTGAGGCGGGTGGATCACTTGAGGCCAGGAGTTTGAGATCAGCCTGGCCAACATGGTGAAACCCCATCTCTATTAAAACTACAAAAATTAGCCTGGTGTGGAGGTGTGTCCCTTTAATCCCAGATACTTGGGAGGCTGAGGCACAAGAATCACTTGAACCTGGGAGGCAGAGGTTGCAGCAAGCCAAGATCGTGCCACTGCACTCCAGCCTGGGCAACAGAGTGATGATCTGTCTCAAAAAAAAAAAAAAAAAAAGGAATCATTTAGTTTGATTTGGTTTGGTTTGTAACCTTTTGGGATTGCCTTTTTCACTCAGCATAATTTCTTGGGGATTCATCCAAGTTGGTATGTGTTTCACCTTTTTATTGCTCAGTAGTATTCCATGATTTGGATATACCACAGTTTGTTTAACCAGCATTCAAGAACATTTGGATTGTTTTCAATTTTTGGCCATTATAAATTAAATAAAGTTGCTATGAACATTTATATACAGTTTTTATGTGAACATAGGTTGTTGCAGTTTTTTTCCCCTGGGATAAGTGCCCAAGAGTACAATTGCTGGGATATATAGTAATTGCGTGTTTAGGGGGAAATGGTCATACACATATTCTACAGATGTAAATGTAATGTAGGGCAATATTTTAGGAGAGTAAATTGGCAGTATTAGGCCAGGCATGGTGGCTCATGTCTGTCATTCAGGAAGCCAAAGCTGGAGGGTGGCTCAAGCTCTGAAGTTTGAGACCAGCCTGGGCAATGCAGTGAGACACCGTCTCTACAAAAAAAAAAAAAAAAATTTTAAATTACCCAGGCATGGTGGCACACTCCTATAGTCCCAGCTACTCAGGCATGGCGGTGCAGAGGGTGGGGAGCAGTGGGAAGATTGCTTGAGCCCAGGATGTTGAGGATGTTGTGAGCCGTGATGGTGCCACAGCACTTCAGCCTGGGTGACCCTCTCTCAAAAACAAAACAAAACAAAACAAAACAAAACAAAACAAAACACTGGCAGTATGTATCAATTTTTAAATTGCATATAAGTTTTAATTCAATTTTGCTGTTAGAAACCTATTTTATAGGAATATGTATGTATTTGCTAAGAACTATATGTACCAGGATGTTCATTGCAGCATCATTTGCACTAACAATTTTTAAACAACCAAAAGATTCATATAAAACTACATTTCACAGCTTTATTTATTTATTTATTTTTTTGCCACTCAGCTGAGTGAAAACTGTCATCTTGTTTTAATTTGAAACCTCTGGCTGGGTGTGGTGGCTCACGTCTGTAATCCCAGCATTTTGGGAGTCCAAGGTGGGCGGATCACATGAGATCAGGAGTTAGAGACCAGCTTGACCAACACAGTGAAACCCGATCTCAACTAAAAATACAAAAATTAGCTGGGCGTGGGGTGGTGCACGCCTGTAGCCTCAGCTACTTGAGAGGTTGAAGCAGGAGAATCACTTGAAGCTGGGAGGCAGAGGCTGCAGTGAGCTGAGATCACGCCACTGCACTCCATCCAGCCTGGACAACAGAGTGAGAAGGAAGGAAGGAAGGAAGGAAGGAAGGAAGGAAGGAAGGAAGGAAGGAAGGAAGGAAGGAAGGAAGGAAGGGAAGGAGGGAGGGAGGGAGGGAGGGAGGGAGAGAGAGAGAGAGAGAGAGAGAAAGAGACAAAGAGAGAGAGAAAGAGAGAAAGAGAGAGAGAGAGAGAGAGAGAGGGAGAGGGAGAGGGGGAGGGAGGGAGGGAGGGAGGGAAGAAAGGAAGGAAGGAAGGAAGGAAGGAAGGAAGGAAGGGAAAGAAAGAAATGCCTTCTGTAGGAGCTAGAATTACACCTTGTTTTTCTACAGGACTTTTCATTATTTGTGTTTCTTCTTCTGGACCTAATCATCATGTTCTCCGCACAACACATTTAAGTGGTTGGCCTTTTATGGTCAACCGTAACCATTTTACAGGCAGTTTTACACAGTTGTGGGTATTATCCTTTATCTGTTGTTCTGCTGCTTGATCTTTGCAACACAGAACTTTTAGATTTCTGTGTAATCACATCTGTCACATTTTCCTTTAAGTCTTCCTGTGGTGTTTGGGAAGAGCTTTTCTGCCTCCCATCCTGGTTTTATCCTTATTAGAATTGGGCTATACATACTAGTTTGTAAGTTGCCTCAAATTCTTTTTGAAAGAAGCAAGGGATATATAGATCCTATAAATAAATACATGTGAGGCATGAGAAATCATTTTTATTTATTCATAACCATCACATTTCTTGAAAAATATAATTCTTGCTGTGCTGTATATATTTTCAAGTGATGCTGGAAGGAGTATTATAACTTTAAAGGATTATGAACACCAAAGGGAAAGGTGCTGTTTAAACACATTGCTAATAATATGTTTGCACATTTTGCAACTGCTCAAATTACATTCACGTGGATCAGCAGCATGACTTGTGCTGGCTTCCTCTGAGAAGGACGGAGAGTCAGAGGAGTTCAGAATACTATTGCCTGAGAAGTTGGTTAGGCAAGGAAGTCGTTTATGTTGCTGTGGACAGAATAAAAGACTCACCATCCTGCAATTTATAGTTGATCACAGTTGTGTTGCCTAGTGGTGGGGTGCAAAATGATGCAACGTATTTGGTTAAAAGACAAGCACAAATATCAGAGTTATTTAGTAAGATCCAAAATTTAAGTTGATTTAGCATTCACAACAAAAATGAAGTCATTTGGAAAAACCAAAAATGAACAAAGAAATAAAAATGGAGATTTAGTCCACATGTCGCGGGTTGATGTTTCCTTGAAAAGAGTGGTCAGAATTTTTGAGCCTAAAGCAACCACATATTAAAGTAATTTAACTAATGTAGACATGTTATCCGCTTACCACAAAGAGAATAAATTATAGCGGGCTCTAGACTGATGGCTAAAAAGCCAATTCTCCTAAAATGGAAGGATATTGATGGTGCTCACATTATGTAATCGGTACAGTATGTCAGTCCTAGTGGTCTGGCTAACCAAGGAAGGCTCTGGTTTCAAATGAAAGCACATTTAGTAAAATTCAGTATAATTTTTTCCTAGAACTACTTTGCTCAATTATGGCAAGATAGATTCTACTAATCACAGACTGCAGAGACTTGGAGATTGAGCATGGTTTTTTGGATTGAAATACTTTTTATTTTATGTGTTTGGTCTTCTGCAGTGCCTTAGGGAAGATGGGTCAGAGGGACTAACATGGTTTCTTTCTTCTTTTATTTAAGAATTTAAGTGATCATGGAGCTGGAGCAAACTTCAGTGCCCATTTAGTCAATTGCCTTCATTTTATAGCAGAGGAAATTGAAGAATAAAGGTTGTGATTTTCCTAAGGTCATGTAGTGAGTTCATGACAGAGCCTTGATTATACTTAGGTCTTGTGACACCCAGACCAGTTTTCTTTCCTTTGTAGAAAAATGCATGCTCCAAAAGTCCAGGCTGACCCAATATTGGGTAACTCAGACATTTTCATAATTTTTCCAGATATAAAGCTATGTTATGTCCATTGAACAATGGAAGTAACTCTTCCAAGTAAAAAATGGATCCAAAAACTAGATCTCTGAACCATGCGATTAAGGCTTTTGTCTTTTTTTTTGTCTTTTCTAGAGCAGACTTTGAGTCTTTGCTTCAGATGCAGAACAAGATGTGGCAACCTGTTGTGGAGAACCGGGTCCTTTGTGCCCATGCTGTCTCTTTTTTCTGGTGGCTTTGTCATTTGGAATAATGCATGGTGGGCTGTAGGCTGAGAAACTGTGAGCTGAGGTAGGAGTGTCACCTAAGAGTGGGAAAGGGTGTCTAAACGCTGAATGGAGCATTTTAAAAGTTAGAATTTGCTATTTTCTTTTCTCTTATCTTTTTTTTTTTTTTTTTTTTTTTTTAGAAATGGAGTCTTGCTTTGTTACCCAGGCTGCAGTACAGTGGCACCATCATGGCTCTCTGCAGCCTTGGCCTCCTGGGCTCAAGTAATTCTCCTACTTCAGCCTCCCAAGTAGCTGGGAATACAGGTATGTGCCACCACCCTTGCCTATTGTTTTTTTCTTTTTTTCATGGTGCAATGGTGCGATCTCAGCTCACTGCAACCTCCGCCTTCCAGGTTCAAGTGATTCTCCTGCCTCAGCCTCCCAAATAGCTGGGATTACAGGCATGCACCGCCATGCCCGGCTAATTTTTTTTTTTTTTTTTGTATTTTTAGTAGAGACAGTGGTTTCTCCATGTTCTTCAGGCTGGTCTTGAACTCCCGAACTCAGGTGATCTGCCAGCCTTGGCCTCCCAAAGTGCTGGGATTATAGGCGTGAACCACCACACCCCCCTACCCTTGGCTATTTTTAAAATTTTTTGTAGAGACGAGGTCTCACTATGTTGCCTGGGCTGGTCTTGAATTCCCAGCCCCAAGTGATCCTCCTGCCTCAGCCTCCCAAAGTGCTGGGATCACAGGTATTTTGATTTACGTATTTTGAAACCCATACTTTTTGTCCTCAAGTCTCAGACATTTGCTTAGGCCTTTAGAAGCTCACACCTGAAAAAGAGTGCCATACCTAAGCTGTGATCTTCCCTCCGTTCCACCGTCTCCACCTCCCACCACCTCCACCAAGGATCCCCTCACACAGGTTGTACCACACTGCAAGGGGATCCCAGAGTGACTCAGACATGCCAAAAATGACAAATTAAGAAATTTTGTGTGACCAGGTGTGGTGGCTCACACCTGTAATCCCAGCACTTTGAAAGGCCGAGGCAGGTGGGTCACGAGGTCAGGAGATCGAGACCATCCTGGCAAACATGGTCAAACCCCATCTCTACTAAAAAAAAATACAAAAATTAGCCGGGCGTGGTGGTGCGTGCCTGTAGTCCCAGATACTCGGAAGGTGGAGGCAGGAGAATTGCTTGAACCCAGGAGGCGGAGAGGTTGCAGTGAGCTGAAATCATGCCACTGCACTCCAGCCTGGGCGCGACAGAGTGAGACTCCATCTAAAAAAAAAAAAAAGAGAAGAAGAAGAAGACATCTTATTCAAGTCCATTTGAGAAGCGGTGAGCAAATCGACTAGGCCTTTATTGTTGCTGTCGAATTCCCTTTCCTTGCTCACCCTATAGGCCCAGGCCAGTTTCCTTTCATCTGCCCATAGCTATTAACACGATAGTGTGAATTTAATGCTGTTGAAGGCAGGCCTAACAGGTAGTGAACATGTGGCATTTCTTTGGCCACTCAACATCCATTCCTCCTTCCTGACGGCATGTGATTTCTTTTGGGGAGCTACTTATTCCCATGGATGCAGCCTTCGTGGGGTATAAATCCAGGCGCCTGCTCCCCACAATGGAAGACTGTGAAGTGGCCAGATTCTGCTTCCTCCAGTCCTGAGGGTGGGCATGTGGCCTAAGCTCAAACAAATCTGATAAATGCTTCTGGATCTTTGAACTTCGAACAAGTGACACAAGGACTACAGAAACAGTTAACAGGGAAGCACACTGATTGACTGAGCTGCCTACTCGTGGCCTTCTGGATCCTCCTCGGTTCCTGCTCATCTCTAGGCCTGGCTCTCAACTCTGTCAATTCTGTGGGTACACAAATATCCTTATGTACATTCCCACTTGATCATGCTATTAGGTTGGTGCAAAAGTAATTGTGGGTTTTGCCATTACTACTTTTAGTAGACATTACTTTTAATGGCAAAGCCTGCAATTACTTTTGCACCAATAGCTCAGGCTAGTCTTTGTTACTGGCAACCGAGTATCCTGGTCTGAGCTCCCTTTCTGACTGGATCATCAGACATGGGTCTGCAGTATTGTCTTAACACCCATCTGGAGTGTTATCCTAGAATTAGCCTAAATTAGCCCTTTTCTCCACTGGTTACACCCTCTCACCACCCCCAGAATTGGCTTTCTTTTAGTTGGTACTGATACAAGATAAAAAATATTTCTCTAGCTTTCTGGCCCCACAGTTTCTCGTTATTAAGAGGAAACAAAATGAAAACTCATCAGAACTGCATTTCCACATCTATCACTGATAGGAAGCCTCTATTCTCCTGCCGAGGACCCCCAGCTCAGGAATTTACCTCTCGTAGCAAATGTACTGCAAATTTTTCTCTTCCAGAATAGCTAAAATTGAAAAGACTGACCCGATGTGAAGTGACTACAACTCTCACACATTTGCTGGTAGGAATGAAAAAAGATATAATCACTTTGAAAATCTATTTGATGGTTTTTAATAAAGTTATGTACATGTCTACTCTATGAAACAAGAATCCCACCGCTGGGTATATGTCCAAGGAAAATTAGTGCATATGTTCACAAAACCTTGTACAAGAATGTTCCAGCAGCTTTATTCAAAATAGGAAACAGCTTTTTGCAAAACTGGAAATAACTCAAGTGTTTATCAACAGAAAAATGGATTAAGACATTGTAGTAAATATAAGCAATAATAGAAAAGGACAGATGACTGATACATGCAACAACATGCATGAATCTCAAAAATATTATATTGAGTCAAAAAGTCTGGGCTCCACATGGCTCCATTTACATGAAGCTCAAGAATAGGCAAAACTATTCTAGGGTAACAGAAGTCAGAAAAGTGGTTATTTTTGTAGGAGTATTGACTAGAAAGAAATGCAGGAGCCTTCTAGGGGCACTGGAAATATGTTTAATCTAGGTGGTAGTTACATGAGTGTATACATATGTAAAATGTATTAAGCTGTACATTTAAGATTTGTAGACTTTATTGCATGTATGTTATAGTTAAATGAAGAAGATTAAAAAATGGAAAAATGACTATGTGGACATCAGCAGTTCTATAATTTCAATGTATTTTGTTAATTCTGCACCTAGTCAAATTAGATTTATACTCCAATCCCATTGGGAAGGTTTGAAACCTTCAGCACTTTCCCCTCCATTCTTTGTTTGCATAGAGGCATTAGGAAGCAAATCTTTTCCCTTCTAGGAGTGCTTTTATGTTCAGAGGAAGAACATTGGGGGAAAGTAATAATTAACACAAAGGAATGACTAGGTTAATGGTAGGCTTTCAGGCACCAGTAGAGGAGGTATTTTGGGTCAAGGGAGGGGCAAGAGAATCTTCTGGAGTATACCATACTAAATGGATAGAAATGAGTAGTAAGCTCTCAGTAGACACTGGATCCACTGGTGCAACCAACAGCCTTTGCTGTTTCACTTCTGTGATGGAAAAATCAACCTACTTGTTTCCAATGGACAGGAGGAAGGGGTTGTCTTCTGGGGCCAGTATTTCCCCTGAAAGCTGGCAGAGAGGATGAGAGAATTACCTGGGGCAAAGCAAGCAGCTTTCCTCACCCCCTACCCCTGACCCTCCATGTTGAATACCAGAGCAGAGAGTAGGAAAAGGAGAGGTGAGCTCAGGAAACAGTGACGTAGGGTGCAAGTGGAAAAGTACAGGAGAAAAGGAATACAGGGAAGCACCCAAGGGGGAGCAGGCAGGAGACACAGCAGAGGCATGGGGAGTTCAGCAGAAAGCACCATGAAAACAGATGGGGCAAGTGGAGGAGACTGCAGTCTGGGAATCTCCTTGCCCCTCATGGAGCAACTGGGCAGAAGTGGCCTCTTGGCTTCTTCTTTCAAGTCTCCAAACTCTCACTCCCACCTCTATGCCTACAACAGCATAGGCATTTTCTTTTTTTTTTTTTATTTTCTAATTTAATTTAATTTAATTTAATTTAATTTTAGACAGAGTCTTGCTCGGTTGCCCAGGCTAGAGTGTAGTGGTGCAATCTTGATTCACTGCAGCCTCTGCCTCACGGGTTCAAGTGATTCTCCTGCCTCAGCCTTCTGAGTAGATGGGATTACAGGCGCCCGCCACCACACCCAGCTAACTTTTTTTGTATTTTTAGTAGAGATGGGGTTTCACCATCTTGGCCAGGGTGGTCTTGAACTCCTGACCTCAGGTGATCCACCCGCCTCGGCCTCCCAAAGTGCTGGGATTACAGGTGTGAGCCCCCGCGCCCGGCCAGGCATTTTCTTAAAACCTCATCTGATCACATTATTCCCTAGATTAAAATTGTTTGGTAGCTCAACATTGTCTCCTTAAACAAAATCTAAGCTCCTTAATGTGTCCTACAAGAGCCTTTTATGACAGGTCCCTGCTTCTCTAGCCTCCTTGATTTTGTGAATAATGAGTGAATATGTTTAGTACATTTTAGTTATAAATTCTCTTTACAGAATTTGGCTGTAAAATTCCACTTTAAGAACCCTAGGAGGATATTGGTTGTATTTATACAACCCAACTCCAGGAGGACGCCGTGGCTGAACTCCTGTCTGTGCAGCAGGTGCCCTGGAAGGAGCTGATTCCACCGACCAGGATGACCTGTACTCTTACCGATCGAGTGGGGCAGGAGGCTGGGGTTACCTAATAGAGATTTGAATGAATTACACCAACACCCTATGACTCTCATCAAGGACCCTGGTGCTGACAGAGAAAGTCCTCTCTTTCATTGTCCCAATCCTGGCCACCCTTCAAGACCCATTTCAAATACCACCTCAGTCTCAGGAATAAGGATTTCTGGTATTTTGGCAGCATCCCTGGTTTGTAGAGATGAGGAAGATTTGGTACTAGAAGTTGACAGGCCTTGGCATGAGGGGGTGCGAGGGGGTGCAAGTGGTCCAAGGTCCAGTCTTCAGGGCCCACAGCAATCTGTCCCGCTACTGGGGCACAGAGGCAGGCAGTTCCAGCAGCAAACAGTAGCTGAAATAGAATGAAAGCTTTTGTCAGGGTGGTTCCAGGTGACCATTTCCTTAGAGCAGGAACCTGCCTAGGGATATGAAACTAGGTTCAGGTGCCTGAGGTAAGATGCAAGCAAGAGAAACGCAGGGTGTCAGGGCCCCAGCTTGGGTTAGGAATGTGAGTCAGATCCCAGTCATGCAGGCCAAGTCAATCCACCAGTCATGGCTAAGGGAAGGCAGGAATTCTGTGGGTCTCCAGGTGTTAGGGGCCCAGTGGATGATGCTGCACCCATGAACTATCAAAAAAATGCTTGATTCAGCCTGACCAGCTGCTAGATTGGCAAGGCTAAAGTCATTCTGGCCAGAGCTCGAGAACTAGGTGTGGCTTAGCTTGAGGGCAAATGGTGCTGTGAGCTGCAGCTGCTCCTGGTTGGGGAGGCAGGGGCTGGACCTCCTCCTGCCCTCCCCATGATATGTGTTGGCACCTCTCCTCACTCAAGTCTACATGCTCCTACTGTAAACCACCTCCGCAGCATGAAGCACAGGGCCAGGCACACACAGGAAATGAGAATCCAGTTGGATGCAATTGTATGTAGCTCCTTGGCAGTGCAGGCCTTGGTGTGCGCTGAGCTCTGTAACCCAGCCCTTTCCCATGGTACTGATAGCACTGATCAGGACCCCTCTTCCTCTGTGTGCAGTAGAAGGTAGAAACAGCCACTCTCCATTCTTGCTGGGAGGTAGCCTGGGACCAGTAAGGAAATGGAGGACAGTACGTTATAATCCATACGTACCTTCCCCTGCCATCTCAGCGTCTATTCCTTCTGCCTTTCTGCCCCCAACATCAGCAGAAAAACTTCATCTGGTTGCCATGGAGACCAGCCACTGACTCTAGTGTGCCTGTTTATTAAAGATGAAAGTAATATATGCCTGGTTAATCTGAGCAGCTGTCAGAGAGAGATTCGGCTATTAGTAAATGAAGGCACTAATTTTGAGGCATGATCACTCATTTAGGAGAAAGAGACAGGCTCTGCTCCGTCTTCTGAGTGGAACTGGGTAGTGGGGGTAAGGTCTGCCCTAGGCAAGCATTTCTTGTTTGGGTTTTTATGTTTATTTTATAACGGGTATGGTAACTGTACTTCTTTTTCCCCTTATTTCCTACTGAAAATATATAGCCTTTCAGTAGTGTGATAGATTAATTAGGCTTTGTGGGCAGGCCCAGGAAACCCAAGCCCTCCTATGACGTCGTTTCCTTTGGAAAATGCATTCTGGATTCCAAGCCACCTACTTACAAATGAGGTTGTCTGTTTATTCATTCAACAGTCTCCACCAGGTGTGCAAGAGGAAAAGAGGTGGTGCTGAGCCACATGGAGGACTTGATGTGTTTTATGTGTGCTTAGACAGGTAGGAGAGAAGCCGTCACCTTCCAAGGGAGTTGATCAATTAGATGGGAACGGTGATGACTTGCGTGATCTTTAAAAAATCGGTCCATTTGTTTTTACTTTTTGTTCTTTTCATTTGTTCAATAGTAAAATCTGAGAGAAAATTTGAATTCTGAGACTCATTATATTGATTCACCAAGTACTTTCTAAAATCAGGTAAGTAGCCTGTGTTAATCCCTGCTGGGTTGTGAAGAAGAGCACACTCTCCTTCCCCGCACTGCAGTGCGTTGGGATGAGCAAACCACCTGGGAGTGGTACAGGGAGAAGGCTGCTGGCAGCTGGCCCTCAAGTGCAGAAACCAGGTTCCAGCCCCAGCGATCTCGTCATAGTCCAGCCAAGTCTCTCACCCTTTCTGACCTCAGTTTCCTCAACTGAAAATGAAGGAAAGAGCAAGCTAATCTTTTCCAGTTCAAAATATTCTTTTGTTCTTGAAGAAGACTGTCAGTGCAGAAAGGGCCCCTAACCTGGAACAGCTGGGCAAGGGTTAACCCTGGTATTAGGTTACTGTTAAGCAAGTACATCCTGTGCCTCTGGTCAAATATGTCTCAGGCCAAAGCAGCTACTTGTCTCTAGTTAGTCTTTCTGCATCAGCACCCAGGCATCCAAGTGGTGGTCTGGGCAGGAGCTCCCACTCTGTTTTTCCTGAGCTACCTAGTCCATGGGAAGGAAGATATATGCAGCTAAGGAACAGGAAGTGGATATTCTCAGTGCCTTCAAGAACCGGGATCAGCCAGGAGCTGCAGAAAAGAAGCTTCAGGGCAGCAGGCCTCAGGACTGCTGCTAGCCAATCCCCTGAAGCATTTATTTCTCACCCTCTTTGTGCCTAGGGCAAGTAGAGCTACTGCTGTCTGGTGCCACTGTAATGCTGTCTCCTCCTCTGAGTTCATCCTGGGAACACTTTCTCCCATAAGACACGCACAGGTCTTACGTTTACATGTTTCACTGAAAGAAATTTGATTCCATTGATGAGATGACAAGGTAGGTCATAAATGAACACTTTTTAAACACATCTTTAAAAAAATAAGTTTATGCCAATTGTACAAAACAATAGGGGAGAGGAAATAATATTCATTTGTTTATCCATTCATTGGTTTAACAATTACCTATTGCAGGCACTTGTTATGAGCCAGGGATGGTTCTAAGTATAAACCTGCCCTAGAGGATCATATATTAATTTTTCTTAAAGTCAGCTTTATTGAGGTATACTTTCTATACAATAACATTCACTCATTTTAAGTGTAAAGTTTGATGCATTTTGACAAATGCATGGGGTAGTATAACCACTGCTAGGATCAAGATAGAGAACATTTACATCACCCTGAAAAGATTGCTTGTGCTGCTTGTAGTCAATCTCCTACCCTCCCCCCAGCCACTGGCAACCACTGATCTGCTTTCTGTCACTATAGTTTTGCCTTTTCTAACATGTCATATAAGAAGCATATATTTTAGCAGTGAATACAGCCAAATGAGTAAATAGACATTTGCATTCCCAAGTGAGGCAAGAGCTTTGAAATGGGACATACAGGCTGTGCTATGGGAGCATGTAAGCTAAGTTGAGAAGAGGCTTCTAAGCTGAGATCTGAAGGGCCAGTAGCAGTTTTTTAGGCAAAGAGTGAGAGTAAAGAGTGTTCCATGCTGGGAGGCTACTATATGCAAAGGCCAAGAGGAGACAGACTGCAAGGCGGATTCATCTAGGACCTGCAAGTTTTCACAGCTCAAGGATGGAGTAGGAGAGAGTAGGAGTGGCTAGTCAAGACTTTGAAGAGATAAACCAGTTCAGACAAAGAAGTTCTTTCTGAGCATTGTTTGACCTTTATTCCCAGTGGGGAGCTACGGAAGGATCTTCAGCAGAAAAGTGACGGGATCAGATTTGCATTTTAGAAGGATCACTCTCCCTGCATGTAGGGAACAGATGGAGGGCAAGGCAGGAGGTAGGGCCCCCTATTAAGAGGCTGGTGCAGTGATCCAGATGAGAGATGCTTAGAGCTGCCGCCAGGGGAGGGGCAGGCAGTGAGAATGAAGAGAAGTGGATAAGTATGGGAGAAATGTAGGAAGCAGCAATAACAGGACTTAGTAACTTACTGGATAGTGGAGAGGATGTGAGAGAAAGGCCTCACGGGGATTCCTTGGTTTCCAGCTTGGACACCTGGGTGGGAGATGGTAGCATCAATGAGATAGCAACTTCAGTGGAGTAGGGTTGGAGGGGTGGGGAGAGGAGACAATAGGTTCTGTTTCAGACATGTTGAATTTGGGGGTGTCTAAGAAAATGATGTCCAGCAGACAATTGGGTGTTCAGGTCTCAGGAAAGAGCTCTTCACAGAGCTTATTCTTCTCTAGTCTCTGTAAACGAGCTTCTAGGTTCTTTCATAGAATTTCCTTGCAGAAAAAAATCAAAGGATTTGTCCTGTCAAGTGGAATGTTTATCATATGAAGGGGATTGGCGTCTTGTGTAGTTTGGTCTAGAGAGATTTGTTTCCATGTTACAAACCTTTGAAAAACCGGGAAAAATTTAGTGATGTCCAACTTTGATGACATCTCTTCTTCCCCAATACAATCAATCTATTGACATAATAATCTTGAATATCTTGCAGATGAGGAAGAAAAAATAAAGTCAAATGAGCACACCGAGACCAACCAGATCTGAGATTTCTAATCTTAAATTGCCTGGGGGTGTGGATGTTATGTGTCTGCTGACACGGGTAGATTGTATATGGTTGCCTTTATAAAATGAAGCCCATAGAAATGTTTCAGTAAACAGAGTCCTTCAAGTGAACTAAATGTCAAAGGAAAATCTTTTCCTTGCCATCCTCCTTTTCTCTTTTAAACAGAAAGATCCTAAAGAAGCTGTATTAGTGCCCTCAAGAGAAACAGAAGCAATAGGATATATAGATGTATATGTTGGATCCTATATATAGCTATAGGATATATAGATGTATATATCCTGTATATAGATATCAGATGTATAGCTCTTTCCTATTGATCTATAGATCGACATATAGGATATATATAGAGAGATATGCATAGGCCTGATATATACACATAGGTCTGATGTCTGAGGCCAGAAGATAGATGCCTCAGCTCAAGGAGAGAGCACATTCACCCTTCCTCTGCCTTTTGACGCTACTTGGGTTCTCCACGGGTTGGATGGTGCTCACCCACTTTGGTGAGGGCAAATGTTCTTTATGCAGCTACCAATTCAACACCCTCATGACACACCCAAAAATAATGTTTTACCAGCTGTCTGCAAAAACCCTTGGCCTAGTCAAAATGACACGTAAAAGTAGCCATCATAGAAACTCATTTCAATGTTGTTTTGTTTTATTACGGGAAGACTGGAGAAACCTAATCCTAGGTGCTGCCATTGGGACAAAGAATAGGAACCAGACACAGTGCTGTTTTAGGGTGGGGCAGAATTATGCTGAGGGAAAAGTTATTATCACTCTTTAAGGCCAAGGAAGCCACAATTTTTAAAGAAGCTTCTAGAAATTCTACCTAATAGAAAATAAAGATAAACTTCTGTAAGGTATTTCGTTCTTTTCAGAATTCACAATCTGAAATGTAGAAGCTCATTCCTTCATGGTTCTCATAGATATTTAGGGTGACTGAGGGGTCAGTGGATCCATAGCACTCAGGCCAGGCTTCTCCCGAGTCCCTTTCTTCGGCACAGAGGGAGTGACTCACAGATCCTCTACCCCCAAAGGCGTTGTTTTCTCATCTCAACAAGAATCCAGCGGCTGTCATTTTATCAGCACGTGTCACTAGCTTCTCAAGTGAGACTACTCTTAAGTGATCTGTGTTTGAAGAGTGCCTTTCCCTTTCTCTTCCGTAACTAAGAGGATGAAAAAGTACACTCACTCCCTATATAAAAGCTGTGTGTTGTGAGCAGTCATCTTGCCTGGCTGAGAACTCTAGGATCTTTTTCTCTGCTCTCCGTTAGGCTGACACTCATAGCCAGTCCTTCTGTTTATTAGCCCTCTGAATCTATTTGAAAATACTTTTGCTTTCATTATAACATAAGTCACATTCTTCTTGCATCTGCCACTGCATTTTCCAAAAGGGTTATGTCAAGGGAAATTCAACACTCACCTTTCTCATTATTTGCCCACCAGCTTGCTCACTCATCAAAAGACCAGAGTTATTTGATACTTCAGAAGAGTATTTTCCTCCTTAGATGATGTGTCAAGGGAAGGGGAGCTGGCCCCAGTGTCAGGTGACGGAATTTTCTTCACATTTCTGCTGTTGACTCAATAAATGTCCTTGGGCAAGTCACGGAGTCTCTTCATGCTTTGGTCTCTGGGGACAAAATCTGCCAACCGCAGCGTGTGTATTTGAACCTCAGTGCCCTCTGGAATAAAAATAGGAGGGGACCAGGTGTCCATGTGACCCCAAGCTGATGGGAAGAGGATGACCATAGGATTTCAAAATGTCCTTGAGCTGTAAATTCTATAATAGGGTCAGGCCCACCAGTGGCCTTCAAGCATTGGTACAGTGGTGTGTGGATAAGTTCTAGTACTTGAATTTTTTCAGTAGATAGGAGGCACTGTGTCAACCTCCCACCCATGGATATTCTATTTGCTCTGTGTCCCCGCGTCTTTGCATTTCCCTGCCATATTACTTACCACTGGTCGTTATTACTTGCTTGATCACTTGTCTCCTGATCTGTAAGCTGTTTGAGGGAGGGGGAGCACGTCTGCCCTTTGTAACACTGTACCCTCAGTGTGGTATACAGGAGCACATGCCTGGCACATAGAAGTTATGTAAGAAACATTTGCCAAGTGGACAAACGAATCGTGGTGCCTGGCCTCTATAGAAATCCCTTTTCTGCATCATTAAGGTTCCCAAGCCTGGCCAAGAAGTAGTGGGATCTGATTAGCCTCATCTCCTCATAACCCTACTTCCTATCATGTTATAATGAAAGCAGATCTCAGCCCAAATGCTGGCACACATACATATTTATTAGTAAGAAGATTCGAAATCATTCATGCAGCTGGTTCTGTAAGCTTGGCAAATTTCCAGCCCTCTGACCTTTTCAGTGTTTTGTCCACACTCTACATGAAAGGGCCTCTTAAGAGTGACAGGGCAGTATTCTAAAGACCAGATTTTAATTGCACCAAGTAATCGAATTGTCTGAATTCATAGCTGAACACAGGACAAGGTCAGAATCACATTTCTTATGCCATTTAGAAAGGTGACAAGTGAAGGGCTGGCCAAAATCTTACACCCAGCTTATGTAAGAGTAGAGACTGTCCCTAATGCTTTCTCCAGTCCACTTGTCTTGAACACCATTAGGTTCCACAGTAAAAGCCCATTTCTCACTTCCTTCATGTTAGTTAACTGATTACTAATTTTACCAATGAGAAGCCATTTTTATTATTTATCGTTATGATTTTTATCATTTTGTCAATTAGCCAAGCTTCTGCTGTTGACTCCAGATAAAGACAGTTAAAGCACTTGGGGTGACCACCTAAGTAAATTTTTTCATGGTGAGCCAATGGAAGCAACAGAAGCAGCTCAGACTTTTGAAAAGTGATGAAAAAGACCCATGAGGCCCTGTTCCTTGAAAATGAAGAAAAGGGTGACAGCCCTACAGAGTTTTTTTCTTTGCATGTTCTTACCAACGCTCAGGAGATATTCAGTCTACTAGCTGGCTTCCCCATGTGGACCTCAGTCTATGGGATGTAACTGGGAGTAATTTACCTTCTGGGTTCTCTTACAACCTCCTTAGCTATGTAGGTGATTTCAGGCCCAAGGGGGAAGATATCAGATAAGCCCAGAACATTTCGATTCTACTGACCGAGGTTCCTCACCTCCCTTTCTTTGTTTCTGATAAATGCACATATTAAGGTCAGCTGAAGAATGATGACTCTGTGATGACTGCCCTGAATCCTTACTCCTCTGAGTTTCTGTCTTCTGTAGCCTCTTAGCCATGTTGCAGGTGAAGGTCTCAAGTTATCTGCACCACTAGGAATCTTTTGTATTATTGTGACTGATACGTATCCTCAGAGTTGTATCAGTGTTTTCCCCTATACACACATGCACATACACGCACCACACACTATACACATTCTGTAAGACGGAGCCTCTATTTTTGGTGTCTGCTTAGCCCTCCAGTTTCCCACTGGGATTAGTGGTTTTCTCCGAACTTCAGACAACTTGGAGATCCTGTCTAACTTTGGTTGCTCTTCCTTGGCAGACTGGAACTTACTCTTAGTACGGTAGAGCCAATCACTGGCTCTCAGGGAACTCATCACCCTAAACTATGCCTGACAGGACCAGAACACCATCATCTCGGACAAACACTGCCACTTTAAGTTCCAGCTCCCTTTCTATCCTCATGCATTTCAAGGAAATCACTTGTCTTCTCATTACAAGCAGCCAGAGAGAGCAGACAGTAAAATGCAGATAAGACGGGCACAGAGGGAGATGGGAGGAAAGTCTCTTGGACTTCACCCTCATACAATGGGCCCCAGTAAAACAGTGGGCCTTAATAAGCACATTCCTTTCCTTTCAGGTGCACTAAGATAGGGAAGCTAAAGGCAGACTGGGGGGATATGCCTGCAGCTGCAGAAAGATGTATGGGAACAGACACACAATTCTCCCTCCCAGATAAGCACAACAAAGAGACACAGAAGCAGTCCAAGCCTGATATAAACTCTCCCACCCTGAATCTTTAAAAACTCTTAGTCTGCAAGAGAGTGTGGCTTCTGACTAACTCGGTCAGAAGTCCCTCCAAAGTTTAAAATAAACCTGTTAACTGTTAAGCCACCCTTCGTGTTTCTCCCCTATTTCTTTAATTCTTACAATGCCTTCCTGATGGCTGACTGCCAGGAAACCCCTTGGATACAATACTCAGCCTGAAGCTGCTGACTCCCCTGGGTGTTGCCCTCCTAACTACCCATGGAAGAGCTAACCCTGTTGACAAGAGCTTCCCCCAGCTCTAATCCTACCTGGTTTTGGTTTTGTTTCTTTCCCTACCATCTGGGCAGCTATGTTGGCCCAATGAATTTGACTTATAGTATTTTCATAGTATAGAGCTAATTTTATATGTATTTTTTCCATGGTAAACAAGTTACTCACATTTTCTGTCATTCCCACTAACCTTCCTAGGGACAGTCCAAAGGAGCAGCTTTGCAGTGTATGACCCTGTCCCTAGAGCAGATTGGTTCAGGGTTGACACCTAGCAAAAAGGCAATCAATAGGTTGGTCAGCAACTTTTCTCATAACCTGATGCACACATAAAAGCTGGGTTAAACGCCATTTCTTCCTTGGAAATTTAACCAAAGAAAGGTCAAGAAAAAAAAAAAAGACTTGGTAGGATGCTTTGAAATGAAAAGATAAGAATTGGAGCTACAACAGGTTGTAGGAAGCCCCAGTTGCAAAATATTGAAACTATGAGCAATCTGTAGTGATGGTGGAGAGAAGAGTTTCAGGCCAAGGGAAAGAAGCAGCTCAGGGGAGACTGAGCTAGGCCAGTGGACATGGCCCCCTAACTCCTGCCACAGGGCCCTGGAGTCTCCTGGAACCAGAGCGGCTCCTCAGTACCAGGGCAGTGAGGCCTTTCCTTTCCAATGCCTCTTCCTGCCTTCCGTGGAAGACCAACTCCATTAATGTTCCACATTTGCTCTTACAAAGAATCCCCCTCCTAAGCTAACCTAGATGAGTCTGCTCCTTACAACCAAGAAAACCCGCCTACTTTACTGGATTCTCTCTGTGTGCAGAGATGGTGGCATATTCTTTGTAGCTTTTTGCTCCTAATATAATGCATCGTAAGGGTAAGTGATGAGTTCTCAGTAAGTGAAAGTTGAATAAACGAATTTTTGAAAGCCCAAAGGAACAGACAAGTTCATACACTTACTGTTACGTTGTCAAGTCTTCAGTCTGGCTTTCTGGAAGTTGAACAAAAGATGGCTACATTCCTAGCACCCCCGCCAAGCCTTTTCCTAGTCCATGAGTTTAGAGACGGACTGCAAATTTTAAACAATACAAATCTATAATCAGATTCAAAATCTCCCTCAAGAGGATAAATTCTCCTATTCTCAATCCAGTTTGTTGAACTGATCAACACACACACATACACACACGCACTCAAAATTATTTTAATATATGGATAGTCCTCGGTGTTGTTGTTTTGTTTTGTTTTTTTGAGATGGAGTCTTGCTCTGTCGCCCAGGCTGGAGTGCAATGGTGCGATCTTGGCTCACTGTAAGCTCCGCTTCCTGGGTTCGTGCCACTCCCTGCTTCAGCTTCCTGAGTAGCTGGGACTACAGGCGCCCGCCACCACGCCTGGCTAATTTTTTTCTGTTTTTAGTAGAGATGGAGTTTTACTGTGTTAGCTGGGATGGTCTCGATCTCCTGACCTTGGGATCTGCCCGCCTTGGCCTCCCAAAGTGCTGGGATTATAGCCGTGAGTCACCGCACCCGGCCAGTCCTCAGTGTTTTTAACACCTGAGTTTGTAGTTCTAATTGTCTGATTGAGCTACAAATTAACCAGAACTGGTTTAAGATCATCTTCCTGCTTGGAAGTTATTTCATCAATTCATTCTTTTATAACATTGTAGAAAAGTAACTTATGACAAGGAAGTAGTAACCTTTTCTTCCAAAGATATATAAAAATAAATTTGGTTATGAGGATAACTTTTGAACTTGGAGTTACTGAAAATTATTTACCATCAGAGAAATATGTACTGGTCCTAAGAATAATGATAAAAGCCACAGCCCCTACTCTGACAGCTGCTGGGCTGGTGGTAGAAGTTGTCTCATCTGCTCTTCCCCACCTTTCTGGGAGCACTAGTAGCTTTGACTATACACAGCTACCAGGAGAGGGAGAGTTCAGCCTAGACCAGGGGTTGGTCTCAAACCTTTACTGCAAAGGGCTGGACAGTAAATATTTCAGGTTTTGTGGGCCTCATAGTCTCCAATGCAAGTACTCCACCATGCTATGGTTGCACAAAAGCAGTCATAGACAATATGTGAAGGAATGAGTATGACTGTGTTCCACTAAAAGTTTATGGATGCAGAAATTTGAATTTTATATAATTTTCATGTGTCCCAAACTATTATTCTTCTTTTCAGCCATTTAAAAACGTAAAAACCATCCTTGCCTTGTGAGCTGTATCAAATCAGAGGATGAGAACATGGACGCAGGTTTGGGGTCCCTGCTTCCTACCCTAGCTGAGTGCTGGGGGAACAGGCTGTAGAATAGATGCCTCAGGTCAACATGCGGGGCTCCCAGGGTGGAAAGACTAGGGTCTCCCTCCCCAAGGTGAGTTCTGGAGTGACTGTGAGCCCCAGTGAAGCTTCATGTCCCTCATGGTACCACAGCAGCAGAGCAACGGTGACCAAGGGGCCTGGACAGAACATCGTGCAGCCAGCTCTGTGACAGGCCCCTACAAATGATAAGGACAAAGAGTCAAAGTTCCTGAGCCTCCATTTCAAAGTAGAGAAGAAGATGATGATGGCTGGCCAGCAAATTCAGAGAAGGCTAGGTTGGAAGGTGAGATCTGCCTGGACTCTACAACCAGAGGCCATTACAAGACGGGGTCCCCTTGGCCAATACAGCAGGGGCAGCAGCTGATGCCCAAAGACTGCATGGGATTGAGGAGGCTCTCCTCAGAGGAGAAGTGGCCTGCCTCCATGCCTCTGGGTTCCCTAGAGCTGGTGAGGGTTAGGAGAGAGGGTGCTCACTGTCTGTTTGTGCTAGAGGTACAGGGAGAGTTGTACACAGAAAACACTCCAAACTCCTCCAATGCCAGAACTAAAACAGAATGCATCTTAGAAGCAGTATCTACCTTTCTTTAGAGAGCATTTTAGTCCATAAACAAAGGATATTTAAAAGCCACACAAGGCTAGGTGCTGTGGCTCACGCCTGTAATCCCAATGCTTTGGGAGGTACTGGAGTTTAAGACCAGCCTGGGCAACATAGTAAGACCCCATCTCTTAAAATAAAAGCCACACCCGTCTCTTCCCACTGGACCAGGGGTCTTCCCAGACCAGCTGCAGGATGGCTGACCTCCCGAGGGGCTGCACATCCTGTTTGAGACAGGACGTCACCAGGCAACAGCAGGAAACCCAGCCAGCCTCCATGCTCTGGACACTTCTTGTGTGGTGATGACTTTACTCTGCAGAGAGGTGGCCACACTGAAGTGCTCCCTCTTCTGCAGGTCAGCTTCCATGACCTAGAAGAGCTCTGTGAGTAGGGCTGTGGTCTCGGGAGGATTATTCCAGAATCCCCTCAAAGTATTTGTTTAAGTTTAGAAACAGTGAGGCCTGGAAATGATAAAATCGTCCACATTTGACTGCCATTAATTCACTTTTATGAGAAGCAAAGCCTTTGGTTTCTTTAAGCCTCAATTTCTTTCTTCCTTTTTTTTTTTTGTTTTTTAATTTATTTTTTTGAGACAGAGTCTCGCTCTGTCACCCAGGCTGGAGTACAGTGGCATGATCTTGGCTCACTGCAATCTCCGCCTCCTGGGTTCAAGCCATTTTCTTGCCTCAGCCTCCCAAGTAGCTGGGATTATAGGTGTGTGCCACCACGCCCGGCTAATTTTTGTATTTTTGGTACAGATGGGGTTTCACCATGTTGGCCAGGCTGGTCTTGAACTCCTGACCTCAAGTGATCTGCCCGCCTCAGCCTCCCAAATTTCTGGGATTACAGGTGTGAGTCACTGCGCCCGGCCTGTGTCTCAATTTCTTCCTGCCTCACTATAGTTACGTCATATTTATTTCTCTAAGTCCCTCCTCAACAGATTTTATTCTACTACTGAAATCCAGTCTGCAGAAACTAAAAGTTGTATAGTGGATATGAAATTTATATAACCATCATAGTTCAATATCTCAGGGGTAAAAATAAAATGTGACTATTTATTTCCACAAAACTGAACCTATCAATTCAGGATAACTTTTGCTTTAAAACTCACG
Source organism: Macaca thibetana thibetana (assembly GCF_024542745.1). NCBI lineage: Eukaryota > Metazoa > Chordata > Mammalia > Primates > Cercopithecidae > Macaca > Macaca thibetana. The sequence continues at coordinate 103,939,925 of NC_065581.1, read as the reverse complement.
ACTCCTTGAATCAATAGTCAATTTCTGGATCTTTCCTCTCCTCCTAGGTCATCTTCTCCCTGAAGGCTGTCGCAGTTCCTGTGCAGAGAGAGAGGGCACTGCAGCACCCAGGCGCTGGTGAGAGGGAGCTTCTGGCTCACACTATTCTCTGCCTTCCATTGGCATTGACTCAGCCGAAACTTGGCACATCTTGTCCTCTTAGTCATGCGCTGGCATCTACCACTTGTGCCCAAATCCACCATGGCCTCACGTCACCAGGCCCACATATTCCCAGGTTCCTTTGGCTCTGCAAGCCTGTGGTGCTTGGGCACGCTTGGGCATGCTTGGCTGCTTTTTCTTCCCCCTGCTGTATTGCGGGGGCTTCTGAGACACTGACTTCCTTGGCCTCTCACTCAATCCTTACCAGATGGGGGCTTCTTTTATATGCTTGCAGAGCCTCTGGTTCACACCCAGGGAAGTGAAGCATAGTTCCCTCTGCACCCAGTTCTTCTTTCATTAAAATGGGTTTTTATTGCCCACCCCCCAAACTCAAGCAAGGCCAATGGTAAGGACAGGATTTGGGACTGTCTCCAAGACATTCATTAATATCTACTTTAATATCTTCTCACAATTCTCTCCCCTCAGACATGCCAGGTCTTAGATGACATGACTTAAATTAGAAAGATGTCAAATATCCCCAAATTAACTTATAAAACTAGTGCAATCCCAGTTAAAATCCTAGCTGTATTTTTTTTTATAGATACTTGATATACTTATTCTAAAATGTGTAGGGGTTCTCACTGTGGTAGCACCTATACTAAAACTGAAATGATATGAAGAAGATTAGCGTGCCCTCTGCAAAAATGGCATGCAAATTTGTGAAGCATTCCATATTTTAAAAATAAATAAATAAAATGTATAGGAAAAAATAAGTTCCACAGGGAGCTAAATCAAATGGTACAATAAAGAGGGGAAATTACCCACCAGATAGCAAGACACCCTACAAAGTTGTTTTGAATGTGGCAGTTGAGTGGAATAGATGGTTCACAGGTAGCTCTGCCCTTGCCTGTGAATTTTGTACAATGTCGAGTTGGCTCCACAGTTTAATTGCGGGGGGAAGGATTGTTTAGTAGATGGTGATAGAAAAATAGGCACAGAAAGAAAGGATAGAGAAAATTACAGTAGGATCCATATCTAACCCCACATACAAAGGAGTTTCCAACATACAAGAGACCTAAATATGAAAGATAAGATCATAAAGTTAACAGGAGAAAAGCATTGCGACCTGGAAGGGGTAAAGAAATCCTTAAATAAGACTTTGAAAGTACAAGCCACAAGACAAATTGATAGATCGGATTACATCAAAATTAAGTATTTCTGTGAACAAGTGACATTGCAGTTGAACTGAAGAGATGATGACAGTTTGGGAAGAGATTATAAGGTCTAAAAGTGACAAAGGGGATGAATATCTAGAATATACAAAGAACTCCTGATAGTATCCCAGAAGAAAAATGTGTGACATATTCAGGCAATTTACAATCACTCAAGGCTGTGTAAGGCTGTAAGGCTATTACACAGCTATTAGCATAGAGAATTTAGAGAGCTCGAGAATGCCAATGCTGGCAGAGGTGTGGGAATAAGGTTTTCCTGCTGCTGGTGGGAGCACAGGTTGGAGAAAGATCTGGCACTAGCTAATCAAATTAAGTGTCTACTCAGGGGCATAGTTCCCTTAGAAATTCTCACACAGGTCCATTAAAGGGGTATGTAGAAGCAGGGGTCAATCCAGAATTTGTGGGGCTTGAAGTTTATATAATTTGGGGAACCCTGTTATGATATTGTGATATAATAAATAAAACATATTTGGTCCCTGCCACTGGTTCCTGACACCTGACTCCTAAAACCTTTGGAATCTTCAAAGAGATAAGTGTCTTTTTGTAAGCAAATGAGATGACTGGTGGCTGGGAGCTCCTAGATAGCTGTGGGATGGAAGCTGGTCACCAAAAGACCAAGGCATGATTAGGGAATTGGGACTTTCAGCTCCAGCCCCCAATGTCCAGGTTGGGGAGAGGGATTGAAGGTTCAGGTGATCGCTGATGGTCAATGATTTAATCAGTTATGTCTATATAATGACTCCTCCATGAAATAAAAACAAAAGGACAGAGCTTGGATGAGCTTTTGGATAACAAAACATGTGGAGGTACCTGGAGGACATGCTTGGAAAGGGCATGGGAACTTTGTGCCCCTTCCCACATACCTTGCCCTGTGTGTCTCCTCCATCTGGCTGTTCATCTGTATCCTTCATGATATCCTTTATAATAAACGGATAAACATAAGTAAAGTGTTTCCCTGAATTCTGTTCACCACTCTGGCAAATAAATCAAACCCAAGGAGGGGGTTGTGGGAATCCCAATTTATAGCTGGTGGTCAGAAGCACAGGTCACAACCTGGGGCTTTTGATGGGCATCTGAAGTTGGGGGTAGGAGCAAACTTGTGGGACCAAGCTCTTAACCAGTGGGATCTGATACTATCACCAGGTAGACAGTGTCAGAATTAAACTGAATTAGAGGACATCCAGCTGGTGTCTGCTGGAGAATTGCTTGGTACGTGGAGAAATAGCTCATCAAAGAAACGTTCTATGTTGTGTGAGTATAGGAGGAGAAAAATAGTTTGGCTCTTTTTCCCCTCAGACCTCTGTAAGAAAAAGAACACAAATGATGAATACACAATTAGGTATGGAGCTTTGGAAGAAGCTTGTACAAGTGAGAAGCCCCAAAGCTGGAGCTTTATCAGCCTCTCTGTGGATTAGCCTCAATTTATGGGGAGGTTCTTGGCAATGTTGTGTGTAGAGTGAGGAGATGAAAGCTTTTAAGCCAATTTGGTTATCACACCTCTCGGGCTCATTGGGATAGGTAATTGATGATACTATCTCAGCCTTCTCTTTAATACTAAAACATATACCTAAACCTAAAAAAATAGTCCTCAAGTAATGGGCACCCAGATCTCCAAAGTGGCTCAAATAATCTCCTATCACTAAGGCTAAGGGCTGCTGGGTGTAAACATGTCAGACCCATAGAGATAGGGTTAGGAAGTCCTCACGCCTCTGGCGAGGCAAGATCATTCAGTTATACTTGTCGAGAGAAAATATTTTGCAATACTTCCAAGTTTGTTTATTTATTTTTAGACATGCCTGTCTACTAAGGAGAGTGTTTGAAAAAAGAAGCTCCATGAAATCTTCTGGATGTGCTGGAGCTTGCTCCACTCTGTGAACTGTGCCCCCAGGGTGTGTGCTGAGTTCACCTGCCCCAGCCAGTTTTCTGGGAGGAGATCTCCAACCTATTTCTAATGAGGGGCAGTGAAAGCTGGAAACACTGGGCTTCCCTATGATGTAAGGGACTCAGAGAAGAGGAAGAAGCTAAAGGAGCATCAGTCTCTCCTGAGTGGAGCTAGTTCTAGAGATGGCTACTGTAGGGGATCAGAATATGCCACCCTAAAATTTGTACTTTGGCGTAAGGATTATTTGAAGCTGAAGACAATTGAAAACAGCGGACACCATAAAAACACTCTCCTTCCCCCACCATTTGCCTAGAAGTAGGCTTAGATGCTTAATCACCAGACTTTTTTCTGTTTTGTTTGAGACGGAGTCTCCCTCTGTCGCCCAGGCTGGAGTGCGGTGGCGCCATCTGGGCTCACTGCAAGCTCCGCCTCCCGGGTTCATGCCATTCTCCTGCCTCAGCCTCCTGAGTAGCTGGGACTACAGGTGCCCACCACCACGCCCAGCTAATTTTTTTGTATTTTCAGTAGAGACAGGGTTTCACCGTGTTAGCCAGGATGGTCTCGATCTCCTGACCTCATGATCTGCCCGCCTCAGCCTCCCAAAGTGCTGTGATTACAGATGTGAGCCACCACACCTGGCTTTTTTTTTTTAATTAGCCCAGTGACAGCATGAGGGGAATCTATACCACAAACCTTACTAAGACAATCCTGACTTTCTATTAGTTTCCCTCATATATTTATCTTCCCACAGTTTTCTGCCCTTGTGTCTTAGTCTGTTTCCTGCTGCTATAACAGAAGCCGCAGATTGCATAATTTATAAAGAAAAGAGATTTATTTGGCTCATAGTTCTGGAGGCTGGGAAGTCCAAGGGAATGGCACCTGCATCTGTCAATACTCATTCCATGGTTAAAGAGAGGAAGGTGGAAGTGAGTGTGTGAAACAGAGAGAGAGGAAATCTGGCCAAACTCATCCTTTTTATCAGGAACCCACTCTCAATAACTAACCTACTCTTGTGATAACAGCATTAATCCATTCATGAGGGTCGAACTTTCATGACTTAATCACTTCTTAAAAGCTCCACATCCTGCAATAAATTATTTTTAGAGATGGGGTCTTATTATGTTGCCTAGGCTGCTCTTGAACTCCTGGGCTCAAGTGATCCTCCCACCTCAGCGTCTCAAAGTGCTGGGATTACAGGCATGAGCCACCATGCCTGGCCCTGCAATAAATTTCAACATGAATCTTGGAAAGGACATTGAAACCACAGCACGTTGGAATCCTAAAATCCTTTCCTTTGTCTCATCACTTCTCTACAAATTTATTGTTCTTTGTTAAGATGTTATATAAGCCCCAGCCTCTAACCATCCCTTTGACTTGCTCATCACCGAGTTCCTTCTGTGAGGATGTGCATTGCACATGTTAATAAACTCTGTTTTTCTCCTGTTTTTTAGACTGTCTTTTGTCAGTCTCATTTGCAGGCCCCCAGCTGGAGAACCCAGGAGGAAGAGGAAAAAAGTTTTTTCCTCCTCTACACTCCCCATGCATGACTACAGAGTGAGGAGGAGGCAGCAAGCTCTGTGACCCCAACTGCAGAGCAGAAACAGCAATGAAAGGACTGATGATCCAACAAGGACCAAGCAACATTTCTGCAGCTATGGTCAGTGTGAATCTGGCTTGTTTGATGCCCAGAGTGAATTCATTTTTATCAATCTTCATCTATACAACAAAGTTATCTTCAGTAATAATCATAAAAATGGAATAGATAATAACAATGTCCAGGAAAAAAACAGTCAGTAAATGTTAAAAATTGAACTTCATATATACTGTTATGCCAGAAAAAAAGAAAAAAGAAGTGAAATAAATATTAGAGTAAAATAAAAAGAAATAGACAGGGAAGACTTATACCTACATGTTTGTTGTAGTCTGAGATAACATTACAGTTTATAACAAATAATAATAAAGAAAATTTCAAACTAAAAATATATTATGTCCAGGCATGGTGGCTCACACCTGTAATCCCAGCACTTTGGGAGTCTGAGGCGGGCAGATCACCTGAGGTCAGGAGTTTGAGACCAGCCTGGCCAACGTGGTGAAACCCCTTCTCTACTAAAAATACAAAAAAATTTAGCCAGGCATGGTAGTGGGCGCCTGTAATCCCAGTTACTCAGGAGGCTGAGGCATGAGAATCTCTTGAACCTGGGAGGTGGAGGTTGCAGTGAGCTGAGACTGCACCATTGCACTCCAGCCTGGGCAACAAGAAAGAAACACCATCTCAAAACAAAACAAAACAAAACAAAACAAAAATATATATATATATATGCATTTAAAAATTAGTAAAAAATGTCATGTGTGAACTAAAATTTGTACTTGCAACCAAAAATGGAGGGGAACGGGGAGTGACTCTGCATAATGGGTATGGAGTCTCCTTTGGGAATGATGAAAAGTTTTGGAACTAGACAGAGGTGATGGTTGTACAACATTGTTAATTTACTAAATGCCACGGAATGTACACTTTAAAATTGTTATTTTTATGTTCTAGAAATTTAACCTCCATTCTAAAAGAGTTTAAAAAATACCATACCTTCAAGTGCATGCTCTGTTTCACTGCTACATTTTTTAAAATACAAATAAAAACTACAAGTGGTTACGTGGAATGGCAATATTGAAGCAACTGAAGTTCTATTTCTTTATCTTTATAGTCATTGTTTTCTCTTTGTTTCAACTGCATTATGTAAAGGCAGACATATATAGTACCCAGGAGATGGATAAACAACTGCCTTGGTGGAAACCCAGAAAAACTCTGACCTTTCTGGGCTTATCCTGGCGCCACTGAGACTGTGCAGGTGAGACTGTGTGTATTAGGAGACAGTACGACTAACAGGGAGTTCCAAAATTCGCTTTCATGTAGAGAACAATGCATATCAATGGATAAGTAATACAATTTGCTAATTTGAAGTTTACATGTATTTAATTAAAACTCACAGAAATTGTTTAGAATTTAAACCCAAAACCTACATTGTGAGGAAGGCGTTTTATCACAGCCATTATGTAGAATTGCCCATTTGTGGGCAATTGTCAGTTCATGGGCTTTTCATAAAAAGTGGATTACCTTTTATTTGGTTTTATTATTGCTTATAAACCTCTACTGTCTGCACCTGTAGCAAAGCATGCATCTGGCTCCCCTCCCACCTTCTCACCTTGGAACACCACCAGCTGTGGGCATCTACGTGCAGCAGGAAGCATCACTGAGTAAGCTGGACTGCACGTCAAGGGTAGACACTGCACTGTCCATCCAGCCTGCTCTGAACTGGCCCTGGGAAGGCGTGTCTGGAGAAGCTGTGTTGGAAGGATTAGAATAATACACATCTCCACACGTACTCTGCATGGGCTGCCTGAGAAAACTGTGTACCAGGTTGTGTTAAGAGTTGGAGAGTACAGATGCAGGTTTTAAGAGCCTGTTTTTCTGTGCCCTCTTCAGGAAGATTTAAGTGGATCCTGCTATAGAAAGGTGCATTCATGAAGGCTGCCTACAGTGGACCGAGTGGTCAGTCCACTTGGGGTCAAGATGGGGTTCATGACAAAGCAGGTAACAGGGCACCAAGGAGGTGCCCCTGGCCATACTGGATGGAGTTCAGGACAGAATCCAGTGACAAGGAGGAATGGAGTACCTGGTCAGTGCTCAAGACAGAGTCTCATCCTTTTTTTTTGTTTACTTTTCTTTTTTTCTTTTTTTTTTTTTTTTGAGACAGTCTCACTCTGTTACCCAGGCTGGAGTGTAATGGCACGATCTAGGTTCACTGCAACCTCCGCCTCCTGGGCTCAAGCGATTCTCCTGCCTCAGCCTCCAGAGTAGCTGGGATTACAGGCGCCCACCACCATGCCCAGCTAATTTATTTTGTGTGTGTATTTTTAGTAGAGACAGGGTTTCACCATGTTGGTCAGGCTAGTTTCAAACTCTTGACCTCAAGTGATCTGCCTGCCTCGGCCTCCCAAAGTGCTGGGATTATAGGCGTGAGTCACGGTGCCCTGCCAGCCCATCCTTACAACGTGCCCATCATGCCAACATGATGGCATGTTGTAAGTCCATGTTATGTGTGTGCCTGGTGTGTGTGTGCGTGTGTGTGTGTATGATGTGTTGGGGGGTGGCATTGCTGCTTCAGCTCCCTGGGTTCACCCCAGCCTCAGAGCACCAGGTTAAAAACAACTCAAAAAATTCTAGCCACCATCTGCTGGGGCAGCTGAGGCTTCTGGTCAGGGGCTCGGTCTGCAACAAAGGAGCAGCTGAGCAGAACTGGACCAAGTTACCAGCCCCTAGAGAAGCAATGAATTCCGGCTCAGGAGTTGAGAGCTATTTACTGGTAACGTTTTACCTGGTCTTACAATTGAAGTTTGCCTATCAGGTATGGAAAAGGAGAAAACCTCATGAGCCAATGTGGAAAAGAGACATTTTGTGGCCCCTTTGGGGAACTCTTGACTGTGGCATGGATCTATGGCCTGAAACGGTAGAAGAAGAAAACAAAGGAGAAATTTGGCATCAGGTTGGCAAGAGTCTTGAATGCTTGCCACGGAGTTGGGGCAATGGGGAACAATAGAAGGTTTGTAAGCAGAAGAAAAGGGGAATGAAGGGTTTTAGAGATACAACTCTGGAGGCAGTGAAAAGGAAGAACTGGGGAGGGGAGATGTTGATTGGAAGCATCAAGACCTGTTATGAAAGTGCCTGCAGAAGTCCTGGAATAGATAACAAGGGCTTGGGCTGGGGGTACAAGAATGAAAGGCCAGCTAGATCCCTGCTAAACCTAGTGTGAAGCTAAACAGATCAACGCACTCATCAGATACAGCCATGGCGGGGACTATGGCAAGGCATAGAAAGCACTTCAACCGACATGATGGTCAGGGATGTCATACAGAGATGCTCCCTGAACTGCATTCTGAAGGATGATTCAGTGAGCTAGGCAGGAAGGCACCAGTCAGAGGGAGCAGCACGTGCAAAGGCATGGAGACCCAGGAGAGCATGGGGCCTTTGACCTGCAAGAGATTTCCTGTGTGTGACTGCTATATAGGGTAGGTATGGGTAGGGGAGTGTCAGCAGGAGGCTGACTTACAAGGGGCTTGGTTGGTTTACTGTTGGTTAGTTTACCCGTGCTGATTGGTTTACTAAGGGCAAAAAGGAGCCATTGAAGGTGAAGGTTGAACACGCCCAGATTTCTTCTCTTTGTGCTCTATTCTTTAAATTGTATTTTATGTGGCAATCGATTTACTGGTATTTTTCCTCCAGTCTAGATAATTATTAAGTGTATGGATTTTGCCAGTATGAAATTAATCTGCTCTGTGGAGCAAATTGTTTGGACAGAACAGCCTTGAAACTTTGTTTCTGCCCTGGCAGCCAGAAGGTTGCAATATGAGCTGAATTTGGCCCTAAACTAAGTCCTGGTGGCTAATTAACCATGAGCCAAGGCTGAGAAGTGGAGTGGCTTGTGCCCTACAGTCGTGAGAAAAGGCACAGGGGAGCGCTATGTGGACTTGAGCTTAGCATCTCTGGTTGCTCAGAGGGCAAAGTGTCCTGCGGGAGGTAAATTGCGGTAAAACAGTTTAAAAAGTGAGTGGAATGGGAGAGGTGAAGTTTAATTCCTGCTGGTTTCGCAGTGATGGTATTACGCTTAGGAGTTGAAAAATGATTTCTCTAGCCCATAGGAACTCAAACTCACTGAAAGAGAAAAACTTGGCATTGCTTTAGCAAAATTCAAGTAGACGCTACATTCCACTGGAACAATCTAGAATGCCTGTGCTAGTTTCTTCTATATTGCAGGTTGCATTCTCTGGCAGGCCTGCTTCACTTGGCAGCACCACTTTTAAAGAGAAATGGCTACATCTCCAGGTTCGGTGTCCCGGGCTTGCAGAGAAAAGGAATAAAATTAAAACAGTACTTGAACTTTTAAAAATATTTAAATTGCTGGCTCATTTCAGACTGGCATTTCTTAAAATGATGGTCTCTGCTCACCAAGCCACTGCCAAGGGACCCACGGTGGCTGTCCTGTATCCTTCAATTTGATTAGAAGAACTCTCCTTGCTCATCAAGGCTTTCCATAGCTGTCTCTCCCATTTATCCTCCACACCTGCGAACTTCTGTCATAAGTTCTAGTCCAGCCCATCATCTCACTGGTTTCACTGGACACCAGGCACTATACTTACTTTTTCTTTTCTTTTCTTTTTTTCTTTTCTTTTCTTTCTTTTTCTTTCTTTCCTTTCTTTCCTTTTCTTTCTTTCTTTTCTTTTTTTTTCTCTCTCTCTCTCTCTTTCTCTTTCCCTCCCTCCCTCCCTCCCTCCCTCCCTCCCTTCCTTCCTTCCTTCCTTCTTCTTTTTTTTTGTTTTTTTTTTTGAGATGGGTCCTCACTCTGTTGCACAGGCTGGTCTCAAACTCCTGGGCTCGAGTGATCTTTCTGCCTCAGCTTCTTGCGTAGCTGGGACCACAGGTCCACAGGCATATGCCACCACATCTGGCTAACTTTTTGATTTTGTATAGAGATGGACTCTCACTTTGTTGCCCAGGCTGGTCTCGAACTTTCAAGCCATCCTCCAGCCTCGGCTTCCCAAAGTGCTGGGATTGTAGGCGTGAGCCACCATGCTCTACCTGTACTTGCTTCTATTTTTGCGTTCTGTTAGATTGTGTTCCTCATGACGTAAAGAATGCAAACCCAGTAGAATGCATTTCTGTTCTTGCATGCTACCTTGCATTCTTGTTCATAAAGCTTCCCCTAACTTCCTCCCTCCTTCTCCACCTGCTCAAATATGTCAATGTTCAGACTTGGACCCAACCCTTCTGTTGCTGACTGTACTGGTGGCAGTCCCTTCTCCCTGCCAAACAGGACCTCAGTGCTGTTTAGGGGTCCAACTCTCTCCAGCTAAGGGGAAGGTGATCTGGCCACAGCTCAAGATAATTTCCAACTTCTAAGTCAACTATCATGGTTCCATTCCCTGACTTTGACTAGCTGGGGTGGGCAGGCTGGTTGGTTTGTAGAACATCCTTCAATTTCCAATTTCCAATTCAATTTGCCTGATTATTTCCTCATTCCTCATGATTAGATTCAGGTTAAACAATTTGAGGTCGGAATATGAATAATCTCTTGATTAACCGAGAGGGTAACTGGTATTTATCATTCCTGAATCCTCTAAAGTGTGAGGGGAGCCACAGAATCCATGCCCTTGGGGGCATCTTGTTTATTTTTATTTTTGATTTCACAAACTTTTATTTTAGGTTTGAGGGTACACGGGCAGGCTTGTTACATACGTAAACTCGTGTCACCCAGGTATTGAGCCTAGTACCCAATAGTTATCTTTTCTGATCCTTTCCCTCCTTCCATATTCTACCCTCAAATAGGCCCCAGTGTGTTTTGTTCCCCTCTATGCATCCATGTGTTTTCATCATTTAGCTCCCACTTATAAGTGAGAATATGTGGTATTTGGTTTTCTGCTCCTGCATTAGTTTGCTAAGGATAACGACCTCCAGCTCCATCCATGTTCCTTCAAAAGACCTGATCTTATTCTTTTTCACAGCTTCATAGTATTCCATGTTGTGTGTATAAGTACCATATTTTCTTTATCCAATCTGTCATTGATGGACATTTAGGATGATTCTATGTCTTAGCTATTATAAACAGTGCTGCAACAAACTTTTGAGTGCATATGTCTTTATGGCAGAATGATTAATATTCCTTTCCGTATACACCCAGTGATGAATGGGATTGCTGGGTTGAATGGTAGTTCTGTTTTTAGCTCTTCGAGGAATCACCACACTGCTTTCCACAATGGCTGAACAAATTTACACTCCCACCAACAGTGTATAAGCATTTGCTTTTCTCTGCAACCTTGCCAGCATGTTATTCTTTGACTTTTTAATAAAGACCTAACATTCCAACAGGTGTGAGATGGTATCTCATTGTGATTTTGATTTGCATTTCTCCCATGACAATGATGTTGAGCTTTCTTTCATATACTTGTTGGCAGCATGTAAGTCTTCTTTTGTAAAGTGTCTGTTCGTGTCCTCTGGGGGGCATCTTTTTTATAAGTGAGTTTCTCAAATATATACCAGTCATGGGGATCCTGTGATTTTGTGTTTCTCGTCCAAACTAGTGAAGCCACTTGCATTGAGAGAGGCCCTTACCTCTCCAGGCCCTTGGCAGTCCTGCATTATCCACAGAATGCCCAACCCAGGGCCCCACAGTTAGGCCTGTGCTGCTGCCAGGGATTGCTATGGGTGGAGATGGCAAGGGCCTGACAGATGCCTATGTTATTGCCACCCCCGCCAGGGCAAGCTTCTCCAGGGATTCAGCAGAGGCTCAGCTTGCAGCCTGCTCTCTGGCTCTACCTCCTTTCTGCCTGGAGGCTCCTAGCCCTGGCCCTCAAAAGGCTGAATATTGAAGGGAATGGGGCCAGGTACTTTTACAGTACATCACATAGGCACAGGATAAATGTTTTGAGGGAATCAAGAATAAGGAGGTAGAAAGAGCTTTAGTGATAATTGACTGTTTTTCAGACCAATGCCATGAAATAATACAAACAGCAAGAGGAAATCTGATTGTTGTTATTTTGCTTACCAATATTCTGGAGCTTTAGGCAAAATTGCAAAGGAGCTATTATTTTTCTTTGGTACCTTCAAGCTTCCCCTTCTGGTCCCTCACAATTGTCCTTCCTTAGACTTCTAGAGCTCAAAATGGCTTATATCAGGAATTAGCTTCAGTTTCCTTGTTCACACTGAAGTATGTATAGCTAATAACATTTTAAAGTGTTACTTCTATGGAGATGTTGGCATTTTGCCAGGTTCCACAGCCAGTAGAAGAGATGCAGCTTAAAATTCCTTGCATCGGCCAGATGGGGAAAATATGTGACTCTGTATATGGGTCTCCCCTAAAATTCATTTATTTGTTCAATAAATATTCATTGAGGCCTATTATAGCAAAACCTTAGGGAAATAAGGAATGCATATAAAAGTACACAGGAAAGAATTTACACGAATGGGCAAAATGTGGCAGGGAGTGTTACATGTCTTGTCTGAGATTACCAAATTTACTTCTGACAATCAATCCGTAAATCACTCAAGAACCAGAGGAAGTACTGGAGACCTGTTACTCAGTCTGTGATCTGCATTTACAGTGTAGTTTGGATAGCAAGAATAATAAGCATGAAGCAATTAGCCAATTGTTATGGATAGAATGTGTCCCCCCAGCAAATTCACATGTTGAAGCCCTGACCCCCAGTGTGATAGCATTTGAAGATGGGGCCTTTGGGAGGTAATTAGGGCTAGATAGGGTCATGAGGGTGGGCCCTAGTAGGGGATTAGGGCCCTTGTAAGAAGAGAAATCAGGCTGAGTGCGGTGGCTTACGCCTGTAATCCCAGCACTTTAGAGGCTGAGGTGGGCGGATCATCTGAGGTCAAGAGTTCGAGACCAACATGGTGAAATCCCGTCTCTACTAAAAATACAAAAAATTAGCTGGACATGGTGACGGGCGGGCGCTTGTAATCCCAGCTACTTGGGAGGCTGAAGCAGGAGAATCTCTTGAACCCGGGAGGCGGAGGTTGCAGTGAGCTGAGATCGTGCCATTGCACTCCAGCCTGGGCAACAAGAGAGAACCTCCATCTCAAAAACAAAATGAAAAACAAAAAAAGAAGAGAAATCGAAGCTTGTTCTCTCTCTCTCTCTCCACATGTGAGCACACAAAGAAGATTGTCACGTGAACACACAATGAGAAGGAGGCTGCTTGCAAGTCAAGAGAAGATGCCTCAGCATGAAACCTGCCTTACTGGCACTTTGGTCTTGGACTTCCCAGCCTCTAGAACTGTGAGAAATAAGTTTCTGTTGTTCAAGCCACCCAGTCTATGGTATTTTGTTATGGCAGCCAGAATTAAGACACCAATGAAGCAAGATAATCAGTAACTGGATACTTAACTGTGTGGTATGAAACATAGGGGCTTTAGTAGAGAAGAAAATTGGACTTTCTTGGGGACATCCTTACTACTTCAGCTCAAGTATCATGTTTTAGCTTGTTTCTGTCTTTGGAGGAGGCTGCACATTTTAAAAATACCCCCAAAGGTACAAAGACGAATGCTACAGCCCCTCATTCTCATTATCCAGGCTTAATAAATGTTAGCCGTTTTCCACTTTTGTTTCCTACATATGTTTTCTACAAAATGAGGACAACACCTTAGATAAAGCTGAAGTTCTCCATGTTTCATTCTGCATCCCTTCCCCCAAGGGCTTCTTTTGCTCAATATGGGGCTCATGAGAGTCATCAGTGTTGTGTGAGGCAGCTGTTTGTTCATTTTCTGGACCAAATAATGTTCCATTGTGTGACTGGACATACTTAGTCTATCCGTTCTACTGCTGATGAGCATTTGAGCTGTTACTATTTTTTAATCATTACAAATTATCTTGCTAAAACATTTTTGTACATGGCTTTTGGTGACCAAGTAGACTCATTTCTCTCAGGTATGTATCTCAGAGTGAAACTGTTTTATCATAGTGTATGCTTTATATTTAGTGCTTTACAATTCCTGATTAAGAAATCTTTGCCTGCCCCTAAGGATGTAAAATTATTCTCTTATGGCCTGGCTCAGTGGCTTATGCCTGTAATCCCAGCAGTTTGAGAGGCCAAGGTGGGAGGATTGCTTGAGGCCAGGAGTTCAAGACCAGCCTGGGCAACATACTGAGACCCTCATCCCTACAAAAAAAAAAAAAAAAATTGTTTAATTAGCTGAGCTTGGTGGTACGCGCCTATAGTCCTAGCTACTCAGGAGGCTGAGGCAGGAGGATCACTTGAGCTTGGGAATTCAAAGCTGCAGTAAGCTATGATCATGCCACTGTATTACAGCCTGGGTGACAGGGTGAGACCCTGTCTCTAAAAAGATACAGCTGTTAAAAATAAATTTTAAAAAATAATAAATTATTCTCTTATGTTATTGTCTAGAATCTTTGTTATTTTACCTTTCAGATTTAGATCTACAATCCACCTGGAATTGATTTTTGTATATGCAGTGAGAGGTAGAGGTCAAGTTTTGCTTTTTCCCGTATGACTATCTTATTAACTTAACATCATTGATGTAAATGACCACTCTTTTCCTACTATGCTTCAGTGCCACCTTTGTCATAATTAAGTGTTCCTTCAAGTCTGCTTCTGCTTCTGAGTCTCTAATTTCTGTTCCTTTGAGCTATTTGTCCTGGGCTTTTACTGCACACCTCAGATTTGTCCCAACAAGGACTGAAGAAGGTGGGTTATTCATCCACCAATTCCTATTACTCATTGGTGAAAAGTTGCTCCTGGGGACATGAACTCCCTTGCACTTCTGCTGTGCTCTGGGAACTAGCCAGGAATAGCCCTATGACCAGGAAAAGTCTCCAGGATCTACTTCTCCACTCACACAATTGTTGGCAGCATCCAGTTCCTTGTAGTTATGGGACTGAGAGCTTCAGATTTTTGTTGATTGTTGGCCAGAGACCACCCTCAGCTCCCAGAGGACACCCACAGTTCTTTGCCATTTAGGATGCCCAACATGGCCACTTGCTTCCGCATAGTCAGCAAGAGAAAGAAAGACCAGCATGGTGGGCACTACCCTTCTATGGAATGTAATCATGTCATCATGTATACATAATCACATGTATCTTACCACCTTTATTCCATTTGCGTCACAGGTACCACACTTACGGGGAAACCATCACCCGAAAGTGACAATGTCTAGAGGCAGGAATCACGGAGGCTTCCTTAACTGTCTGTCTGCAACAACAGGTATGGAAGCAATCTGTCAAGCTGAAGGTAACTGCCAGGGTGTGCCACATAGAGACTGGCAAGATACCGTCAGGGCCTACTGTATGTCTGTATTCCAAACCCCTCTTGAATTTCAGACTCATATATACAATGGGCTCTGAAGCATCTCCTCTTGGACAGCTAATAAGCATCTTGTTTTTGGCATGTCACAAGCTAACCTTAATCCACCCTTCCCCGCCTCAGTAACAAATAGAAAAAAGCCATCACTCTTCCAGTTGTAAAACTCCTGGAGTTGTCTTTGACTCCCCTCTGTCTCATAACTCTGTTGGTTCTGTTTTCAAGATAGATCCAGAAACAGAAACTGACCACTTTTTACCCCCTCTACAAACCGCCAACCTGATCTGAACCACCATAATCTCTGGCCTATTTCTATTCTTTAATCTCTATAGTCAGTAGCCAGAGAGATTCTGTTTCAATAAAAGTCAGAAAACTGCAGTTCTCAGGTCAAAAATCCTCCAGTGGTTTCCCAAGTTCCTCAGAGTTCAAACCAAAGATCTTCCATGCCTGCAAGCCCTACATGTCCCCAGCCCCAAACCCTCTAGCCCATCCCCGCCCTTCTCCCCTCTACACTCTGCTCCAGCCACACCGGCTGCCTTGCTGTTCCTTGACCACGTGGAGCACATTCCCACCTCAGGGGCTCTGAACTTGCCATTCCCTCTGCTGGAATACTCCTCACCCAGTGAACACATGGTTCACTCCTTCAACTCTTCCTGGTCTCTGATTAAATGCCCCCTTGTTGGCGAGGTCTTTCCTTCTCATCCAACATAGCACCAGACCCTATTCCCCTTACTCTGCTTTATTTCCCTCCATAGCAGTTATCACACAATGTGACATATTATGTATTTATTTCCTTTTTATTTTTCTTCTTTGTAGAGATGGGGTTTGGCTACATTGCCCAGGCTGGTCTCAAATTTTGGCCTTTTGCCTTGGCCTCCTGAAGTGCTAGGATTACAGATATGAGTCACCATGCCTGGCCTGTATTTATTTTCTTATTTATTGTTTTTCTTCCCCTCCTAGAAAGTGGGTTCCCCAAGGCTAAGGACTTCAACTCCTTTATTCACTACTGCTTTCTCCAGATACAGCCTAGAGCAATACTTCACACGCAGGAGATGCTCAATGAATAGTTGTTGAAGGAATGGATGCAGTGTCCCAGAAGAGACTTTAGAGTCACCTGGTCTGGTCTCAATTCAGAGAAGGGCCAGGCTGTCATCACACATTTAGTGAGTGGCAGAGCTGGGACAAGAATCTAGGTCTCCTTTCTCTTGTCCACTGCTCTTCCCACTCTTCTCCGTTCTATGCATAGGTGAAAGCTCAACACCATCAACTGATAATGAAGTAAAACAATGGGGAATAGGAATGAATGTGTTCCTGCAAGTTTTGCTAAATAAAATGATGCCATTCTTTTAATCTATTAATTGATTATCCAAAGCAAATGTCAACAGTGAGTAGAAGGCGGCAAGGCATGAGTTATCGTAACTGATAAAGCAGGAGTGGCGCAGTGGGAGGTTGGGGGGGTGATAGATCAAGTGAGTTATCGTCCTGCCCCAGGGAACCATGGTCTGAGTTATCTGCAAGGTAAATGACTCTGGTAAATAACTCAGTTTGTTCCTTTGATTAACAGGGAGGGATGGATCTAGCAGCTCTGCTCAATGGCCCCTTTCATTGTGTTCTTTACCTGAGCAGTGGCTCCAAGAGCCACTCTTAATAAAGCCAGTGTCTAACCTACAAAGCCCAGAAAATAAATCTCTCCTCTGTGACGGGGCTTAGGCTCCTTTTGCAGAGAGAATGCATGTAGAGAAGAATGTTCTCCACCCACATCTTCTTCCATCCCTTTCCTTGTCCCATCCCTCACCATGCTTTTTATTCTGCTCTGCTAAAATAATTTAATTAAGCTAAAACAACTCCCTAGATTCCCAGGTCATTTATTTCTTTCCTTCTTTCCTTTCTTTCCTTTCTTTTCCTTCCTTCCTTCCTTCCTTCCTTCCTTCCTTCCTTCCTTCCTTCCTTCCTTCCTTCCTTCCTTCCTTCCTTCCTTCCTTCTCTCTCTCTCTCTCTTTCTGTCTCTCTTTCTCTCTCTCTTTCTTTCTCTCTTTCTCTCTCTCTTTCTTTCTTTCGATGGAGTCTTGCTCTGTCCCCCAGGTTGGAGTGCAGTGCTGCGATCTCGGCTCAAGCAATTCTTCTGTCTCAGTCTCGCTAGCAGCTGGGACTACAGGCATGCGCCACCATGCCCAGCTAATTTTTGTATTTTTAGTAAAGATGGGATTTCACCATATTGGCCAGGCTGACCTTGAGCTCCTGACTTCAAGTGATCCGCTCTCCTCAGCCTCCCAAAGTGCTGGGGTTACAGGCATGAGCCACTGCGCCCGGCCCCAGGTCATTTCTTTTTGCCACCTTGTTTTCACGTGCTTTCCTTTCTCTGCACTCTATTCAAACACATTTTCTGTAATGGCTGGATATTGAGATGGGAGGCAAACTAAAGCAAAAATTGTACTATCTTATTTGCATTTTTTTTTTTTTTTTTTTTTTGAGACGGAGTCTCACTCTGTTGCCCAGACTGGAGTGCAGTGGCGCGATCACAGCTCACTGCAACCTCCGCCTCCCGGGTTCTCGCCGTTCTCCTGCCTCAGCCTCCTGAGTAGCTGGGACTACAGGCGCCCATCATCACCACGCCCAGCTAATTTTTTTGTATTTTTTAGTAGAGACGGGGTTTCACAGTGGTCTCGATTTCCTGACCTCGTGATCCGCCGGCCTTGGCCTCCCAAAGTGCTGGGATTACAGGCGTGAGCCACCGCGCCTGGTCCTTATTTGCATATTTCCACAATTTCTCCAGCAATATGATAGATTGGAATAATAGAGTGGTTTAAGATGTCAGTTTTAAAAATTAATATTTAATTGACAAATAGAACTGTATATATTTATCATATATAACATAATGTGTTGAAATAAGTATACATTGTAAAAAGTCTAAACTAAGCTAATTAGCATATGCATTACCTCACATACTTTTTTTTTTGTGGTGAGAACACCTAAAATCTGCTCTTAGTGATTTTCAAGAATACAATACATTGTTATTAACTATAGTTACCATGTTGTACAAAGATGTCAAATTTATAGGCAGGATATGTCAGAAAGTTATATCTGCTAATTTAAAATAATTCTGGGCTGGCACAGTGGTTCACACCTGTAATCCCAGCACCTTGGGGGGCCAAGGCAGGTGGGCTACCTAAGGTCAGGAGTTCAAGACCAGCCTGGCCAACATGGTGAAACCCTGTATCTACTAAAAATACAAAAAATTCACCAGGTGTGGTGGTGAGCACCTGTGATCCCAGCTACTCAGGAGGCTGAGGCAGGAGAATCACTTGAACTGGGAGGTGGAGGTTGCAGTGAGCCGAGATGGCACCACTGCACTCCAGCCTGGGCAACAGAGCGAGACTCCATCTCAAAACAAATAAATAAAATAAAATAATTCTGCATAAACACTATGATATACCTATGTGTAAATTAACTCTAGTATCACTCTAGGTGGCATGGATAGCATTTGAAAGAACCTAATCAAGAAACCATGATCTCGAAATGGTTATGTAAGCTTTATAAATATTGTTATAGATATCTACAGCAGAGGGTGTGTTTAGCCAATTTTAATTGGCTAAACTAATAGTCTTCTAACTATGAGGTTGGAGAGATTACACTAGGTCCCACCTCCTTGCCCGGGAATAGTACACCTTTGCAGCAAGCCCATGAGCCATACACCTTGCAGCAGTGCCCCAGGTCCAGAGGCCCATCTGGCCCTGCCTCCTTCTCCTGCATGAAGGTCTCTGCTGCCTGATCTTCCCAGAAGCCTGACTGAGCTGCTGTCAGAATAGCACGGTATCTGTCTCCTTCTCATGCAAGGTGCTTGTTAGTATCTGAGTGTGGGGGGACTTAGAGCCAAGACTAGAAGAAGGGTTCTATGATAATTTTGGGGCCTGCTTGCTAATAAAGCTTTGTAAGTTTGTCAGAAACTGGCCCAAGACTAGCTTTCATCATAATGAACCATCTGGGAGCAAGGATATATATATATATATATATATATATATATATATATATACACATATATATATATACTTTTTTTTTTTTTGAGGCAGACCCTCACTCTGTCAGCCAGGCTGGTGTGCAGTGGTGTGATTTGGCTCACTGCAACATCTGCCTCCCAGTTTCAAGTGATAAATTGGCTCAGGTCAATTTGCAACCCATATCTTCGGCTGTATATATGTATATTTTTTCTTTTTTGAGACAGAGTCTCGCTGTGTCACCTAGGCTGGAGTGCAGTGACACGATCTCCGCTCACTGCAACCTCTGCTTCCTATGTTCAAGCGATTCTTGTGCCTCAGCCTCCCGCGTGGATGGGACTATAGGTGCACACCACCACACCCGGCTGATTTTTGTATTTTTAGTAGAGACGGGGTTTTACCATGTTGGTCAGGCTTATCTCGAACTCCTGGCCTCCAGTGATCCGTCCACCTCGGCTTTCCAAAGTGCTGGGATTATAGGCGTGAACCACCGTGCCCGGCTCTATATTTTATTTTTATTGTTCTTGATGAAGAGTAAAAAACAAATAAGCCCTAGTGGTTAGTGGAGGGTGGTAAGAGGTAAGATTTTCCTTCAAATTTGTCTTTCGATCTACTTAAGGATTCTAATGTTCTGAAATTCTTGATGCCTGTTGCTTCACTCATCTGGGAACATGATGGACCCAAATGGAACTTGAGTTTTCTCAGGTAATATTTATTTAATAAAGGAGAATCCTTTCACTGGTAGATGAAAGTCAGGCCTGGAGAGAATCTAGGCCAAATAGTCAAAATATATTTTTCACCTGTGATTTTGGCATAGCGGCCATGGGTACCTGATGGGGTTACAGAAGGAAGAGAATGAGAAGAACATCGTCAAAAAATGTTTCTCCTGGCCAAGGTACCCCCTGAGTAGAGAGGCTGGGGCATCCTTCTGCAGGAAGGGTTTGGGCTGATGAAGGCTGCTTCCCAGAAAATAAGTGATGACCAATCAGGAGAGGTCAGGTTCCTAAGGGCCAGATGCAGGAGGACGTCCTCACTTATAAGACTGAGGAAGTGGTGTACCTGCAGACTGACTTATAAAGTTTTACTGAGCCAGTCAGCCCCAAAACACAAAGAGATACATTTTTGCCCTTACACTTTTAGGGTGGGTAGGCCTCCCCCAAATCACACACTTGGAGACCATGCCTCCAACCATTCTGTCTTTTGGCCTGGTGTGTATATGAAGGAAGAGGCAGCTACAGGCAGGCTTTGTTTTCCCTTTTTCAGTTTGGAACATTTAGGGGCAGATAAATTGGCATAAAGCAAACATAATTACATGTCAACTTCAAAGAGAGAAAATATCACGTACTTTAAATTCCGTAACCTGCCATGAAGGAAATTATTCATGTTGACCTAATTTTATTTCATATCTACCTACCATAGTTTAGAATAAAAATGTTGGTTGATTTTATAACTCAGTGCTTTTATTGGAAAACAATGTTTTTAAGTGGCAATATACTTCTGAATAGAATATACATTGTCCCAACAATGTATTTTACAGTAACTGATAACTATGGATAATGAATGGCCGCTTTGGTAGGGAATTTAACATCTTTTTAAAAAGTAAAACTATAGGCTCATTCATTTTTGTCTTTATTTAATTTTTTTGTATTTTATTCTTATTATTACTCATTTATCATTATTAATCAATTAATCATTGTTTCTTTACCTTCTTGGTTTTTTAAAATTTATTTATTATTATTATTATACTTTAAGTTCTAGGGTACATGTGCATAATGTGCAGGTTTGTTACATATGTATACTTGTGCCATGTTGCTGTGCTGCACCCATCAACTCGTCAGCACCCATCAACTCGTCATTTACATCAGATAAAAAATATGGAACGCTTCACGAATTTGCGTGTCATCCTTGCGCAGGGGCCATGCTAATCTTCTCTGTATCGTTCCAATTTTAGTGTATGTGCTGCCAAAGCGAGCACTACCTTCTTGTTTTCATGCACTGACTCAATCAAGTACCCAAGTTTCTGGTTACAACAATATTATTTTCACTCTTTCATTAATTTCTGGTTTATTTTATTTTAGGTGCTAGAGAAGACACTGCAGAGTAGAGATCAAAGGAATCTTAGTAATTGTTCAATCCAATCTCCACACTTTAAAGATGAAGAAACTGGTATTGAGAAAAATGCACAGCTTACCCAAGGTTGCACTGCCGGTTAGTAGCAGAGATGAAACCCACATCTGATGACTACACCATATTGCTCCCAGTTTCCCTGTCTGTTCCACATGTAAAAGTCTGATTCTTCACTTCTCCTTTGAGTATACAGACTTTTAATGTTTTTGTATGTCAAGATGGAATTTTCCTCATATACAGCCACTGCCTTTTCTCCTCCCTTCACATCTTGCGGGATGTTTAACAGAATTTAAAAGGAATTTTTTGTTTTGTTTTGGTGTATCTGATAAAAGTCAAGGGAGGGAGAGGGCCAGTATAAGCAAGAGAACTCTTTGTCTATCTTGTAGATGCTGTAGTCTGAGGTATCAGAAACACACAAAGGTTTGAAGAACTGGTACATGCCCCCAGGTGGGAAGCCAGGACTCTTGGCAGGATCTTGAGGACAAGGCAAAGCACAATAAGAGAGTGAGGGGATCCTAGAGGTGAAATCAAGGAAGAGAAACTAGAGACAGAGAAAGAAACTGGCTATCCATCCAAGATGGATCCTGTGTGGACTGATGGGAGGCTTGGCATCATCCTTTAGTAGACTTCATGTGGTTGAATAATTGGCCAATGGAAGGAATTTCTTTTTTGGTAACAGACTCTGTGTGTACAGTTATGAATCTTAATTTATAATAAAAGGTTACATTGAAAATTGAGCATATTGGCAACTTTGGGCTTTAATATTACTACTGTGCTATTTAGGTCCCAACCATCATTTTAATCTGGGCGTTCTTGAAACAGCTCTCATTATTGGTATGCCAAGCTGTCTCATAGGGCATCTACTTAGCAAAAGTGGAGTGAAGTGTTCAGGATACATAAATGAGGTGAAGCTTGTGGTATTCCGTTCCTTTTTGCTGAAGCCACTCCTACCAGCTGCTTTCTAGATTGTTCACCTTATATGAGCATGGTGCAGTATAAAAGTTGTAGACTTTGGCCTCAGACAGATCTAAATTCTAATCTCAGCTCACTACCTCCTAGTTAAGGACAAGATTTCTTTACCCACTCCCAGTCTCAATTTTCTCATGTCCAAAATGGCAGAAATAATGTGTACTTTGCAGGGTTGTTGTGAGAATTAAGCAATATGGGTAATGCACTTGGGACAGTGCTTTACACAAAATTGTCAATAAATGATGATCTGTCTTTTCCTGGCACTACAAAGCTGAGGAGAGGAGGGAGGGAGATGAGTGTCTGTAGGAAGAAAGGGCAGGAGTTTCTTTATCTTTGAGTGAAGGAGTGTTGGGGGTTAGTAGGAATATAGGAATAGTGAGTTGGCTGGGAAGAAAAAAAGAAGGATGAAAAGAGGAAAAGAATAGGATAAAAGAAGGATACGGTGGAGAAAATGGGCAAGGGCCCGAGAGAGAAGAGCGAGAATGGCAGTGATGGTGAGCATTGGTGGAGTGATGGAAGGTTCTCTAGCCCCAGTTGAGCTTGTTAGAAATACAGTCTCAGGTCCCTCCCCAGACCCTCTGAATCATAATTTGCAGTTTAACGAGAAGTCCCCAGGTGATTCCCACATCTATTACTTGTGCAGAGTTGATGTTTTCATCTGCTGTGGGTGGGGGGCGGGGGGCAGATGTAGAGCAGATTCAAATCAAGAGGAAGTTCCCAGGGCTTTGGGTTATCTCTAAATTTATCAGGAATACTTCCCAATGAAGTGGGTTGAGATCCAGGATGTGTCACTTTCCTTTGTATTCACAGCTGGCTGGTCTGGACAGAGGATCTGCAAACCAGAGTCAGGCTGTGGACTCCGGGATTCTTGGAACTTCTCTTCTGAATCCAGAGTAGCAGGTGTGGAGGAACAAGGAAGTGGAGTGGTGAACATTATTTGTCTATACAGGAAACAGGAAGAGGATGGGGATTGTCCTTTTAGACACATTTGGCAAGTGAGGTAGTCATCCTGCACCGCACCCTCCTCCCTACCCCTTCAGCTCCCGGTGCCCTACCTTTTCTCTGAGCAACAGAAGCACTTTTGTCTGCATTTAGGTTGCTCATCGCTGGTGCATTGGAAAGAACACTGGGCTAATGCCCTCGGGCAAGCCACTTCACCACCCTGCTCCCAGTTTCCTGATATGCAAGAAGGGCTGAAAATTGTGATGGTAGGTGCCCAGGGTTGCCCAGTGCAGTGGGGACTGGAACTGTGGTGACTATTTCTGCCTGATGGTACTCTCAAGTCAGCAGCTAGCCAGGTGATAAAAGGGAAAGAAGCTGCTGGGTGTAGAATAGAAAAGTGCCAGCGGAAGAGTAGGAACAGTCGCTGTTCAGTCCTGCCACTTGTCAGCATGAGGGAATTTGGGCCTAGGGTAGCCAGACAATCTTTTCTTTTTTTTCAAGAAAAACTAGAAGTCCAGACTTTTCTGTTAGATTTTCTGAGTTTTAAAGACTGACTGTGAATTCATTAAAACACACACACACACACAAAATGAGAAAACCTGCTGCTCATACAAAACAAATCTGAGGGCTGTTTTGAAGACTGGCAGTGAATTCATTAAAAAAAAAAAAAAAAAAAACACATACACACAATGAAAAAACCTGCTGCTCATACAAAACAAATCTGAGGGCTGCAGCAGCTCACAGGCTGCCAGTGTGTGACCTCTTTCCTAAGTCTTTTAAAAGAGGAGAATTGACATTTTCATCAGACTTGAAATAGGTAAACAAGACCGAGACTCTGGAATAGCTGCTTGCTCCAGTATGGCAGGCCCTGGCGACGCCTCCCCCAGGGATATAAAAACACGGATTTGGCTGGGTGTGGTGGCTCACATCTGTAATCCCAACACTCTGGGAGGCCTAGGCGGGTGGATCACCTGACGTCAGGATTTTGAGACCAGCCTGGCCAACACGGTGAAACCCCGTCTCTACTAAAAATACAAAAAAATTAGCCAGGCATGGTAGTGCACGCTTATAATCCCAGCTACTCAGGAGGCTGAGGCAGGAGAATCGCTTATACCAAGGAGGCGAAGGTTGTAGTGAGCCAAGATCGAGCAATTGCACTCCAGCCTGGGCAAGAGCAGCGAAACTCTGTCTCAAAAAAAAAAAAAAAAAAAACAAAACCACACACACACCTGGATTTGTCCTTCTTGATGGACACAGTTTGAATAAAATAAAGTTGCCATACCCTTTCCATTGCAACTAAACATAAAAATACAAGAATATTCAATAAGTCATATACTATGGGATGAAAAGAGCATGTCATAATTAGTTGATTAATCACTGTCACCCTCTTGTCATGTGGTGATACATGAGTAATGTATGTTCAGAGTATTGATTGCAGCCAAGCTAGGATTCCTTTGTGGCATCAGCTGAAGGACCTGGTGACCACAAAGGTCCACCTCAAGTTACTACCTTTTGTGAATTGATAATGGGGTGCACAGCCAGGTGTAATTCAAGCACATCTTCCCACAGGCAGCGGGTGGTTATGGCTGCACTGGGGTCACTGTGTTGCTTTCAGCCTTAATGGGAATCTTCATTGAAACAGAAACCTAATTCCATTTAGGTTAATAATATGCTCACTCAAGCTTCCTTCCCAGAACTAGCCTGATTTTTACACCTTCTGAGGGGAAACTGGCAGTGATTCCTCACTGCAGGTGGATATCTTATCAGGTAAAGCAGGGTTAGGAAAGACTTACATTTTTACTCCAAGCCATTTCGATTGCTTTTTTTCATAGTGAAAATGTAGTAACTCTATCTTATCTCTGCATGCACTGGTGCTAAAAATGTGTAGGACCACAGTAGTTGGTATTTGTCTCCCAGATAGGCCAGCCTGAAACTTGGGAGTGGAATGAGCTTGTATTCAAGCTGGTGTTAACCAGGACTGTAGCTATTCGTTCCAACTCTACTCTTTTCATCCAGGCTGTTGCATGATCAATGGCTATGGAAATAATTTACGGGGCCAAAAGAGGGTTCTGGGAATGTGATAATTTGGATGCAATTTCTATATTTCCCAACCCCCACTCCAAAAGTTCTTCCTCTCTAGACTCAAACAGCTGCTAACTCCTGTGGATGGCTGGGTGCCAGTGAGGCCTCACGCTTTGGTGGGTTCCAAGCAGACAGAATTGTAAGCTTCCTTCTTCCAGTGGGCTGGGCAGGTGCCTAGAGAATAATGTCAAAGGTGAAGAAGGGAAGGCAGTCAATCCTTAGTGGAGAGGGGCTGTCAGGGCTAATGTCAACACAAGCCTAGTGTGACTGTGCTGGGTTTTCCTAGCTGAAGAGGCCGAGGATGAGCTGAATGGGAGACTGAGTCCTCCACTTGGAAGCTAGGGCAGTGTGAGAAGTTTGGGAGGTTTCCTGCAGGTGACTAGCAGGGTGCTGGCAGCTTCTACAATTCAGTCTGTGGGGACCTTCTGCCACCTGTGGGGCTCCTACAACTTAAAACACATAAGCTGCCACACCCTGAGTGGGGCTCCCACCACTTAGAACACATAAGCTGCCACACCCTGAGTGGGGCTCCCACCACTTAGAACACATAAGCTGCCACACCCTGAGACCTATGAGCCCACAAAAAAATAACAATAACACCCCATTTAAAATGGGCCAGCAGCCAGAGAGAGGAGAATCAGCTGGAAAAGCAGAACACACTCCCAGCAAACTAAAGCTTAGAGAGGAGTGTCTGAGTCGGGGAGGGGTGCGGATAGGAGCTTCAGTGAGAAAACAGCAACTTTTGGTGGGCAGAAGGAGAGGGAGAAATAAGATTCTAAGGGGCTAACAAGGGGAGGAGAGAGAAAGTAAAATGATCCTTAAGCTCTCATCTTGTTAAAGTGAAGGGATCAGGAGGAAGCGGAAGCATCTCAGTGGGGTAAAAGATGAGTATTGGTGAGGATAATAGTGTCTTGTTTTCAAATGCTGGTAGAGAAGTATGTATCAGAAAGCAACCAGGAAAGAATGATTTGTTCAGGCAAACTAATATAAGGGAAAGAAAGAAAAAAACACTAAAAATAAATTACAGAAAAAGTAGGTTGGGCTGGGCACGGTGGCTCCCGCCTGTAATCCCAGAACTTTGGGAGGCCGAGGCTGGTGGATCACTTGAGGTCAGGAGTTCGAGACTAGACTGGCCAACATGGTGAAACCCCATCTCTACTGAAAATACAAAATTAGCTGGGCGTGGTGGTGCATGCCTGTAATCCTAGTTACTTGGGAGGCTGAGGCAGGAGAATTGCTTGAACCCAGGAGGCAGAGGTTGCAGTGAGCCGAGATCATGCCACTGCACTCCAGCCCGGGCGACAGAGTGAGACCTTGTCTCAATTTAAAAAAAAAAAAAAAATTAAGTTGGAAGAAATAAAATCAAGTACTATATCAGTCACACACAAAATGTGAAGACTAAATTCTTTCTTTAAAAGACAAATTATTCCACTGGATTAAAAAGCAAAACCTATTTATATAAGGAACATAATTAAAATATAGTAATAAAAAAGGCTGAAAAATCAAAGAGTAGGCAAATGCAAACAAAAAGAAAGAAGTAGAAATGTTAATGCATAGTGGAATTTTAGAAGAAAAGCACTACAAGGGGTTATTATGTAATGATAATATAAGTAATACTATCATTAAAGAAAATATAACAGTGAAAAACCTTTAGGTACCAAACAATATAGAAGCCAAACCTAAAGCAAAAACAATCAGAAATGCAACAACAACCCAACAAAACTGTACAGTGAAGATGAGGGACTTCAGTATATTCTCTCATGAGTGAATAGGTCTAATAGATAAACAATAATATTGACTTAATGGCTATATGTAGACATTATATCCCTCAAATAGAGAGTATCATATTTTGCTGTTTATGAAACACTAAAAAGAAAAAAAAATTCTGTATTTGATCATAAAGAAAATACATTTTTAAAAAGTGAGATCTAACAGATCACCTGATCATAATTCAATGAATTGAGATACAAATAATATAACTTAAAGATTCTCAATGACATGGAAATTGAGAAATGTGCTACTAGATAGCAGGTGGATCAAAGAGAAAATTTAAAGGAAAATTACAAACTATAAAGCAAAGAAAAGTATAACTTATACCAACCAAGCCACAGTGGAGGCTTACTCAGAGGAACGTTTATAGCTTTACATTTTTTTAGGAAGAAAGATGAGAAATAAAGAAACTAAATATTCATCTTAAGATACTAGAAAAAGAGCAATAACCAAAAGGAAAAGGAAATTAACAAAGATAAAAACTTACATAGAAAGCAAACCAAAAAAATATATAGAAAGAAAGTATAAATCAAAATGTGGCTCTTCAAAAAGACTAATAAGATAGATAAATTCCTCAAGAGCCTGATAAGAAGAAGGAGTAAGAGAAGAAAAATAGGCATGAATTAGAATGAGAAAGGAGATATAATTCAAATAAAGACTAACAGAATCATCAGAGACTACTATAAGAAACTTGGGGAACAAGTATAAAAACCTAATGAAAATGAAGGATTTTCCAGCAAAATATGAATTAACAAAATGAATACAAGGAAATGTGGAAAACTTGAACAGATCAATTACCATAGAAGAGATTGGAAATGCAACTACAAAATCTACCATTGAAAAAAGAAGGCCAGGTGCGGTGGCTCATGATAGTAATCTCAGTACTTTGGGAGCCCAAGGCAAGCAGATCACTTGAGCCCAGGAGTTTGAGACCAGCCTGGACAACATGGTGAAACCCCATTTCTACAAAAAACACAAAAATTAGCTGGGCATGGTGGCGTGTACCTATGGTCCCAACTACTCAGGAGGTTGAGGCAGGAGGATCATTGGAGTCCGGGAAGTCAAATCCAAGTGAGCCATGATTGTGCCACTGCACTCCAGCCTGGGCTATAAGGTGAGACCCAGTCTTGAAGGGAAGGAAAGGGAAAAGGAAGGGGGAAGGGAAAGGAAAAGGGGAAGGGGATGGGAAAGAAGAAGGGGAAGGGGAAGACGAAGGGGACTGGATGACTTCACAGCCATGTTTTACCTAACCTTTAACACAGATAATTCCATGTTATTTAAATTACTCCAGGCCATAGAAAAGGATGAAAAGGTAACTACTTTGTGAGCCAGCAAACTTTAATACAAAAGCCTGATAAAAGATATTAAAAGAATAGAACATTATAAAGTAATCTTACTTACGAATGGATGCAAGTTTCTAAATGAAATACCAGCCACCACCTCTGGTTAAGCTTCATGTAGTAAACAGAAGTATTTGCTACTGTTCTTTCCCAAAATTCTGATAAAATGACAGTAAAATGATTCGAGAGGCATAAACTTGAAGGACAAAAAGAATAAGAGAGGAAGCAACACCAACAAAATTTTGCAAGTTTGAAAACATATGTACAAGTGGTAACTGACTTAGCAGATCACAGAAAGCCAAAACCCAAGCCAGAAGTAAGTTTGCCCCCAGAAATGTTCAGGAACTGGAAGAATCAAGTACCTCTGAAAATGGGGGATCTAAGAGGAGTGGAAAAACAGGAAAATTAATTTAAAATCTACATAAGGAATAGTCTCCCAGGTCACTTTCCTTGCCTTACACAGGATGAAGGGCCCTCTACTACCTCTTTATACAAGACTCTCTGAAGAGGTTGAGCCAGAGGGATTCCGAACTCAGGGACACCAGACACACTGAGGCAGGGATCCCATGCTGAAAATGGGGATTAGGATATTAGTTACAGAAAAGTGAGATCGCTTGGCCCTAGTCTTCATCCAGACTTTACCGCCCAGAATGCTAACAGTCATGCTTATCCCTTCCAGGAGGGAAATTAGAGGTTTTGTCTTTGGGAACCTGACCAGCTAAGGAGAGAAGACCTAAACATATTGACAGAAGCCCCCTGTGAAACTGATAGTGATACAGGGCCCAGTCAATGAACAGGTTTCACCTACATCCCTGAACAACTCCCAAATAGCCATTTAGTGCAGCTACCACTTATTAAGTGCTATCTATATGCCAGGCATGGCATGTACATTTAATCATCACAGCAGCCTGCTACCCCCTCCACACTAATCTTCTCAGGCGTATTCCCACCCCAGGACCTTGGCAGAGGCTGGACCCTAGACCTATGTAGAGGAAAATAAATATCTTTTCTTCCCATCTTAGGTTCACAGCTGAGGCCCCTATAATAGGAGACAGATGAATAAGAGAAAAGTATAAAAATGTATGTAATGTAAGTTTTACATGACATGGGAGACTTCATAAGAAAATGAAGACCCAAAGAAACAGGTAAACCTGTGTATTTTTTATGCTCAGTTTGATGGAGAACTATGATTGGACAAAGGGAATATGACCTAATGCTAATAAACTGGGGGAAACTTAGCAAGGGTTCTTTGCCCAAATTTTTCTCTGTGTCCCTGGGTCTTCAGAGATAAGGATGTACCTTTCCTCTGCGTATAGGGAGGGTACCTCTTGAATAAGGGTCTTATGACCTGCTTCAGGGGAAAGTCAGAAAAATCCTGCTTAGGTTTAATTTGACCTGTTTCAGGCGAGAAGAGGGGAAGGTAAGAGTGACTTTTCTGCTTCTGCTGTTTTCTTTAATTCCAAGGTTCATACTTTGGGAAAATATGTCCTGAAATCCATCACCTGGAACGTGCTTCCCCCACACATCTCTCTCCGGCTCTTCTTTAAGGGTCTTGCAGATACCATTTTGTCAGAGAGGACTTCCCCTTCCCTGGTCACCCCATCTAGACTCTTAGCCCCACCCCTGTCCCCAACCCACCGCCACTGCTTTATTCTCTCTCCTGAGCATTTATCGCTAACATTCTATATGTTTTGCTTGTTTATTATCTGTCTTCCTTATTAGCACATAAGCACAAGGGCGAGGATTGTGTCTAGTACACAGAGTCTAGAACTATTTAGCAGGTAGTTAGAGGCAATACTTATTGGTAGAATGAACAAACTAAACCTTTAGAGAGCCAAGCCTTACTTGGCAGGGATGTGCAGAATTTGGTAACATGATGATTAGAACCCATCAGTTAGAAAAGCAACACATCTGACATTATTTCCTTGGTGGGAGCTGTTTGAATATGTGGGAAGAAAATATTAATAAGTAGAAATTAAAACAGAGAGGATGAGAAGTAGGGAATGAGGAAGAAGCAGGATGGGCTAAGAGGAAGTCTGGGCCATAGCACTACTTACTTTGGCCCTGGGGACACTTCTCCCTGAGTCTCCTGCCGAGGGTGGCTCTGGGCGGGTAGGTATGTCACCCTGGCTCTTACTGGGGACAGAAAACAGCTGCTGCAGTTAGCAAGCCTGGAGAACCCTGTCCAGCCCAGGTGCTGGAAAGCAGGGTTCATTTCTGAAATGACAAAGAAGGGTTCGCTGAAAGAGCGGCTTTCAAATAGCCAAACCAGCTGACTCTGGAGGGAGCTAGAACTAGGTTTTCACCCAGAAGCAGCGGCCGGCTCAGCAGCATGGCGGCATTGAAGATGCAGGGTAAAAGAGAGGGCATTGGGTAGAAGCTGGCTGCGAGCCAGCCACCAGACTCCTGAGGCAAAAGGAAGACTCTGAACCTACCATTTAACTGCGTAAACAGACTCTGGTTGGAAACATTGTCCGACAGAGCCCATGCCACGTGGAAAATATTAAACATTTCCTCTCTTGGCACCTGTTTCTAACAGACTGGAGTGTTGACTATTTTGCAACGATACATAAATTTGGTTTGTTAGCGAACTCCATGGAGAGTCCACATGCCCTGACCAACGTAGCTTATCTCATATTTAAACATGAAAAAAAAAGAAAGTGGCTGAAAGGTTGAGTTCACGGCGCTGTAAACACACAGGCAGGTGCTCTGTCACGCTTCACAGCACAGCACCCACATGAAGCAACAGGAGAAGGAACATAAAATACTGTAAAAAGCAACCAACAGATTTCACCCATAGTGATCTGCTGACCACCACTAGATTCAACTTAATTCCATAAACACCAGTGGTAGAAATCAACTTAGAATATAAACTTACTCTTTAAATAAAAGCTAAGAAGTGAGAGTGATGATTGGGCCTCCAGTGGTTAAAGTCCCCTAATTGTAGAGTAGGTAAATTGGCAAACCTTACTTCCTACTCCATCAAGAAATTGGTGAGGACCTACTCTGGGCTGCTTAGGGAAGACCGTATGTTGTGTGACAATAGTCACAAAGCTAAGAGGCAGGCAGCTGCATTCAGCCCAAAAGGGAGTAGCTATCAGGCTAAGGGCTCAGGCTAGGGTAGTGGAATTGTTAAGAGAGGTTACTCCACAATCAAGTTTAGGACATAACAGGTTAAACAAAGTTAAATAGGTCTCTTCTTTTATAGGCTTCTTTTATAGACTGAGAATCTATAAGAGAAGATAACAGTAGGAAGTGTCTCTCAAATATTTGATTGTAACAGGCTTTTATAAGAGAGCCCACATTAGAAAAAACTGCTCTAAACTTCTTTATTTCATCTGCACCTATGTTGGGGAAGAAGGCTGTGGTCTCAGTGTGATTGTTTATAAGCAAATTTGGTTAGATTGGTAGGAAAAGGGTTGGTCACAACTAGATTAGTGAGTTTCTGAAATGGAAATCAAATTTCCTCAAGCCCCTAAAACTGACTGTGACAAATGGTGACCTAGAGAGGATGCCCCTCCAGATGGGACTCGGGGTTGACCTTTTCTGGATATGCCTCACGCTGCAGGGCTTTAGACAAGACAAATCTACCATCAGATTCTAGTGTGTTTGTTTATTTGTTTTGTTTTTAAAGTGCTGTTTGCAACCTACCAAATTGATTTTATTAACCTTTAAAGGATTGCAATCTGTCATTTGAAAAAACACTAAACTCTATCTGCACCTAAGCATATTGACATTCTTATACCCAGCCAGGCATGGTGGTTCATGCCTGTAATCCTAGCACTTTGGGAGGCTAAAGTGGGAGGATCATTTAAGCCCAGGAGTTTAAGACAAGCCTGGGAAACACAGGGAAACTTTGTCTCTACAAAAAAATTTAAAAATTGGCCAGCATGGTGGGGCATGCCTGCAGTCCCAACTATTCAAGAGGCTGAGGTCTGAGGATTGCTTGAGCCCAGGAGTTTGAGGCTGCAGTGAGCTGAGATCGCACCACTACACTCCAATCTGGGTGATAGAGAAAGACCTTGTCTCTAAAAAAAAAAAAAAAAAATTATTAAATGCTTTTCCTCAAATAATTTCATGCTCACTATTTTATGAGGTAAGAGAAGAACAAATGTGGATTGGAAGGGCTTTAGGACCATGTCTTTCTTTCAGGAAAGGTAGTACCTAGGATCTTCTTCAAGCAGTACAAGATCTGGACCAGAGCCCTGGTTTTGAAAAAGAATACAGAGAACCGTGGTTAGAGCCGTTGTTAACATGTTGCTTTTAAATTTTAAATGTGATTTCATATTCTAATCTTATTCTGTAAGCAACTCACATCTATCTATTTCCTATGTTAGTTCTAATCAAGATTACAGATGAACTCCCAGATAACAGGATTGCTTTGGGTTTGGTCTGCAACACACTGGGTGGCTCTTAGGAGTAGGAAAAAGAAATATTTTTCTTTTCCATCTTAGGTTAATGACTGAGGCATTTATAACAAAAGACAGATAACAAGAGAAAAGCATTAACATTTTCTGTGGCACAGCAGCCTTCAGGAATGAAGACCCAAAGAAAGGACTAAACCTGTGTATTTTTTGTGTGTAGGTCGTTGAAGAAGTGGATGGTTGTGGAGAAGTATGAATGGAAAAAGGCCATGTCTCATGGTAATTAACTGGGGAAAGCTTAGTAAGGCCTGTTTGTTCAGATTCTTCTTTGTGTCCCTGTGTCTTCAGAAATAAGGAGGCTTCTTTGGTCTGGGTATGGGCCGGGCATCTCTGGAATGAAGGCTTTATGACCTGCTTCAAGGGAGGTCATAAATAGAGCAGGTAATTTGGCAAACCTTATTTCATATCTTCATCAAGATTCAAGGGAGAAGGGCAAGGGTAAGGTGAGAGAGACCTTCCTGCTTCTGCCATTTTCTCCAGTTTGGGGCCATTGTGTCCTGAACCCTATCACAGGCAATCACAGGGCAGGTAGGCTTACCTAAAGATGTTCTTTCCTTTCCCTCACAATTAGTGTCTTGATGTCAGCTCCTTGATACTGATCCTGGCTCAGCTTCAGAAGAAAAGCAGAGCCCCAGACCCAGGACTCCCATGGTCTCCTGCTGCACTGAGAAAGATTAATGGTTAAAAAAAGTTGAAAAGATTCTCTTCATACCTGCCTACCATATCAGGGAGGCCTGAGCCTAAAAACCCTGGCCCCACCCTGGGGTGTGGTTTACAAGACCAGCCAGAGACCTTACAGGACCTCCTCACCCTCTGCTGTCCCAATGGCACTTCCAATGAATTTTTTATTTATTTATTTTTTATTTTTAGCTAGCAATTGAATGTGATATTTTGCAAAGCACTGTGGTTTTTCAAGCTTTATTTCGAGGGGTCTAGAAAATATTTTTATTTTCAGTTTTCTTTTTCCACTCTCTTTCTTCTCTGCTTGATTCACTTGATTTCCTTCTTAGTATTTTGTCCGTGAAGTTCCTCAATATTGTTCCTTAGAGTAATATCTGAAATATAAAATGCAATCTTGTTTGGAAAATTAAAAGAAAACTATAAGTGCAGATAATGGGGCTTGAGGAGCAGCGGGAGAGAAGTGGGGTAGCTGCAGGGGCTGGAGGGCCATAGTCCAGTGAGAATGGCAAATGATTCGATATAATTTCAAGACTAAAAAAATATAGATTTTTACCATCCTAAATCCATTTAACTGCTCAAATGATTATTGCTCCCCTGGTGTTTATAAAAACATTGCAGTGAAAGGAGACAGACTTACACAGACTTAAAAGAGTTTTTAGAACCCATTAAACCCACTGTCTGTTTTAGTTTTGCCCGATTGTTATGAATCCTAACTTAACCATTTCACTGTCTACAGAAAAGGGACAGTGGCATTCTTTGGTCAAGGGGTGGCTCTGGACACCGCCTCTGCATGCCTAGCTCTGCCAACAACTCTCTAGGTGATCAAGGGCAAGTCACCTCACCTTGCCAAGCCTGTTTCCTCCTTTTAAAATGGGAGGTCGGCTGGGCGCGGTGGCTCGTGCCTGTATCCCAGCACTTTGGGAGGCTGACGAGTGTGGATCACCTGAGGTCAGGATTTCGAGACTAGCCTGGCCAACATGGTGAAACCCTGTCTCTACCAAAATTACAAAAATTAGCCGGGCGTGGTGACACACACCTGTAATCCCAGCTACTCAGGAGGCTGAGGCAGGAGAATTGCTTGAACCCAGGAGAAAGAGGCTGCAGTGAACTGAGATCATGCCATTGCACTCCAGCCTGGGCAACAGAGCAAGAGCGAGATTTTGTCTCAAAAATAAATAAATAGGTTGGGCACAGTGGTTCACACCTGTAATCCCAGCACTTTGGGAGGCCAAGCCCGGTGGATCACCTGAGGTTGGGAGTTTGAGACCAGCCTGACCAATATGGTGAAACCTCATCTCTACTAAAAATAGAAAAAATTAGCCAAGCGTGGTGGCGCATGGCTGTAATCCCAGCTACTCAGGAGACTGAGGCAGGAGAATCGCTTGAACCCGCGAGGTGGAGAGCCAAGATCGCACCATTGTACTCCCGCCTGGGCAACAAGAGCGAAACTCGTCTCAAAAAATAATAATAATAATAATAATAAATAAATAAAAATTAAAAGTGAAATGAGGGATCATTCACAATTGTACTCAGGGTATTGTCAGGATTAAATGAAACAATGTGTGGAAAGTCCTCACTAAAACGTCTGTCATCTGGTGAATGCTCAATACATTATATTTTGGGGCACTACATGAATAGAATTACTGCAAGTAAACCAAGATTCAGTGACTGGCAGAGAGTTCCATGAAAGCCCTGCAAGAGACGGAGATGGCAGGGGAAAGCTCCCTGCAGGCCTTTTGCGCCGTGTATTGAACACAGCTGATTTCAACCTGGAGTGATTTGCTCCCCAGGGGACATTTTCACACTGGTGTGTGTGTTGATGGGAGTGGGGAGGGCTACTGGCATCTGCTGGGTAGGGCCAGAGATGCTGCTTAACATCCTGCATTGCACAGGAGAGTCCCTGCAACAGAGTTATCTGGCCTCAAATGCCAGCCGTGCAGAGGTTAGGACTAGCACAAGAGGACTAGCACAGTCCCTTTAGCCTTTTAGGTCCAGGAGCAATGCTTTCCTTTATGGCTAAAAATAGTTGTAAATGGAATTGAAACCGCCCTTGCAAAGATGATGACAATGAGAGAACTCTAGCATGGCCAACTCCATCTTGCTTCTAGCCTCAAAGGCTGGCTATCCTTGCTCAGTCGCAGGCACAGGCCAGGTTACCCATGGGAGGAATTTAGTTTATAGCTTAACTTTGAAGCAAGGATGATAACAGTTCCTTTCTTAAACGGATCCCTTCCTTGTTCCAGGGCTGAAAACATCTTTGTACGACCAATAAAATACCACAAGATTAGGATTATGAAGTTGAACCATTTCAAAATAATACAAACATTGAATAGCCTTCTTGGTTTGGCGGGGGAATGATGGCAGTATACGGAATACACTGACCTTGCCACTTTATGAGCAAAAGGTAGTTGTGGCTTACAAAAGAATGTTTCATAATATCCACAGGAAGTGAATAAAGATTCCCCTGTTGTCCCATTTGAATGCTATGCCACAGTTAGGAAGGTCAAAAAGTTTGATTATAGGGCCACCTTTGTGGTAAGAATGGAGGTTCCAGTAATCTTCATAAAGTTGGTAGAAGTGGGTTGCATAAAATGTTTCAAAGTTAGAATGCCCCTCAGAGCACTGAAACTTTTGGTCATAGAGGGAAACATCTGCAGGCAAATGACTTTATGACGAGCATTATATTTTTCACGATCAGCATTATATTTTGAAGAGCTCCCCAACTGACCATGATATAATAACGACGTCTATCTTCAAAACACTTAGCACTAGAGAGAGGCTTTAATGGAAGCTGAAGATCTGTGCGGTCAGAAAGAAATCTCCTTGACAGCCACATGAGTGAAAAAGACAGCATGGAGTAATGCTCAGTGGTAGGGAGAGCACTGATCCAGGAACCCGAAGATCCCACCGGCTTCTGACTTACTGTGCATGTGGTCTCGGGCAGTCTCCAAGCCCTTTAGTTCAGTCCCGTCAGTAAAATGAGGATGGATGTTAGCATCTGCTCTATGTACCCCAGTGGGCTGTGAACACTTGCGAAAGCTTCACGAATCACTGACTAAACAATCAGTGTCTTACTGTTCTTGTCAAAAGGTAATGAGAGTTAGAATCAAATTGTATCCTATTAAGGAAATATGTTTATAACCAAATTATTTCCTAAGAACTTCATGCTTCCTGGCATAGTCTTTCATTTCTCTCCTAACATAAAATCTGTCCGGAAACCTATGTTTCACTAGGTAGAAAGTTGCATATCCAGTAAACATATTTTCTAATGTCTTATTTTATGGCCATCTCCTGTGGTCATCTAGATAGGATATTTTGGAGGTGATCCTAGTCAGAGATCTTTTCATGACAATGGAGAGAAACCCACCCAAGTTAGTACAAATGAAAGCGAATTACAAAAACTAAATAAAAAGCAGCAGATCATCTCACATGCATCCCAATCAAAGTAGAGCCACTCTTCATATAAATCTCATCCCAAACCCACAAATGACAAAATCAGCCCCGTCAATTCCCTCAAGCTTATATGACCTTACTGATCCAGTACTCATCACTGATGTACTACAATTTCTTTCTTTTTTTCTTTTTCTTTTTTGAGGTGTAGTCTTGCTCTGTTGCCCAGGTCGGAGTGCAATGGTGCGATCTTGGCTCACTGCAGCCTCCACCTCCCAGGTTCAAGCGATTCTCCTGCCTCAGCCTCCTGAGTAGCTGGGATTACAGGCACGCACCACCACGTCTGGCTAATTTTTTGTATTTTTAATAGAGACAGGTTTTTGCCATGTTGGTCAGGCTGGTCTGGAACTCCTGATCTCGTGATCCGCCCGCCTTGGCCTCCCAAAGTGCTGGGTTTACAGGCGTGAGCCACCACACCCGGCTGATGGACTACAATTTCTGCATCCCTTAGTTTAATCTCTTTCCTTCTTCCTTCATCTTCTTGCCTGCAAAGCAGATGCCATGCTGTTGTCTCCACATCAGCTTCCTTTTTAGCACTTCAAGTTCAGAGTGCATATCACTAAAGCAATAGAGGGACAAAGACATTGGGAAGGGTACTTATACAGAACCACCTTTGGATAAGGTGCTTAACCTCTCAACGCCTCAGTTTCCTCCTCTGCAAAATAGGAATAATAGTATTCCCAACCATAGTGCCTGATCCATGATGCTCAGCATCAGCCATTGTCATTATTAATTTTAGGGACAGGTAAACGTATGAAACTGACCAAAAGCAGGCATAGAACTGCATAATCCAAACTCTATCAAATTCTAAAATAAGATGAGCTGTATTGAGTTTGTCAGGTACGTTTCCAACGTAGGTGATTTGGCCTCCGTCTTGAAGGAGGTGATGGAAATGACTTGGTGGAGAGAGATGTTTTGGTTTTCAATGGCTATGTAACAACTCATCCCAAAACATAGTGGCTTAAAGCAATAGCAGTTATTCATTTACCTACAATTCTGCAGTTGGGCAGGACTTGGCAGGAATGACTCACCTCTGCTGTACATGGCATCTATGAGCTGGGCCATCCAAGATGACCTTTTTACTTACATGATGGCATATCAGGTAACAGCTGGCCAGGCATCTCTCTTTCCGTGTTATCTCCACCTGGCTAGCTCCGGCTTTCTGTCATCATGACAGTTTCAGGATAGTCGGACTTCTTACAATGTGGCCCGCTTCTCCCAAGTACAAGAGGAGAAGCTTCTAGATCTTGGTGCCTGGACTCGGGAGTCCCAGAAATACTTTTCACCACACTGTATGCATTGCTCGAAACAGGCATAGGGCCAGCCCCGCTCCAAGAGGAGAAGACTGTACAAGCGCATGAGTCTCAGGAGGTGTGGCTTACTGGGCTGCCCATGAAAGGGACGATAACAGATTAACACAGAAGCTTAGCTGCAGGAGATGGTACATGTGAAAATCAAAGCAAAGAAAACACACCAGGATCAGCCAAGATGAGCATGAGAACTGTGAAAAAGACTGGCCTGGCTGTTGTTTTGAGGGGTAGAAATAGAATCTGAGGGTTTATTCAAATCTAAGAGAGTTCTATCATATCCCCTGTACCGTAAGATTTAAAGGTTCAAACTACGGAGTAACAGAAATCCCCCACGTGTCCCTGGAAGCCATTGTCTTTTGAGAATTTGAATAATGTCTTCCTTCAACTCTAGGTCAAATTTACCTGTTGAACTCCTGTCAGTTTTTTAAACTGGGAGGCTCAGGAGCAGATACCAACTGTCACAAAGGCCCTGAGTCAGGCCTCTAATAGGAAGTTCATGTCCATGGTCGTTTTTTTCTTTTGCTGTCTAGTATAGTACTTTTCCTATATATTTTTTCCCTCTATTTCTCTGTTTCCTGAAGCAGTAAAACCCTTAGTTTTCATCGGCTGATTATCTTCCATAGGTATAGATCTAGAAAACTTCCCAAGGAAACAGCTCTGGGCTTGATTGATCCAGGGTGCCGTTTGGGGAGCTGCTCTCTGTCCCACGGTGCGGGTGTATGGGGTGGGTATAGGGGAAGATCTGAGGTAGGTGAGGGGGTAGGGGGAGTGGTATTCAGTGTGACTGCTCATCTGGGGCTTGCAGTGTATGCACCAGTGCTTCTCTCTCCTGGCCAAGAAACAGAGAGCTTAGGCCTGCCTCCGAGAGTCACTTCTCTCCCCTAGAGGGCTGGCAGAGCCTGACACCAGCAAGGTGTGCCCGCCACAGAGAAGGCATCACAGCTACATGTTAATTAACCAAGAGGACATGGTCTAACTTCACGTCTCATTGTCAGAAAACGTTTTTACCAGAGGACGTCATGCCAGGAATTCAGAATTTGTGCTGAGCTGCGCCCTGCCCTGCAGTTACAGCTGAGAGAAGGTCAAGCCTCCCTCTTCCTTAGCCCCTGCCTCCTCTTGTCTCTGCCTTCTAAGGGAACCACTGCCTCACTCTAGCCCTCCAGAGATTCCATCCCCCTCCTCCTTTCCTCATTCTAGTCACCAAACGTCTCTATGGTGCCTTCGGAATGTGAGATTTTTTTTAAAGCACACAGTTTTGTTTTAAAGCACACAGTTTTGTTTTAAAGCAGCGTTAGTCTCGGGGTTCATGAATTAAAACATCACACTTAACTAGACCATTATCTCATTCATGGCTAACTCCTCATGGCTAGATCCCCTGCACCCACTCTTTCTGCCAGTTCCTAGGACTGTTGAAACAGGAATGAGCTATAAACTGGTTTGAGGATGGTGCAGGGAGCTTCAAGATGAACTTTCCTTTTTCTGTTCATCAGAAGGAAAAGAAATTAGATTTTGGAGTCATTTGACAAGGGGTAGGAGCGGGGCAAGGAAACAGTTACTTAATTATTAATAATCTTTTTAGCAGTCGGATAGGTTTATCACTGAGGAAACCCCACGGGAGGTCATGTTACCGCCCTGGCACAGAGGAGTTCCGTCCACAGCTGTTGAATGATGCGTGAGTATCACCCCGCAAGGAATCCCTCCCCTGCTTGGTATTTTATATTTTGTTCCCTCAGTTTGTCCCTTAGGACTCTTCTTCCATCACAGACTGTATCAACGGAAAACAAGAGATGAGTTTCTTAGAAACAGCTTCTGTCAACAGTCCCTGCACCTCCCTCCACCTCCTCTGCCAAAAGTGGTGAGGCTGTAAACAGCTTTTATCAGAAAACTGGCACTTGGAAGACATAAAACCAATTAGGGAGCTGTGAAATGACTCAAGAGAGCATGATTGGAGAGCTAGAAGGACGAATACACACATACCAGACAAGAGCCTTTAAGATGTAACCTTTTGGAAGACAGCATGGATTGTAAATAGTCAAGCTCTAAGTTTAATCATTTGGTAGTTACTGAACTTCTTTAGATACGTGTGTGTGTGTGTGTGTGTGTGTGTGTGCTTTGTACAGTTGCTGGGCTGAAGAGATTTATCAAGGGGAAAGTCTAGATAGTTCTTCAGGGAAATGTTTTAGGTGTTCTTTTGCCTTGTGTATTAATCTGCTCAGGCTGCCAGAACAAAGTATCAAAGACCGCGTGGCTTAAACAACAGAAATGTATTTTCTTGCAGTCCTGGAGGATGGACGTCCAAGATCAGGGTCCCAGCAGAGTTGGATTGCCCTCAGGTCTCGCTCCTTGGCTTGCACATGGTTGCTCACCTGCTGCCTCTTCACACAGTCGTTCCTCTTCAGGTGTGGACCCCAGGTGCCTCTCCCTTTTCTTACAAAGATATCAGTCAGATTAGATTAGGGCCCCATCCAATGACCTCGTTTAACCTATTACCTCTTTTTAAAAAATTAAAAACAAATAGAGGCAGGGTCTCACGATGTTGTCCAAGTTAGTCTTGAACTCCTGGGCCCAAGTGATCCTCCCACCTCAGCCTCCCAAAGTGTTGGGATTACCAGCGTGAGCCACTATGCCCGGCCACCTAATTACCTCTTTAAAGGCCCTTTGACATACACATTTTGGAAGGACATAATCTATCCACAACATCTTGTTTGCTTGCGTTGGGTGCCAAGTAACACTCTTTCTTCCCTGTACCCTGTCTTTCTGCCAGTTCCTACGATTGTTGAAATAGGAATGGGCTGTAAACAGGTGAGGAAATTGTACAGGGAGCTTCCATAGCTTTCCTTTTTCTGTTTGTCAGAAGGAAAAGAAATTAGATTTCAGAGTCATTTGACAAGGGGTGGGAGGGGGCAAGGAAATAATTATTAGTAATCTTTTCAGAAGTTCTGTAAGTTTATCAGAGGAAAACCCGTGGGAGGTCACATTATAGTGTTTTCATTTGAATCTAGGACAAAGAATGGGCTTGGTAGCTATAGTTTCTCTCCAAATCTAGGAATGCATAACACTGGTAGGTTTTAGTCTCCAAGGGTGTCTTGTGTAGCAGTAGAAACCAAATTCACTACAAAGGAGAGGCTGGAGCAAGTTGTCATGTGATGCCGCCAACTTGCCAGGTCAGGACTTGCCACCACAGCCCAACTAGCTGGCAGTCCCCTGCCAGGATACAAAAACCCTTTAATGACCTGCAGAAACCAGATGGCAGGCTTTGCTTTTCAAAGGAAAGAGATCATGTCAGGACCTCTGGAATTAAAGGTCCAGATTATTTTAAAAGGACTGGATATAATGCTGTTTGTGCAAAAGATTTTTTTTTCATATTATGTAAGTTTTTCAAGGTGCCTACGATTATTCAGTAGTCTAGAAGAATATACACTATAGAAAGAGATCAACCATGTTTCCTCTGGATGGTGGGATTATAGGTTTCTTCTTTTAATTTACTTGCACTTTGTAATTTTTTAACAAAGAGGTTGACATTCTTAATAATAAAAAGGTTTTTTTCAAAGATAGGAGCATTTTCAATTTGTTATTTTAGTCTTTCACTTACTCTACTAGCACTTGACAGCATAGAAATATCACCTTTATTCAGTGAGTTTGCTCATCAATGCCACATATTAAAATGTGTGTAACTGCCAATGTCTTAGATGAGAGTGACTGGATGTGATGACTTTAGTGTGGCTCTGGGAGACATATCTTCCGTATGACTAGGGTTACTGGAGCTCTATGTTTCATGTCCAGGAGAAACAGGTAGGTCTT
Source organism: Macaca thibetana thibetana (assembly GCF_024542745.1). NCBI lineage: Eukaryota > Metazoa > Chordata > Mammalia > Primates > Cercopithecidae > Macaca > Macaca thibetana. The sequence goes on along the minus strand of NC_065581.1, from coordinate 103,897,914 downwards.
CTAATCTCTCCGAAGGAAGAAATTTCCTGATAGCTTAATACCTGATTTAACCTTAGCCAACCAAGATACTTTATTTGAAATGCAATTGTGTTTACTTGCTTTCTTTATGAGAATGGGAAATGACATCAGAAAGAAATGATATTGTATGTTTTTGCCTTTACTTTTACGTCAAGGACTACTGAAATCATTTAGTTTCAGAAGCACTTTATCTGTAATAAACACCATCATGAAGAGAGGCTTACATTTCCCTTTTAGGCTACCTAAATACTTTTCTTGTCAAATAATAGCAAATGGAATTATTTACACAATTGAAGAAATTCTTTAATATTGAATACGTAAATTTATCAAGTTTGCCTTATATAGCTACTTCTATTGTGTTTTTGAGAACCATAGAGGTTTTTCATGGAAAAGGACACATCCAGAGATACTGGGAGAGTATGTGTATGATTTTCAACCAAAGACTTAGCTTTTAACAAGGATAATTTTCTTAACTATAAAAACCCTTATTGACCCAAAATAAGAAAAGGCTTGAGTTAAAATTAGAAAAAAAAATCTTAGAGAATACACTTAAAAACTACTCCTTGGGGCTGGGCTCATGCCTGTAATCCCAGCACTTTGGGAGGCCGAGGAGGGCGGATCACAAAGTCGGGAGATCGAGACCATCTTGGCTAACACGGTGAAACCCCGTCTCTACTAAAAATACAAAAAATTAGCCGGGCGCGGTGGAGGGTGCCCATAGCCCCAGCTACTCGGGAGGCTGAGGCAGGAGAATGGCGTGAACCCAGGAGGCAGAGCTTGCAGTGAGCCAAGATCATGCCACTGCACTCCAGCCTGGTGACAGAGCAAGACTCCATCTCAAAAACAAAACAAAACAAAACAAAACAACAACAACAAAAACTCAAAACTTTATTTTAACTCATATTTCATATGTTTGATTTCATATAAACTCACTGAGCTTATTTTGCAGAGGTATGCAAAAGTCATTCTTGTTAGCACAGTGATTGATTCTTTTACTTAATTTGATTTCTTTTCCTTCATAGGGAATATATTAGTTTCCCAAGTCCATTGGAAAACTAGCAATGATAAAACTACATCATTTAGCCGGGCGTGGTAGCTCACGCCTGTAATCCCAGCACTTTGGGAGGCCGAGGCTGGCAGATCACCTGAGGTCAGGAGTTCGAGACCAGCCTGACCAACATGGAGAAACCCCGTCTTACTAAAAATACAAAAAATCAGCCAGGCTTGGTGGCACATGCCTGTAATCCCAGCTACTTTGGAGGCTGAGGCAGGAGAATAACTTGAACCTGGGAGGCAGAGGCTGCAGTGAGCTGAGATCACACCATTACACTCTAGCTTGGGCAACAAGAGCGAAACTCCGTCTCAAATAAATAAATAAATAAATAAATAAATAAGTAAAATACGAAAAATTAGCTGAACATGGTGGCAGGCACCTATAATCCCAGCTACTCAGGAGGCTGAGGCAGGAGAATCTCTTGAAAGTGGGCAGCGGAGGTTGCAGTGAGCCAAGATCATGCCATTTGCACTCCAGCCTGGGCAACAAAAGCAAAACTCTGTCTCAAAAAAAAAAAAGAATGACATCATTTTAAAGCTGTTTTCTAGTCCAGAGCAATTTCTAATTAGACTTTGTGAAAACAGTTTTGATTTTATTTAAATAAATAAATGGGTTTATTAATTTGTCAAGGACTTAACGAAAGTGTTATACTTTTAAATGAGGTACCAGAATAAAAGACCAAAACACTTAATATGCCCAATGCATGCTCACTGTTGGCACACGGAACTTTCAGAGAATGATGAGTCCATGGTGTGGAGGGAATGGAATCTCTGAGTACAAACTAAAGAGTTCCCATTCTGTATTCTTACACTTAGTTACTTACCAACCTCTTTACTGATGGCCTCCTGGGTTCCTGTCTTAAGATTCAGTGTAAATGCAGCAAGTCCTGAGTTATCTAGTCTCATCTTAAGCCAACTCCATTGACCAGAGCAACCAATGGAAAATGCTAATGACTCTTAGGCATGCATGGTAAGTTTAAACATAATGTATGGTTCATGACCAGCCTGGGCAGCATGGTGAAACCCCGTCTCAACAAAAAATACAAAAATTAGCCAGGTGTGGTGGTATGTGCCTGTAGTCCCAGCTACTTGGGGTGGTGGGGGGCTGAGGTGGGAGGATTACTTGAGCCCTGGAGGTTGAGGCTGCTATGAGCTGAGATCACACCACTGCACTCCAGCCTGGGTGGCAGAGTAAGACCCTGTCTCAAACAAATTAAATTTAATTTAATTTAAAAAAAAAACCTCATAATGTGTGGAGGCACAGGAGGATTGCCAAATGTCCTTCACAAAAATTCTAGTCAGCCCCTGTGAAAATTAAAAAGGATATTTACATTTCGACTACGAATGTGCTGCTATTGTTGCCTGAAGCTTTTATTTCTGCATTTTTAATTTTAAAAAATTAACGGCTTACCTTCAGAACAATTGTAGGAAATATTACACAAGACACAAAGTCCATTTCTAGCAGACTCTACTTGCTTTCTGTTTCACTCCTGGGTTAACACATTCTTCCTAACACTGAACATTTGTCTATGCCGGTGGTGTTCGAGACAGGAATTGAAACACTTTTGCAAATTTGAATTCACATGCCACCTTGTGAGTTCTGGTTAAATGTGCCAATTAGACAATTATACTTACTATCACTCCCTCTGGAAATAGCTCCTAAATGACATTAAATAATTTTAAACGGCAATGTGATTTTAAAAGTCACAAAAACAAAGAGAACAAAAGAAAAAAACGAAGTAGCATAAAAAAACTAGAAGCTGGAAGTGTTTGCACTAAATGATTTAGGGCAAGGTTTCTCAACCTTGGTACTATTGACATTTTGAGCCATATAATGTTTCACTGCAGATGGCATCTGTAGCAGCACCCCTGGTCTCTAGCCACAACTAGAAATACCTCGTTATTGCCAAATGTTCCTGAGGGTAAAATTGCCCCTGGCTGAGAACCACTGATTTGGGAAATAAGAAAAATCAAAATGTATCCCCAGGAAAAGTCTAGAACCAGGCTTACTCTGGCCGAAGGATGCCCCACTCCCCTCACCTCCGACCTCCCAAAATAAAAAACTCAGGAGCTAGAGGCACCAGGCAGAAAACATCACTGGTTAAAAATCTGTAAAAGAGGTAGGTTGAATTCTCTGTATGTCCTCTGCTTTAAAGATTCATTCTTTAAAGAGGCTGAATCTTGGGGCTCCAAGGTTGAAGACACCAGGCACAGCTGAGGGTGAAAGTTCCATACTGAATGTGGGCATTATATAGAAACCTACTAAACAAGTGTGGGATCCTAGTTCTTTGCTCAACTCAAATTCTAAGAACACTGGCATCTAGGTACCTACTTTTTAGGGAGGAGACTGGAAGATTCTTCTGATAAAAACAGACCGAGCCATTAGCAGAAAAAAAATTGACTGTCACTCCAATTTAGTGAATTGTCCTGGCCAGATCACCCTAAACCCTAAGTAAAATCTACCAGTCAATGTCCTCTCCCTCTCTTCTCCACACATATCTTCTAATTACAGGCTTTTCAATGCCTCACTCACAGGCAAATAGCCAAGAATGGCCAAGCATTTAAAGAAAGCCTCCGGGATGGAAGAGAAAAAAAGAAACAGGAAGGAACTGAGAGAAAACAGAAATATTGGGGAGCAGATGCAAAGTTCAAAAATGTTTTAAGTGAAGCTTCCCTTCTCAGCTTGGTTTCCAAATAGCATTTGCCACTGGACTAGGGGCACAGAAATATCCTCTTGTTTCAGAAAATGTAAAAATGTGCAAGGAATGATGAGGTGATGAGATAGAACATAGAGGCCAGCTTGAAGCAGTGTCCCCTGGCCAAAGGAGGACAATCTGAGCATAAAAATAAATAACAGTATAGAATTGTAAACCTTGATTACAATAGAAACCCATGAGTCCATGATGATATAAACAAATACGAGAAAGGGAAAGCACTTCCTTTCAGTAGAATGCCACCTAATAATTGTAGAAGGAATAATGGAAATAGTTAATTACCATCTGGCAGCACAATCTGTGGTAGCTGACAGAGATGAGGTCATCAATGGATGCTAAGGCTGGTAGGTAGAAGTTTGGTGAGGAACAGGTATTGGCATAATCTCAGAATATTTCTGCACAAAATAACCAACCAAATGCAAAGGGAGGACTGGTGACTTTACAGTCGAGAAAACTGGCAGACTCCAAGTGATCAAGGGAAGTATCACCAGTGGTGGGATGGGTTGGCCTTGTATTCCTGATGTGATGGGCTAAGAAAGAGCACGGAATCCCTGTTGTAGTTAGTATTTCTTCCAAGAAGCTATGACTCTACTCTGGCTGTGGGGAAACACTGGACACACCCAAGTGGATGATCATCCTACAAAATGAAAGGCCTGTAGTCTTAAACTATGAGAGAGGGTGGACCGGGTCCGGCAGCTCATTCCTGTAATCCCAGCACTTTGGGAAGCTGAGGTGGGCAGATCACCTGAGGTCAGGAGTTTGAGACCAGTCTGACCAACATGGAGAAACCCAGTCTCTACTAAAAATACAAAAAATTAGCTGGGCGTGGTGGCGCATGCCTGTAATCCCAGCTACTTGGGAGGCTGAGGCAGGAGAATTGCTTGAACCCAGGAGGCGAAGGTTACAATGAGCAGAGATCACGCCATTGTACTCCAGCCTGGGCAACAAGAGCAAAACTCTGTCTCAAAAAAAAGATATGAGAGAGGGATGAAAGGCTGCAGAATTGTTCTAGACCAACACATAAATACAATGTATGTTTTCATATGGGATTCATATACCTTAAAAGAAAAAGAGGCATTGTTTGGACAGATGGTGAAATTTCTAGCAAAGATAACACATTTGGCCCAACAACTGCAATCAGGGCTACTTTTTAGTCCACAGTTACCCTTCAAATTATTTTTGTTTGTTTGTTTGCAGGGGACAAAATGGTGAATTAAATGGAGATATGATGGGGTTTACCACCCCTGTATTCTTTAAGTTTTTAAAGGTGGCACTAATTTCTGCCAGACCCTCTGTGATGCAATATTGTTTTTGCTTTACTATTTTGCGTGTGTGTGTGTGTGTGTATGTGTGTGTGTAAGAGGGTACCAATTTCAGAGCTTTACACTTGGCCGTATTCACCCTGATAGCTCTTACTCCACTGGCCAAAGAAGCAGTGTGGGGTTGTGTTAATTGCCAGGAATGCCTATTCCAAACATACATTCAGAGACTAGGAAATGACTATGGATGAGTGTGCAGACCCAGTGAATTCACTGTAAGCCACACCTGAGCCATAACTCCATTTATTACCAGGCCCCTCATATATTCCCCACCATGACCAACTGCATATATATTTTTAAAGGGCCCAGCACAAACTGAAAATACAGGACCCCTTGTTAAAAAAATTATTAAGAATTTCAAGAGGGTAACAGTAGAGCATTAAACCAATAATTAAACCACACATAGAACCTTCTAAATGTGAAGTCCTGCGTGGCTGCACACGTCGTACATTCACAAAGCCGCCACTCTAACAGGGTCCCATGACGGTGGTTCAGGTCTCTGGGTATTACTGTCAACCTGGAGTCTGTGTCCAGCCGTCCCCAGAATGTTTGGCTAGTCCCCTTTCTCCAGTGTGAAGTTACCCAATTAAATGGCTATTCACCTCTCTGAGGAAGAATCGAGAAATCATTACTGCGAATACTTGTGCCTTCCTGGGCACCCAGCCTCTCTTTCTTTCTTTTGTTTTTTGTTTGTTTGTTTGTTTTTGAGACGGAGTCTCGCTCTGTCACCCAGGCTGGAGTGCAGCTGTGATGTCGGCTCACTGCAACCTCTGCCTCTCGAATTCAAGTGATTCTCCTACCTCAGCCTCTCAAGTAGGTGGGACTACAGGTATGCCACCACGCTCGGTTAAGTTTTTGTATTTTTAGTAGAGACAGGGTTTCACTATGCTGTTCAGGCTGGTCTCAAATTCCTGACCTCAGGTGATCAAGTTGCCTTGGCTTCCCAAAGTGTTGAGGTTACAGGTGTGAGCCACTGCGCCCAGCTCCAGCCTCTCTTTCAATTGATGGGCTCTGGGACCCCAAACTGGCTTAGTTCAGAAAAGTGGGCAAGACATCTTGACTTTTCATTGGAATGACTCTCCTGACCCTCCATTGTTGATGTGTTTGTACAGATCATGTAGCACTCTTTTTGTTTCCTCATGTGTTTTTCCCTAAGCACATTATATTCATTAACCATCTCCATACCTCTCTGCAGGTCAGGCCCCTTGGCTGCCACTCCACCCTGCCAGTGGTTACAATAATTGCATCCACCTGCTAATGATGGTTAAGTACTCCCACTTGGCCTCTATGGAGGGTGTGTGTAGGGGGGAGTGAGAACTGTCCTATCATCCTCATTGCTACACAGTGAGCCCAGTCCTGTAAAGACAGACTGTTACCCTCTTGAAATTCTTAATAATTTTTTTTTTTTTTTTTGAGACGGAGTCTCACTCTGTCGCCCAGGCTGGAGTGCAGTGGCGCGATCTCGGCTCACTGCAAGCTCCGCCTCCCGGGTTCAGCCATTCTCCTACCTCAGCCTCCCGAGTAGCTGGGACTACAGGCGCCCGCCACCACGCCCGGCTAATTTTTTCTATTTTTAGTAGAGACCGGGTTTCACAGTGTTAGCCAGGATCGTCTCAATCTCGTGACCTTGTGATCCACCTGCCTCAGCCTCCCAAAGTGCTGGGATTACAGGCGTGAGCCACCATGCCGGGCCGAAATTCTTAATAATTTTTTTTTTAACAGGGGGTCCTGGCCTACCTGTTAAAAAAAGAGAAGAGCTACCACTGAATCCTTAGAGATGTTGGTGCCCTCTCCGCAGCTGTTCCTTATTCCCTTGGCGAACCGTGTAGACTCTGGACTCTCCCGCAGAGCACAGTCATCCATGCCTTACATGGCACATCTATTCTGTTCTAGCATGTCCACTTCCGTGAGCCTTGTGATCCATCTGCCAAGGCAATTCTGGCGTTTCAGTCACACTCAGCATGGACCATTGCTTTTTCCTGGCTTCCTAACAGCATGTTTGCACCATCTCCTGGGACCTTGCCAGAGTGTTGAATCCAGAAGAGTGCTCTCAATAAACACTTTCTTATTCAAAATAACGTTTTGCCTGCCTTGATCCAGCACCCTCGGACATCCTGTCCCATGTCTTCTCCCCTGGTTCCTGCCTGTACTTGCTGACCCGGTCCTACAATTTCTTTTGTGTCTAGTCCCTTTCCTCCCCAGCTGAGTTATGTGGTGACCTAGTCTAGGGATTGGCCTAGTGGCCAGGATAGGAGATTGGGATGGATCTGGGGGCCACATGTTGTTATGCAGGGGAGCAGCCTCTGCATTGTCTTCAAGAAGAGAGAAGTAGTAGCCCATAGTAGGGGAGGGATGGACCTCAGTTCTGTAGGTGCCTCAACTCAGATGCCCCCGTCCTACTGTCAGGCTCCTATTTTTTGTCAACCAGAGCCCTGGCCTTGGCAGAGCAAACCTGCCTAGGTTGAGAGATTAACCTTCTTTAAAGCTACCTTCATGAGAAGTTCTGAGCCTGGTCCTCAGCTTTCTCTGCACCCCTGCGACAGGAGAAAAGAGATTCATCATATGCTACCGAGGAGGCCTTCTGGCTGCCACTCTTAGCGTTTGAAAGTTGATTAATCACTCTTATTTGCTTTCTTTTTCCAAAGCACTGGTTGAGCATAGCGAGAGCCACCTTTACTGTCCTTTTCATGACTATTTCTTCTACACTGCTCAAGTGCCTGGTACAATGCACCAGCCGGTACATTTGCCACCACCAATGAAATCTGGGGTTTTGTTTTGTTTTGTTTTTTGAGATGAAGTCTCTCTCTGTTGCCCAGGGTGGAGTGCAGTGGGGTGATCTCGGCTCACTGCAACCTCTGCCTCCTGGGTTCAAGTGATTCTTCTGCCTCAGCCTCTGGAGTAGCTGGGATTACAGGTATGTGCCATCACGCCCAGCTAATTTGCTATTTTTGTATTTTTAGTAGAGACAGGGTTTTGCCATGTTGGCCAGGCTGGTCTCAAACTTCCAACCTCAGGTGATTCACCTGCCTTGGCTTCCCCAAAGTGCTAGGATTACAGGCGTGAGCCACCGTGCCTGTAAAAGTTTTAACAATTGCACTGTTGCCTTGTGCTGTCTGTGCCTCCCACAACCAGCAACGGGCTTCTCAGTGCCAGCCAGAGCTCCAAAATCCCATCTTAGCATTGCTTTCTCAGACCATTTCTGGTACCAGATTATCACGGATTGGGTTGTTCAGCATGCAGACTCAAGAGACGGACTGGCAGGCAGGAGGTTGACCAGGGAGGACTCTAGGGATCAATTGCGGCAGGGAAGGAAACGCAGGGAAGGGGATTGGGTTGCATCTAGTTGTTACATTTTCATTTTCCTGGGCAGGAAATTAAACTACCAAGTCAGTGCTCAACACTGCAACCCTAGTGTCAGTGAAGACAGATGAATTGGGCAATTTGGATGTATTTAGAAGGGACTGGTTGCCTCTTTTAAAATAAGTAGTGATAATGGTCTATTTAAAATTGTAGGCCGATCACGGTGACTCATACCTGCAATCCCAGCACTTTGGGAGGCTAAGCGGGGAAGATCGCATGAGCCCAGGAGTTTGGGACCAGCTTGGGCAATGTAGCCAGACTCCATCTTTACAATTTTTGTTTTTTAATTAGCTGGGTGTGGTGGCACATGCCTGTAGTAGCCTCCAGTCCCAGCTACTCAGGAGGCTGAGGCAGGAGGATTGCTGGAGCCCAGGAGGTTGACAGGTTGAGGCTGCAGTGATCTGTGATTGTGCCGCTGCACTCCAGCCTAGGTGACAGGAGACCCTGTCTCAAAAAAATAAAATAAAATAAGATAAAATTGTTTGGCATGTTTCAAATTGCTTTCATGTCTTCAGTTCTCATGGTAATTCTCCAGTGTCAATGGAGCAGATGTTATTATCCCTATTTGATGGATGAGGAAACTTAGGCTCAGAGGGGCTGGGTTTTATCATGAAGTCTGTCGACAAATGCTGGACAATAAATTTAATTATCAATAGATTTCCTTATGTTTCAATTGGTTGTCTTGAATTTTAAAACAATCGCTGATAGACTGGGGGCGGTGGCTCACGCCTGTAATCTCAGTACTTTTGGAGGCCGAGATGGGCAGATCACGAGGTCAGAAGATCGAGATCATCCTGGCGAACAGGGTGAAACCCTGTCTCTACTAAAAATACAAAAAAATTAGCCGGGTGTGGTGGTGGGTGCCTGTAGTCCCACCTACTCGGGAGGCTGAGGCAGAAGAAAGGAGTGAACCCGGGAGGTGGAGCTTGTAGTGAACCGGGATCGTGGCACTGCACCCCAGCCTGGGCAACAGAGTGAGATTCAGTCTCAAAAAAACAAACAAACAAAAAAAAACAGCCGCTGATAAAAAAGAAATTGCGGCCAGGCTTGGTCCCAGCACTTTGGGAGGCCATGGCAGGCAGATCACAAGGTCAGGAGATCCAGACCATCCTGACCAACACAGTGAAACCCTGTCTCTACTAAAAATATAAACATTAGCAGGGCGTGGTGGTTTGTGCCTCTAGTCCCAGCTACTCGGGAGGCTGAGGTAGGAGAATCGCTTGAACCCAGGAGGCAGAGGTTGCCGTGAGCTGAGATCACACCACTGCACTCCAGCCTGGCAACAGAACAAGACTCCGTCTCAAAAAAAAAAAAAAAGAAAAGAAAAAAGAAATTGCCTAAATATTAAATTGTGCTACATAGCAGATATTTTTTCTACCAAAGGTTTTCTATGGTAGTCTTTCACAGACAATAAGCTTGTTCTAGAATAATTTCTTCGAGTTTCAAGAACATCATGTCAATGCCCATTAAAACTCTCTGTACCTTGTAAAAGATTTAAATTGTCTGAGCTGTCAAATAGCTAATCTTAGAATTAGACAATTCTATTTCTATTGGCAAATGAGATATAAGTTATGCCTGGTGTAAGTTTAGAAACTGTAAAGCAAAATAGAAGTGTTTTGGGAGGTGGAGGAGACTCCCAAGGCTTAGCAGGCTCTTTTTAAAAAACTGATAAATAATATTTTACATATATATGGGATACATGCAATATTTTGTTACATGCATAGAATGTGTAATGATTAAGTCAGGGTATTTGAGGTATCATCATTTTGAATATTTATCATTTCTATGTGTTGGGAACAATTCAAGTCCTCTCTTTTAGTTACTTTGAAATATACAATATATTGTTACTTACTATAGTCACTCTACTCAGCTGTTGAACAACAGAACTTATATCTTTTATCTAACTGTATGTTTTTACCCATTAACCTAATTCTCTTCATTCCCCCTGCCACCCACACACCCTCCCTGGTCTCTAGCATCTATTATTCTACTCTCTACCTTTGTAAAATCAACCTTTTTAGCTCCCACATATGAGTGAAAACATGTGATATTTGCCTTTCTGTGCCTGGCTTATTTCACTTAACATAATGACCTCCAGTTCCATCCAAATTATACGATTTTATTCATTTTTCATGGCTGAATAATATTCCATTGTGTAGATATACATTTCATTTATCCATTCGTCCACTATTGAACACAGGTTGACTCCGTATCTTTGCTGTTGTGAACAGTGCTTAGCAGCATCTTAACGGTGGCAGTTGCATCCAGTGCCATAGATACCAGAGAGCTGGGGAAGGCACTGGAGAAGAGCTTGGCTCCAGTCTATGAAGCACTCTTCTAATTAGAATTCTCTGAACTCATTCAGTACCTCATGATTTAGTCCATTTATAAGTTTACATCATGGAATGACTAGAGACCACTGGCCCTTCACTTTTGCTGTAAAACAAAGTACTTATTTTTGTTTGCTGTTAAGTCTTCTTTAAATAACATAAAATTACATTTGAGCAGGTACTTACTGAGGGTATTAATATTACGTCCCCATTACTAGCTAAACACTTATTAAGTAAATTGTTAAATTCTAACCATCTAGACAAGAGTTTACTGCAATGAAGCCTGAAATTGCTGCCCATAGACTTTTTGAAGCTCTTATGTAAAGAACTGAAATAAATTTGGGGCAGGTCACACTAAAGTAAGGGAGACACAATATTTTTATAAATTTCAGGCCTTAGTTTTTATAATAAATTATGTGACTTATTTTAAAACATTAACTCATATATGTATATGTATATGTATGTGTGTGTGTGTATATATATATTTATATATATGTAGTACAGATTCAATGGTGCAAAAGAGTCATCAGTAAAAACCAAGTCTCCTTCCCCCCATCCCAAAGCTACTTAGTTTTCCCCTCCAGAGGAAACTAATTTCCTGTATTCCCTACATGGACAAGCCTCTACATAGATTCTACACACACGGCAGCTTACTACATATACTCTTCTACAATAATAAAGCTACTAATTTTCTTTTCCAATGGAAGAATCATCTTACATGGAATGGATATATCATACTGTATTTAACCATTAAAGGACATTTAGATTGCTTCCGATCTTTTGCTATATGAAGCAATGCTGTAATATAGTTTCATCTTATGTTTAAATCTTTGCTATGCTGAAATTTATTTTGGAGTAAGAAGTGAAATAGGGATACAAATTTATTCTTTTCTAGATAGCCACCAAGTTATCCTAACATGATTTATGGAATCATTAATCTTTTACTACTGATTTGAAAGACATTCTTTTTTTTTTTGAGACGGAGTCTCATTCTATCACCCAGGCTGGAGTGCAGTGACATGATCTCGGTTCACTGCAACCTCCACCTCCTGGTTCAAGGGATTCTCCTGCCTCAGCCTCCTGAGTAGCTGGGACTACAGGTGTGTACCACCGCACCTGGCTAATTTTTGTATTTTTAGTAGAGATTGAATTTCATCATGTTGTCCAGGCTGGTCTTGAACTCTGGACCTCAGGCAATCCACCTGCCTCAGCTTCCCAAAGTGCTGGGATTACAGGTGTGAACCACTATGCCTGGGCTGAAAGGCCACCCTTTGTAAGCAAACTTTGTATATGTGTTAGAGTAAATTTCTATTGTTTTGTTTGTATTTGTAAGTGCAGACATTTTAGTGATTATGGCCTTAAAATGTGTTTTAAATATCTGATAGGGCTGTTTCTCATGATTATTCTTTTTCCAAATATTTCCAGACTTGTAATACTTATCCAATGTGGTCTGTGGAAAATAGTTCCAGAATGTGTATTTATCCCCAAATTTCAAGTGACTATTAAGGATTTGATATGTGGCTAGTGTCATTAATGAACCAGATTTTAAGTTAATTTAAATTGCTACATGAGGCTATCGGCTACTGTGTTGCACAGTGCAGTTCCAACAGATCTGTTTGTATATAGAAAAGGCTACTGGTTTCTGAACACTAGTTTTGTACCCACTCACCTTATTCAAGTCTTCTATTATTTGTGATATCTTTTTAGTTGATTCTCTTGGGTTTTCCAGGTATGCAACTGTATAATCAGAGGTGATCATTTTACCTCTCTCCTTCCAATTAATATAACTTCTATTTATTTTTTTCTTTTAGTTTTATGGAAGCAGTGGTGCATTGACAACAGAAGTGGTGTGTGTGCATTTGTGATGAAAGGTGGAAGAGAAGATGTGGATTTCAGACAAAGAAGATAACAAGTGATCTATATGTAAATATTTTAGTATTATTTTTCTTTTTGATTCATGTTTACTCTTTAGATATGGTATAGACATTTGATCAAACATTGATACAACATCATGATCTGGTCTGGGATATTTTGAAACTACATTTGTCTTTGGCCACTGTGAAAGTTTTCATAAAAAATAGCACATGATACAAATAAAAGTGATAGTTTCAACTAATGTTTAAGTCACCTTCCTATAATGGTGCAGTGCAATTTAGCTTATAGACTGATTTCAAAGTCAATTTTGTAGTAGCCTTAATTAATCATCTAGTCAAAACAAAAACAAAAAACAACCCAATGTACATTGAAACTCTTTGATATGTTATGCTAATTATTTCTCTTTCTCTAATAACATGAGTCATGATTATTAAGCCTTAGTATTATAAAAGTTCCACGTCAAGACAGCAACTTGGCCAGGTGCGGTGTCACACCTGTAATTCTAGCAATTCAGGAGGCTGAGACAGGCAGATCACCTGAGTCCAGGAATTTGAGACCAGCCTAGGCAATATGGCAAAAAAAAATATATATATATATATATATATATATATATCTACGAAAAATACAAAAAAAAAAAAAAATTAGCCAGGCGCAGTGGCATGTGCCTGTAGTCCCAGCTACTTGGGAGGCTGAGGTGGGAGGATCACTTGAGCCCAGGAGGCAGAGGTTGCTGTGGGCTGAGATTGTACCACTGCACTCTCTAGTCTGGGTGACAGAGTGGGACACTGTTTTTGTTGTTGTTGTTTTGTTTTTAAGACAGTAATTTGTCAAATTTTATGTACACAATATTAATTTCTTATAAAGCTTATACCAGTTTGCGGAGGCCTCAAAGTTCAGCATATATGGGAAATGGACACCACATGAATGTCAAGGCTTTTGTGAAAGTCCATGAAATAGAAACATAAAAGGCCATGGAATGGATTGAAAATGATAAATAACTATCAAATTCAGTGACTTAATCTCACATTTCTTTATAGTGATCTTTCTGGACTGTGTTGAAGGTTTTGCCCCATAACATAGACTGTCTTTTTCTCTGTAAATTGTTACCTATTCAGTGTAACTAAGTACATGTTTCTTTTACCTTTTATGGAAATGTTAATTTCCCAGGCATTTCACTTTTTTGGGCACTCAGGCACTTCTGGAGCACACAACATCTATATATGGATGGTGGGCTTTCCCAAAATGTAGTTGAAGTTGTCATGCATATGAGAAGAGTGACTGAGGATGCAACTGTGAAATCATTTCCAAGTCAATTTCTTCATGTTCTACCTGAAACCCTTTACCTCTCATTCAAGAAAGTGTTACTGAAAAACCAGGGGTTTGGTCCTGCTGCTTGCCACACAGAAAGCCAATGACTGAAACAATGAGTCCTGCCAATGAGGAAGGCTTTAATTGGGTGCAGCAGCCAAGGAAGTGGGAGCTGAGTCTAAAATCCATCTACCCTACCAGCTAAGGGTTTACATAGCAGGGAAGAAATGTAACAGTGTGTAAGAAAATAGGCACTAGGGAGGGGCAAGGAAACAATCACAATGAATGAGGGGTCCTGAGGGGTCTGGAATCTCATTGTCTGGATATGGTGATCTGGAGAGTTTCAGTTCTTTGAAACTTTTTTTTGAGAGGCCTGAAGGTGGTTCCTGAGAAAGGGACTCAGATAAAACAAATATAAGTTTCAAGCTTTAAGGCCAGAAAGGTCAATTTCTATGTTTAAATTTCTATGTTTATTTAAACAACAACAACAACAACAACAAACAAAAAACAACTATCTATGGTACTATTGGGTTGGTTTGAAAAGCAGATCAGTGAATGAAGAGAAGTCAGAAAGACAGTGACTGGTAGACTGCTCAGGATGGGCCATGTTAGCCCCAAAATTCAGCAGCTTAAAACAACAAAATTTTAAAAAGTTTTATTTTTTGCTTGTGCTACCCATCCATGAGGTTGACAGAGCTCTCTGACACTTAGTCACTCAGTGGCTTGGGCTGATAGAGCAGCCACCATTTTGAACATTGCTGGAGGGAGAAGAAAACCCTAGAAGATATCAACCTAGCAAACTCTGGCCCAGACACATGGCACTTCCACTTACGATGCATTGGCTGGAACTAAACACGAGATCCCACCTCACCACAGGAGGGTCTGAAACTGGAGAGAACTGGAAATATTTGACAAACAAAACTAATGATTACCATGATTGTATTGAAAATGTGTTGAGGCCGGGCATGGTGGCTCACGCCTGTAATCCCAGCACTTTCAGAGGCTGAGGCGGGTGGATCACGAGGCTAGGAGTTCAAGACCAGCCTGGCTAAGTTGGTGAAACCCCGTCTCTACTAAAAACACAAAAGAAAATTAGCCAGGCACAGAGGCAGGTGCCTGTAATCCCAGCTACTCGGGAGGCTGAGGCAGGAGAATTGCTTGAATCCGGGCGGCAAAGGTTACAGTGAGCCGAGATCACGCCACGGCACTCCAGCCTGAGTGACAGAGTGAGACTCTGTCTCAAAAAAAAAAAAAAAAAAAAAGTGTTGAAAGAGCAGTTTTGGCTCAGAACAGAGATGACCTCAACAGAAATGGAAACAGTGTGAACAAGGCTGGATCACAGTGTTGGCTACTCTATGATTATTCACATTTCTCCTCCCTAAAACTGGTTTTCAATTTAATTCAATTTAACAGACATTGAATACATGCTTTAGACTGCAAGATACTTGTTTATACAAAGGTAGGGCAATAGCAAAACTGTAGGTATCACTGTTTGTTTTGAATGTTATAATCAGGCTACTTTGGGCTCACCTTAAGAAAAACCAACAAAGCTTCAACAATGGCCCCAAATCAGACCTGAGTACACAGAAGCATTTAGACTAGAATAATAGTGTGGACAGGTACTGGGTTATGTGGTATTTTTAATAAAAGTTAGGACCTTTCCTCGTATCATTTGCTGACAATTATTACAGATAAATGTGATATATGATATCAAAGGCAACAGTCACAAAAGTAAAAACAGATAAATTGGACTTCATTAAACTGAAAAACTTTTCCCCTGACAGTGTGTGGCAAAAAAATAATAATACAAAAAAGGAACACTTTCCTGCTCCTAAGAAAAGCATTAAGAAAGTGAAAAGGCGCCGGGCGCGGTGGCTCAAGCCTGTAATCCCAGCACTTTGGGAGGCCGAGATGGGCGGATCACGAGGTCAGGAGATCGAGACCATCCTGGCTAATACGGTGAAACCCCGTCTCTACTAAAAATACAAAAAACTAGCCGGGCGAGGTGGCGGGCGCCTGTGGTCCCAGCTACTCGGGAGGCTGAGGCAGGAGAATGGCGGGAACCCGGGAGGCGGAGCTTGCAGTGAGCTGAGGTCCGGCCACTGCACTCCAGCCCGGCGACAGAGCAAGACTCCGTCTCAAAAAAAAAAAAAAAAGAAAGTGAAAAGGCAACTCACAGAATGGGAGAAAACAATTATAAATCATATACCTGATAAGGGGCTTGTATCTAAAATATGTGTTTCTTTAAAAACCTTTTAAACTCAACAGTAAAAAGACGTATAACTCTATTCAAAATGAGCAAAGGATTTGAAGAGAAGTTTCTCCTCCAAAGAATATATATAAATGACCGGTAAACACATGAAAATATACTCAATATTATTAGTCATTAGAGAAGTGCAAATCAAAACCACAATGAAATACACTTCACACCCACTGAGATGGCAATAATCAAAAAGAAAAAACAAAAATTGTTGGCAAGGATGTAAAGAAACTGAAACCCTCATGCATTGCTGGTGGGAATGTAAAATGGTGCAGCCACCTTGGAAAAGAGTTTGGCAGTTCCTCAAAAAGTTAAACAGTTACCTATGATTCAGTCTGTTTCTGTGGCTGTAACTGAATACCACACACTGGGTAATTTACAAAGAAAAGAAATTTATTTCTTATAATTCTAGAGGCTGGGAAGTCCAAGATTGGACTTTACACAGAATATTAGTCATAAAAAGCAATGAAATATTGATAAATGCTCCAACGTAGATAGACCTTGAAAACATTGTACTGAGTAAAGAAGCCTGATGCAAAAGGTCACATACTATATGATTCCATTTGTATGAAATGTCCAGAACAGGCAAATCCAGAGACAGAAAGTAAATTTGTGGTTGCCAGGAGGTGGAAGGAGTGGAATGGGGAGTGATTATTAATAGGTACAGAGTTTCTTTGTTGAAATAATGAGAAAGTTCTGGAATCAAGTGGTGATGCCTGCATAACTGTGTGAAGTATAACACCAATTTTGTTGTTGTTGCTGTTGAGATGGAGTCTTGCTCTGTTGCCCAGGCTGGAGTGCAGTGGCGTGATCTTGGCTCACTGCAACCTCTGCCTCCCGGTTCAAGCGATTCTCCTGCCTCAGTCTCCTGAGTAGTTGGGATTACAGGCATCCGCCACTGTAAAAAAATTAGCCTGGCTAATTTTTATATTTTTAGTAGAGACGGGGTTTCACCATCTTGGCCAGGCTGGTCTCAAACTCCTGACCTTGTGATCCACCCGCGTTGGCCTCCCAAAGTGTTGGATTACAGGCGTGAGCCACAGCACCCAGCCACACCAATTTTATTAATAAAATACATATAATTACATAAGCATATACATATTATTTAAGCAAAACAAGCAGGAAACCATTTTCATGGGATTGCTTCTGTACCCAGAGCTCTTAAGTAAGCACACAGGAACTTAACTTGCAAACATTTCTTGTAACTGATTTAATTTAAATAAATAATAATAATAATAATAAAAGGCCAGACGCAGTGGCTCATGCCTGTAATCCCAGCACTTTGGGAGGCCGAGGTGGGCAGATCACCTGAGGTCAGGAGTTCAAGACCAGCCTGGCCAACATGGTGAAACCCTATCTCTACCAAACGTAGAAAAATTAGCTGAGTGTAGTGGCAGGTGCCTGTAGTCCCAGCTACTCGGGAGGCTGAGGCAGAAGAATCTCTTGAACCTGTGAGGCAGAGGTTGTGGTGAGCCGAGATAGTGCCACTGCACTTCAGCCTGGGCAACAAGAGACAAAACTCAACCTCAAAACAAAAACAAAAACAAAAACAAAGCCTCAGCCAATCACAAACAGCCAACCAACCAACTGGTTATATGGTTAGGGACCTCTCATCAGACCATACCCAAATAAGGCAAATGGCTTATCATACCACGCCCCAGTAAGGAAAATATCTAGCTGTAGCCAATCAGATGATTTCTCTACTTCGCTTCTGTATTCAGCCTATAAAAGCTCACTGCTCGTGCTACTACTTAGAGTTCTCAGAACCTCTTCTGGTTCCAAATGCTCTTGATTCATGAATCATTTTTTGCTTAGATGAACTCCAACATATTTATTTTGTCTAAAGATTTTAACAATATACATACCAGATGGTGAGGTGACAAGTGATTTTTTTTTTCTCTTATAGTGCTTTTCTTTTTCTCCTTTCTTACAGAGAACATGCATTACCTTTGTAATTAGAAAAAGAAAACATGTCAAAATAGGTGGTGGGTATGTGGGTGTTCACTGCTGTATATATGCATGATAGGGGTATATGCATCTAAATTATCCAAAACTGGTTTCAAGTCATTAACGTACAAACTAAAAGGAAGTGAGGCTGGAATTCAGTTTGAAGACTTAGAATAACCAAGGATATTCTAATTCTAATACAGTACTCTATCAGAACCGTTCTATAGACAAGCATGTAAGAAAAATCTATTTCTTTTTAAATTATGCACAAATTATCTTCTTAGTGGTAGCGCTTCATTTCTCCGTGGAAATGGCCACTAGGATAACAGGTAATTGGTGCAGAATAATAAAATAATAAAACACGGGAAAAAAAGGAACCAAATATAAAGACTTCATTATTTATGCTCTGACTCCCAAAACTCCATCTTACTTAGTTGCCTCTTTTTCCTCTGCCTGTTAGGCCTCTCATTTGCCTGTAGAATTCTCCAGCCCCTACAAATTATTGTTGCTTTCCCTTTTTATTTAATATGAATGGTAATACCATTCTTCCAGCTGTGAACATTTCATAGGATAAAAATAATTTTTTTTCCCTCCATTCTCCCCTATCCTCTAATCCAATTAAGGTCTACGTTCTTCTAATTTTCACTTCATAGTGCTTCACTTCTTTTACCATTAGCACCATCTTAATTCTGCACCAATTACCGGTATCCTAGTGGCCATTTCCACAGAGAAATGAAGTGCTATCGCTAAGAAGATAATTTGCACATAATTTGAAAAAAAATATATTTTTTCTTACATGCTTGTCTATAGAACTGTTCTGATAGAGTACCGTATTAGAATTAGAATATCCTTGGTTATTCTAAGTCTTCAAACTCTGAATTCCAGCCTCACTTCCTTTTAGTTTGTATGTTTATTACTTGAAAGCAGTTTTGGGTAATTTAGATGTATACACCCCTATCATAGATAACAGAAAGATAAGTATTCTAAACTATGACTGGCCTCTATAGACAATTGGCCCTGCTAAGTGAACTATGGTAAAATTGCCGATTATCATTTTGGCAGATATCTGCCACCGATTTTATCATATTATTCATTGACCTGCAGGTCCATTTTGCAACTAACTTACTATGGAAGATTCACCAAACAGTGAAATTGCTTACAATTAGATGCCTCATGGGTCCTTCATTAACTTATTTTCCCTGAGGAATGTACTAATTGGCTGTTGGTACCATTTACCTTAAAATTTTTTCCCATGTTAAAGGAATTGCACTGAGGATACAGTTATTTTGGAGCCTGAATTATGTGTATATGTTAGAATGGAACTGCTTTTTATGAGGAAGAATTTGGTTATGTCAAAAACACTTTCCCCATAGGAATATGGGTGGCCATTTTGGGGGAACCTTCATTCTTTTTTTGTTTTGTTTTGTTTGAGACGGAGTCTAGCTCTATCGCCTAGGCTGGAGTGCAGTGGCGTGATCTCGGCTCACTGCAACCTCCGCCTTCCTCCAACCTCTGCCTCCCGGGTTCACGCCATTCTCCTGGCTCAGCCTCCGGAGTAGCTGGGACTACAGGCGCCCGCTACCACTCCGGCTAATTTTTTGTATTTTTAGTAGAGACGAGGTTTCACCGTGTTAGCCAGGATGGTCTCGATCTCCTGACCTCGTGATCTGCCCGCCTCGGCCTCTCAAAGTGCTGGAATTACAGGCGAGAGCCACCGCGCCCGGCCCGGAACCTTTATTCTTTAAAGAGCTGTCAGACCTGTTCTTCATTTGGTTCACACATCACGAAGACTTTCAGATTTTCGATCACTGGAATGGCCAATTCCTTATCAAAAACTCAAGGAAATTGCTTATTTTAATTTTTTTGAGACAAGGTCTCACTTTTTGGCTCAGGCTGAGGTGCAGTGGCGCGATCACGGCTCATTGTAACCTCCACCTCCCAGGCTCAAGCGATCCTGAACACACCTGCACCGCCACGCCCAGCTCATTTTCTGTATTTTTAGTAGAGACGGGGTTTCACCACGTTGCCCAGGCTGGTCTCAAACTCCTGGACTCAAGTGATCCGCCTACATCGGCCTTCTAAAGTGCTGGGATTATGGGCATGAGCCATCTCTCCAAGCCTCTGGAAACTGCTGTTTAAATACGAAGTCTAGTGGCCGGGCGCCGGTGACGCACGGCTGTAATCCCAGCACTTTGGGAGGCCAAGGTGGATGGATCACGAGGTCAGGAGATTGAGACCATCCTGGCCAACATGATGAAACCCCGTGTCTACCAAAAATACAAAAATTAGCTGGGCATGGTGGTGCGTGCCTGCAGTCCCAGCTACTCGGAAGCTAAGGCAGGAGAATCGCTTGAGCCCGGGAGGCAGAGGTTGCAGTGAGCCCAGATCGCCGCCACTGCACTCCAGCCTGGCAACAGAGTAAGACTCCATCTCAAAAAAAAAAAAAAAAATCTATCAGTTCTTCTAGATATTTTAAACTCTATTCTCAGAGGAAGCCAGATCATCAGAGAAGTATATAGCTGGTCTCTAGCATAAGCTTTCAGTAAATTATAATTTGGCCACATGCCAAATTGTGGCCTCTACAAGAGTTTACTGTGAGGCCTCTATAAGAAAATGACTTAAATTCATGATTGCATGCATTTATTTATAGCTACAAAATATTGCGTGCTTATTCTGTCAGGTATGCTAGGTGCTTTTAGCGTGTAACTTAAATTTAATCCCTCTGACCACCCCATGGAGTGGTTATTATCCCTATTTTACAGGTCAGGATACTGAAACTCAAGACAAATTACACGGCTCAGAAATGGCAGCAACAAGATTCAGTTCAGGTTTGTCTGATTTTTAAATCTGGTGGCCTTACCCCACTACAAAAGTTAATTTCCCACCATATCATATACTATCCAACATTAAGCATCTATATAGATATCCTGATAAGCATTTTTTGTTTTTAATCTATTTCTGGTTTTATTATTCTTCCCCACTTTTATTATCACTTCATAGATTTCAACTATTTACTTTTATACAATTGTAATAATATATTTTTAATAAACTGCCTAAAATATTTTTGGGTTTAAATTCTATTGAAGTACAAAGAAAAATAAATAAAAAAGCTCCTCTGAAATCCTGTAATAATTACTTTTACTTAATGTTGCCTGTGTTTTTTTTTTCGTGTTATTTGCCTTTATTAAATTTTCAGGTTTATGTTCTAGTGTACACATTGCTTAAGTTATGAAATAACAGAGGAAAGCCTTCTATTTTAAACTTCCTCTGGGTCCTTCTAAATACAATGGATATGTTTTTTCCTAGGCTTGTGCCTTGGTACAGATAACCAGATGTTTGAAGAAAGGGAGGGAGGCTGGGAACGGTGGCTCACTCCTGTCATCCCAGCCCTTTGGGAGGCCAAGGTGGGCAGATGGCTTGCGCCCAGGAGTTCAGGACCAGCCTGGGCAACATGGCAGGACCCTGACTCTACAAAAATTTTAAAAATTAGCTGGGCCTGGTGGTGCCACACTTGGGAGACTGAGGTGGGAGGATTGCCTGGACCCAGGAGGTCAAGGCTGCAGTGAGAAGACTGTGCCACTGCACTCCAGCCTGGGTGAGGGCAAGACGCTGTCTCAAAATAAATAAATAAATAAATAAAAATAAAAGAAAAAGAAAGAAAGGGAGGGGGATTTAAAGTAGTTAATGAAAATTTATAATAAGAGATATTTTAAAAATTCCATTATTTTACTCCCTGGCTTTGAATTGAATAAGGTATGGCACACAGCTTGCTGAATCCCGAGGTCTACTTATTAGTACCTACTTATTTCTTTTCACTATCCTTCAGATTCTGTTTAAAATCCTAAAGTTACTTATTTACATTAGGAGGTGCAGGTATTTCCTAATAGGAATAAGCACTTTTTCGTCATTTTGTACACTCCTCTTCTACACCACACCATCTTTTTTAAACAGCCCAGTTTGATGTCATCACAGAGGACCTGGTGTCAGCCACTCAAAGGGAACATTCTGCCTCCTGGGTTTCAAGTGCTTTTCTTGGTAACGCTAATTGTGGGCTATTATGGAACACTAGTTTTCCCACTCGCTCCTTTGGCTCTCTGTGGTGGCAGGGCACCATGTTTTATGATCACATCATTTTTTCACTCTGACATGCGTTCATTCAAACTTTTGCTTTGGTTTGTTTGGTTTGGTCTTTCAGGTCTTATCAACGAACTCATCTTACACGTGTAGACATCTTCACCTTTCAAAAACACTCTGTTCTGGAAGTTCTGTTGCTAATAATTTTAGAGTTTAATTAGCTGAGACAAAGAAAGCATTTGTCACTTAAATTCCCAGACAGTGACTTGGCAAAATGAGACCTACTAGATTAAGAGTAAAAATGAAGAGGAAAGAAAAACAAATTAGGTATCATTTCATGCTAGTTGGGTATCAGTATATGAGAATGGTAAATGTTTCACTTTTTAATTTCCAGATTCAAATTATTAGTGCAGCTCATGTAGAGATACAGGAACAAGAGAATAGTATTTGAAATAATATGGAATAACACTGCATATTGAATATTAAATATTGAATATATAATATTGAATATTATTTTGGCCAGGTGTGGTGGCTCACATCTGAAATCTCAGCACTTTGGGAGGCTGAGGGAGGCAGATCGCTTGAGCCCAGGAGTTTGAGACTAGCCTGGGCAACATAGGGAGAGCCCATCTCTCTCTCTTTTTTTAAAAAATTCATTACATAAAAACAGATTGGGGCAATGGTTTGTTTATGTACTTGCTTTTGACATCATATTTTGCTCCTTCAACTAAAATGGTTTCCTCCATCTAGGATGTTGTGGTGTCTGAGAAATTAAGAAACTTAAAATGGTTTCCTCTTGCTATAAAGTAATGCAATTTTCTCTCTTATGGATTTCTTCCTCTTTCAGGGATTCAGTGTCAAAATTTATAAGAGTATTATTGAGCCTGGTACATAAACGTTTTATGTAAAGTTAATCCGGTTGAGTATTTGGGAGCGGGAGGATCTCAGAGAGGACAGAAAACTGTTTATGAAAACTAACAGGTGACGATGAAACATTCCAGTGGTTCTGCAGATGATTCTGACTCATTATTTTCTCTTCATGAACGTCATATTTAGAAAAGAATTTTTTCCTTCTAAACAAAGTGAATTTATTAAGTAACAATTCAGCTATTTTTATTTATCAACAATATGTAAGTGCTGGATTAAAATACTCGATCAATATGAGATGACAATGGTGTTCTAGTGAAGACACAGAAATCCAACGATGAAGCCTTATCATGAGTAAATGGATGGTTTCCATTAGATTTTGTCAAATATTGAATACAGATCTCCATTAATACCTCTCTGGGCTCGAGGGGCCCAAATAAAAAAAACACTTGTAAAGACAGTCAAGAGGAAAAGGAAACCGTGCGATATAGAGAATCTGGGGTAAGGCAAGATCTTGCCATGCGCATCCCCTCTTTGGCATCATCAACAAATTATCTGCACGTTTTTCAGTGTATGTTACTTGTGTTTTGGAACTTTTTTCCCTAATACCATGCTCTGCTATCTTCCAAGTTTCCAATCTGTGATGGTCTGTTATAGGTTACAATAAACGTTTCTGTGACATCAATGAGCTCATTTGTGATCAGTAAATAGGAGCATGAACTCAGTGTAACATGGAGTTATTCTGGCTTCTAGGTATGGGCTCTGGAATAGCAGAAGTAAAATTGTAACTCTAAGGAGGAAAGGAAAGTTCTCAGTCATTTCAGCTCTTTCTTAGGGAAATAAAAGGAGTGCCTGCACCTGGGGCTCCTCCCCAGAGGCATACCCCTGAGATTTGCATGATTCTGGGCCCTGACTGGTTGCATTTCCTCCTGTGCTCAGAGTTCCTCTTCCACCTGCTTTGCTCAGCACTCAGAAGCCAATAATCCCACTCAATTGTTTCTATGCATTTTTAACAACCCCTGAGGCGGCCTTCACCACATGATAAGTTGCCTGCCTAGGCTATCCAGGTTACCTCTAGAAGATTATTCATGTTTTTGTTTTTGTTAGTGCTTTAGTTACACAGATATACACTTTTTGAAAAGTTTATCCCTAATCTTATTTTTACTGTAAACTCTTTATAATGAACATTATGGCAGAATGCATTGTTTTTGAGGGACAGATGTCTTGTGTTATTGTAGAAGTATTGTACACTTAGTGGATGCTTATTAAATGCTGACACATTATTTATTAATTGTCACAGGAATTTAAAAAAGTAATTCCATGGAATGACTGTATTAACAAGAAACCTGGCGGCAGAGCGAGACTCCGTCTCAAAAAAAAAAAAAAAAAAAAAAAAAAAAGAAACCTAATTACAGGAATTGAGCAAGACCATTTGACTCTAGATATTGGAATCTCTGAATGTCATTTTATTTTATTTTATTTATTTTGAGACACAGTCTTGCTTTGTCATCCAGGCTGGAGTGCAGTGGCATGATCTCGGCTCACTGCAACCTCCGCCTCCGGGGTTCAAGTGATTCTCCTGCGAGTAGCTGGGACTACAGACGCCCGCCACTAAGCCCGGCTAATTTTTGTATTTTTAGTAGAGACGGGGTTTCACCATGTTGACCAGGCTGTTCTCGATCTTCTGACCTCATGATCTGCTCGCCTCGGCCTCCCAAAGTGCTGGGATTACAGGTGTGAGCCACCGCACCCGGCCTAAGAGTCATTTTAATTTGTAAGATATGTTTACTGTTTTAGAGAGACAGAGGCTGACTTTTCATTTTCAAGGACTGCTGAACAATCATCCATGAGTTCTTGAAGTTGAATAAAAGGAAACTGTACTTGTTTTTCAAACCATTTGGCTACTGTAAGAAGCTGCTGGTCACAAAACGCACGTCCAATAAACTGCAGTCCTATTGGCAACCCTTGGTTTGAGAGTGCAACAGGGATACTCACTGCTGGCAATCCTGGGAAAAGAAGGAAACCCAGTAGGTGATTAATTCTCCATTCTAATTAGCAGAGACCTCTTCCACTTTTCGGTGCTAATAAGTACAATACAGGCTAAGGTTTAAAAAACAGCTAAAAATATTATGCTACATAATGCTTTTGAACTGTTTTGTTTACTTAAAAATATATCTTGGAAATCATTCTGTATCAGTTCACAGAAACCTTCTTCATTCATTTCTTATTGCTGTATAGTACTCCATTACTTGGTTTCACCATAATTGAGTAAACCAGTCTTCTATGATTGAGTATTTAGATTGTTTTCAATATTTAGCTATTTTATACAATGCCCCAGAGAATTACCTTGTGTATGTATTTTTTTGGTATTTTTGAAATTTTCTTAGATGAAGAGGAGATTGCTTCATCAAAGGACAAATGCATATGTAATTAGATATTGCAAAATTTCCCTGCAAAGAAGTTGTACCATTTTGAACTTCCACCTATAGCCTTGCAAACAGATTGTGTTGTTCGGTGTTTGAATTTTTGGCAATCTATTAGATGAGAAATTAGCTCAGGGTAGTTTTAATTCCGGGTTTGGGCAGAGAAAGTACAAAATCCCAGAACATCTTGTTATACCATGAAATAAGTTTTCAAAAATTAATGGGGACAGTTTTAAAGGACACATATAACTTGAAGGGGCTCTTATTGGCCAAATTTAAGGCAATCTGAGCATCAAAAACAATACTGACAGTAATTGCTTATAATACATTGAATTAAAGAAAAAAAGGAAGACTCTTCTTTAGAGAATACTGCTAGCTAATAAATGTAGAAGGAATGATAGAATTAGTAAAGCCAGAATTTTGTAATTCTCTAGCTAATATTTCAAGGATGATCAATGAATGCTAAAACTGAGTTCAAGATTATTGGAAAATAGGATATTCACATGGTCTCAAAACATCACCCCAGAAATCGCTAAAAAAATGATAAAAGGAAAAATGTACCTTTTTATAAAGAAACATCTAGCAGTTACTTCCTTAGCCAAGTGATCAACTTGGTTTCCAAAAATAATATCAGTCAGGAAACTGATATTAACTGTTTCCTGACATGAAGATTATGTAGTATTTCTACCAAAAATGTTTAACTCAATCCAATCATGAGGAAGCAATCTGACAAATCCTGATTATGGATGGGACATCCTACAGCACAAGTGGACTGGGCTCTTAACATTTTTTTAAGTGCTAAAGATAAGAACTGTTGAACCAGAGTTCTACATCCAGCAAAAATAATCTTTAAAAATCAAAGGGAAATCAACACACTCTCAAAAGGAAAGCTATGATAAATTTTTCATCAGCAGAACTAAACTAAAAGAAAGGCTAAAGAAATTTCTCTAAATGGAAGTGACACAATAAAGAATCTTGGTACTTCAGGAGGGAAGAAAGAACACAGTAAGCAAAAGTATAGGTAAATGTAATAGACTTTTCTTTTCCTCTTAAGTTTTTTACATTATGTTTGATGATTGAAACAAAAATTACAGCACAGCCTGATATGGTTTTAAAGAAAAAAGAGAGGTGGGGTGATTGTTCTAGGTTTTAAAAAGAAACCATAAACCAATGTAATATATCAGGAGGAAAGATAACTTATAAAAGACACTTTTGGTAGGACTGAGAAAATTTGAATATAAACTACATTTGAATTATTAATCATGTTAGTTTTCTTAGGTATGACAATGGAATTGTGGTTCTGTAAGATAATTTATTCTTATAAGATTTGTACAAAAGAATTTAGGGGTGAAGTGTCATGACATCTGAAACTTCGTGTAAAATGATTCACAATGATTCAGGTAAAAACAAAGTTGTGTGTGCATGTGAGTGTGTGTGTGTAGAAAGAGGAAGAGAAGGGCAAAGCAAATAAGGCAAAATGTTAACAAGATTACATCCAGGTGAAGGGCATATCAGCATTAATTATACTACTATTTCAGCTTTTCTGTGGGTTTTAAATTTTCCGAAATAAAAGTTAAAAAAAAAACTACTAGGTGTGTTGTGTTTGTGTGTGTGTGGTGAGAGTGCATGCATGTGTACTGATACGGTTTGGATCTGTGTCCCCACCCAAATCTCATGTTGAATTGTAATCCCCAGTGTTGAAGGTGGGGCCTAGTGGAAGGCGACTAGATCATGGGGACGGTTTCTCATAAACGGCTTAACACCATTCCCCTTGGTGCTGTTCTCGTGATAGTGAATGAGTTATTACAAGACTTCGTTGTTTTAAAAGTGTGTAGCATCTTTCCCCTTTCTTTCTTGCTTGGGCTGGGCCATGTAAGACATGGCTGCTTCTCCTTCACCTTCCACTGTGAATTTAAGTTTCCTGAGGCATTCTCAGAAGCGGAAGCTGCTCAGCTTCCTGTACAGCCTGCAGAGCTGTAAGCCAATTAAACCTCTTTTTAAAAATAAATTATCCAGTCTCAGCTATTTCTTTATAGCAGTGTCAGAACAGACTAATATATGTACACACACACACTCCTAAGCAATCCAAAAGGATAGACTTTTGCTTTTAGGGAACCATCTAGCTAGAATCTTAAGTTGAAGACCAGAGCACCTGCCTAAGAATTTGAAGAAAACCAGAATGTTCCTGAGGAATCCTCACCTGCCATATTTACAGCTTGTGTAAAAATATCATCCTGGGCACTTCGGGTTCTGTTGTCCTCTTTGATGAACTCCAAGTATGGTACTGCCTCACTCAAGGTAGTGGGAGTTAGCAAGACATCTACTCCAGAGTTAAAAGCATTTACAAAGTCATTAGCAATGAGGCGTCTCACTTTCTGTGCTTTGACGAAATAATTTTCATAGTTTCTGTGTGAAAAAAGTGGGTGTCGTTTTTAAGGATTTTTTGTATTTTTCTTTTAATCAATTATCTTACATTAGGCTTGATAAAGAACCATTGGATTTCCATTTTCTGGCTTAGAATAAAAAGTTTGGCTTGCCTGTGTAATGCCCATTCCCTTCCCCCCGGCTCCCCAGTGGTGCGGTGTATATGATAGAGGAGTGTTTTTCTATCATAGACGCCACAGGGGGAAGTTTGGGGATGAAGCAGAGCTTAAAGGTGTTTCAATTAAGTTAGAAAACTGACACAGACTGTTGAGAAATCTTTGCGACTTTTCCCACCCAAAACAGCCTGGGGCCTGACATCTTCTGCCCTGGGCCCCTTTCTCTTGATGTGGAAAGTCTGAATGCAGTATTTATAGACTTCTAAGGTTTTAAAATCCTGCATCAGGAAGAAAATCAGAAATACTGGTTGGTGAAATAAAGAGTTTAGACATTGTTTAAAAAAAAAAAAAAAAACCACTGGATTCTTGGCTTTTATGAGGAGGCACCACTAAGATTCTTAACATATAAAAATGAATTCTCTTCCATTGTGCTGCCACTCTAAAAGCTTATATATATAAATTAATCAATCAGAATTCAGAATGCACTAGTAGATGCAATTCTACATATATAATCTCAAAATATTAATAATTCCAGGGCTATAATTAAACGAGAATATTCATTGGTGAGGAAAGTAAAGCACATAGCAATAAATTACTTTCTTTTTTCTTTTTTTCTTTTTTTTGAGACTGAGTCTCGCGCTGTCGCCCAGGCAGTGGCGCGATTTCGGCTCACTGCAAGCTCCGCCTCCCGGGTTCACGCCATTCTCCTGCCTCAGCCTCCTGAGTAGCTGGGACTACAGGCGCCCGCCACCGCGCCCGGCTAATTTTTTGTATTTTTAGTAGAGACGGGGTTTCACCGTGGTCTCGATCTCCTGACCTTGTGATCTGCCCACCTCGGCCTCCCAAAGTGCTGGGATTACAGGCGTGAGCCACCTTTCTAATTATTATTAGAAACTAATAAATTACTTTCTAAAGGTTACTAAGACAGACAGTGGTAGACTATGCTGTATTTGAATTTTGTATTTTATGGATAGATATAGTCCAGAGGTAGAAATGTGAAATTCAAGAATGCTTATTTTACTAAAAAGATTAAAGAAAAGGCCAGAAATAGGAGCAACCATAAGTCAATGATACTAAGAAAAGGAATAAAAATCCTTTGGATTCTTCTGAAGCTGTTAGGAGAGGCTAGCAAGAACTAACTGTTCTAAACCTCAGTTCCCACAACAGTAAAAATGGATATACTTGCTCCAGTTTTACTGAGGGCCAAATAAAATATGATAAAAATGTGAAATATATTTTACTCTAAAAGGGTGGTACAGCAGTATCATAGGTCCTTCCTCTTATTTGACCACCAGGTCTACAGAGAGACCAATGCAGGCAACACATATAATTTACACACTGACAACAACTAAGTGGTTTAAACACCACAGTCCAAAACCTGAATTTTATAAAGAACAAATACTGGCCGGACCTGGTGGCTCATGCCTGTAATCCCAGCAATTTGGGAGGCTGAGGCGGGTGGATCACAAGGTCAGGAGTTTGAGACCAGCCTGGCCAACATGGTGAAATCCTAACTCTACTAAAAATACAAAAAAATTTAGCCAGGCATGGTGGTGGGCGCCTGCAGTCCCAGCTACTGGGGAGGCTGAGGCAGGAGGAGAATCGCTTGAACCCAGGAGGTGGAGGATGCAGTGAGCCAAGATTGCGCCACTGCACTCCGGCCTGGCAACAGAGCAAGACTCCGTCTCAAAAAAAAAAGAAAAAAAAAAAAAGAACAAATACTTGTTTTCTATTAAATTTCTTCCTACTTTAAATACGGCTCAGAAGAAGAATTGCTTCCATCCAAGATGGAGTAATGGAGATGGAATTTACCCTGTGTTATGGTTTGAATGTTTGCCCCCTGTAAAACTCATGCTGAAATTTAATTGCCACTGTAACAGTATTAAGAGATGGGGCCTTTAAGAGGTGATTGGGCCATAACAACTCCACTCTTGAGTGGGACTGGTGCCATTCTAAGAGGGAAAGTTCAGCCCCCCATGTGCTTTCCCTTTCTCTCCTCCTTTTTCTCTCCACCCTTGCTTTCTGCCATGTGTGGACATAGCAAGAAGGCCCTCACCAGGTGCTGGCTTCTCAGTGTTGGACTTCCCAGCCTCCAGAACTGTGAGCCAGTAAATCTCCATTCATTATAAATCACCCAGTCTCAGACATTCTGTTATAGCAGCAAAAATGAACTAAGCCTGCTTCTCAGAATAGGGGATTAAAAAAAAAAAAAAAAAAAAAAAAAAAAGAACGAAGACACCCTGCCTTGTTAAACAACTAGAAAACTGGACAAAATATATGAAATGACCATTTTCAGACATTAGACAACAGACATTCAGGAGAAAAAGTGGTGAGAGAAGAGAAACAAATGAAGTAAGCCAGGTCAGGTGTGGTCCCTCATGCCTGTGGGGGATGTGAGTGGGGGGCGTGGAGGATTCCTTGAGCCTAGGAGCTTGAGACCAGCCTGGGCAACACAGGGAGATCCTGTCTCTACAGAAAAGTCTGTAGTAGTCGTAGCTTCACTGGGGGGTGGGGAGTGTTGAGGGTTGCTGAGAAGGGCTTGAGCCTGGGAGGTCGAGGCTGCCAGTGAGCCATGGTCACACCAGTGCACTCTGGCTTGGGTGATCAAGTGAGGTCCTGTCTCCAAAAAAAGAAAAGAAAAGAAAAGAAAAGAAAATGAGATATGCCCTTTGATTTCCCCAGCTTAATGCCTAGAGGCAGTTTTCAGGCCTCATTCCAGGGAGGAAGCTAAACAGTATGGGGGGTGGGGTAAGTTAAAGAGACAGAGATCTGAAGTTCAAGGAGGCAAAGGCAGCTAGAATTTGCAAAGCAGGGTACTGAGTAGGAGGGGGTGGCACATAGAGCTCAAGAGATCTGCAGGGAGATTCCTTGAGTCTTTGGCTGAATACTGATCTATGAATGCATGAGAAGAAATTCCCAAGGCTGGGGAAACAATCCCCAAAAAGCAGTGGACCCAACAATTCCTAGAGCTCAAACAGGGCTGGAAATAGTTTGTGTTTCTAACAGCCAAAGCAAAAAGACTTGAATATATGCAACATCAAAGCACCACCTCAAAGTAAAGTAAAATTAGCCCCAGACTAAAGGCTGCTTTGGATTTATCTTCACAAAGCTTTAAAAGAAGACTTGAAAAGATCCAACAAATTCCAAGCAACTTTAGTGCACCCTGGGAAAAAGCCCAACACTGTTTAAAGGAATATAACAAAAGTCTAGCAAATGCCAATGTAAAATTCACAATATACAGGCATGAAAAGAAGCAAAAAATATGACCCATAACCAGAGAGGGAAAAAGCATTAATACAAACAGATGCAAATATGTTGGAATGAGTACATAAGAACATTAAAAGCTACCATAAATACATTCTTTTTTTTTTTTTGGAGACAGAGTCTCCTGGGTCATTCTGTTACCCAGGCTGGGGTGCAGTGGCACAATCTCAAGTTACTGCAACCTCTGCCTTCCAGGTTCAAGTGATTCTTGTACCTCAGTGTCCTGAGTAGCTGGGATTACAGGCATATGCCACCCCACCCAGCTAATTTTTGTATTTTTAGTAGAGACAGGTTTTGCCATGTTGGCCAGGCTGGTCTCAAACTCCTGACCTCAAGTGATCCACCTGCCTCGGCCTCCCAAAGTGCTGAGATTACAGGCGTGAGCCACTGCACTCAGCCTAAGTATGTTCTATATGTTCAAGATGGTAGAAGAAAACATAAAATAATGAAGAAATTGAAGGGATAAGAAGACCTACATGGAACTTCTAGAGGAAAAAAATACAATGTATAAAAAATATACTGGAAAGAATCCACATAACAGAAAAAAAGATGAGTGATTCTGAAACAGTAATGGAAACTAACCAAAAGGAAGTAGAGAAGGAAAAAAGACTGGAGAAAAAAAAAGAATGTAGTGTCTGTGAGCTGTGGGACAACATCAGGCAGATTAACACACGTGTGAAAAGAGTTCCAGACAGATGGAGGACAGAAAAAACATTTGAGAAAATAATAGCCAACATTTCCCAAATTTGATTAAAACTATAACTCAACCAATCAAAGCTGCCTAACAAACCCCTATGCAGAAGAAATATGCAGAGAACCACACCAAGGCATATCACAGTCAAATTCCTGAAAACCAATGATAAACAGAAAAATCTTAAAATCAGCCAGAGGAAAAAAAGATACATTATATACAGAGGAATGATCATAAGAATGACAACAGACTTCTCAGAAACTATGTAAACCAGAAGACAATGGAACAAAACCTTTACAGTACAGAAAGAAGGAGCAACCTATGTTTTTTGTTTTTGTTTTAAAAAGAGATGGGCTCTCGCTCTGTGGCTCAGGCTTAAGTACAGTGGTGCGATTATAGCTCACTGCAGGTTCTCACTCCTGGGCTCCAGCAATCCTCCCACCTCAGCCACCTGAGTAGCTGTAACTACAGGAGTGCACCTGTGGCCCAGCTTAACCTATATTTTTAAACCCAGAGAAAATATCTTTCAAAATTAAAAGCAAAATAAACATATAAACCAAAGCTGAAAGAATTCACTGCCAACAGGACTACAAGAAAAAGAAAGTTCTTCAAGTAAAAACAAAATTATACCAGATGGATATTTACATCTCTAGAGCAGAGAGAAAAGCACCAGAAATACTAAATATGTAGGTAAATATAAATGACACTATTTTTCTCATTTTAGATCTTTTTTTAAGAGAAAAATTACTATTTAAAGAAAAAAAGCAGAAGAAAAGGTTAAAAGAAAAAAAGAACAGATGGGACAAATAGAAGATAAATAGCAAAAGGTGGATATAATTGTGGTACATAAGTAACATTTATGTCAATTAAAAAAACTCTTCCTGGTCAGGCATGGTGGCTCATGCCTGTAATCCCAGCACTTTGGGAGGCCAGGTGGGCGGATCACGAGGTCAGGAGTTCGAGACCAGCCTGGCCAATATGTTGAAACCTCGTCTCTACTAAAAATACAAAAATTAGCTGGGTGTGGTGGCGTGCGCCTGTACTCCTAGGTACTCGGGAGGCTGAGGCAGAAGAATTGTTTGAACCCAGGAGGCGGGGTTGCAGTGGACCAAGACTGTGTCGCTGCACTCCAGCCTGGGTGATAGAGTGAGACTCTGTCTCAAAAATAAAAAATAAAATAAATAAATAAACTCTTCCTGGCACATAAGTTGACTTCATAAAATAAAAAAATTATTCCAAATCCCAGTTTTCCTATCACCTTTGTCCACCCAAGTTGACTCAACTTGGAACTGACTCAGGAGCTAGGGATACCAGCAGTACTTTGAACTTCCTTTTATCAGAACCCCCCAAATGGTGATCATGAGAAATGCTTTCTGACTCCTCTCCTTCAATTTCTTTTTATGCTGTTACAATGACCTATATAATTCATCAACTTGTGCCCTGAGATAAACAATATGTTTCTAATCAGTAATATTTGGCAAAAGTAACATCTTTAGCTTAGTAAGAGTTTTCCCTTAGAAAATTTCTTAGCAATATTTCATTTTCTTTTCCTACTCCAAATTCATTACAAGCATCTGGTCAATATGGTAATAGTCTTTTAATCTGGAACATAATCAAATAGTATTCTTTTTTTTCTTTTTCTTTTTGAGATGGAGTTTCACTCTGTTGCCCAGGCTGGAGTGCAGTGGCATTATCTTGGCTCACTGCAACCTCTGCCTCTTGGGTTCAAGTGATTCTCCTGCCCCAGCCTCCCGAGTAGCTGGGATTACAGGTGCCCACCACCACGCCCAGCTAATTTTTGTACTTTTAGTAGAGATAGGGTTTCATCATGTTGGTCGAACTCCTGACCTCAGGTGATCTGCCCACCTCAGCCTTCCAAAGTGCTGGGATTATAGGCATGAGCCACCGGGCCCGGCCTCAAATAGTATTCTTAGAAAAAGTAATCCTGTGGCCCGGCATCGTGGCTCACGCCTGTAACACCTGCACTTTGGAGGCTGAGGTGGGTGGACTGCTTGAACCCAGGAGTTTTGGAGACCAGCCTGGGCAACATGGCGGGATCCCGTCTCTACAGAAAATACAAAAATTAGCTGGGCATGGTGGTACATGCTTGTAGCTTCAGCTACTAGGGAGGCTTAGGTGGGAGGATCACTTAAGCCCAAGAGGTCAAGGCTGCAGTGAGCTGAGATCACTCCACTGCACTCCAGCCTGGTGACAGAGTGAGACCCTGTCTCAAAAATAAAAAGTAATTCTAACTATCAGCCCTGAGAGGATGCACAGATAAATAAAACGCTTTCTGCCCTTGAGGGCATGGAGAAAAACTCCATGTAATGAAGTTCTGCATTACAACAACCAATCTTGCTTTTTCACACTTCTCATGTCCTCTTAGACATACGTGGTGGTATAGAAGATGAGGCTTGTTCACAAGGTTGTGAATAAACTCATAATGAAGACAATTGAAGGAGGAGTCATGGTCATTTTGAATTCTTTCTTAGAGCAAAGACATACATAATATAAGGAAAAACTAAGTTGATTCAATACATTTTCAAGAGACAATACAACTCTCTGCTTAAGGCTCTAACAGCAATAAAACCATGTGGTAATACCCAAGGGACATTTAATGAGATTAAAATCCTTAATGGCTTCCTACTCACACTCATCCCTTGGTGTCTGTTGGGGGTTTGGTTCCAAGACCCCTTTGGATACCAAAATCTGAGGATATTCAAGTCTCATATAAAATGGTGTAGTATTTGCATAAAACCTATGCACACCTCCTGCACATTTCAAATCATCCCT
Source organism: Macaca thibetana thibetana (assembly GCF_024542745.1). Lineage (NCBI taxonomy): Eukaryota > Metazoa > Chordata > Mammalia > Primates > Cercopithecidae > Macaca > Macaca thibetana. The sequence continues at coordinate 103,863,078 of NC_065581.1, read as the reverse complement.
AGATTACTTGTAACATCTAATACAATGTAAATGCGATGTAAACAGTTGTTATACTGTATTGCTTTTTAATTTGTATTACTTTTTATTGTTGTATGTTATCTTTTATTTTATTTTTTGAATATTTTTGATTTGTGTTTGGTTGAATCCAAGCTTGCAAACCCCACAGATATAGAGGGCTGCCTGTCATCTGTACCAATCGTTTAGCTAAAGTACCAATATTTCTTTTGTTTTTGAATACTAGGACCCAAAAGAGCAATAAACAGGTCTTTTCTAATTCAAATCCTAAAGATTTTGTTTCTTTACTAAATATCTTGACTTATAAGACCTGATAGAGACATGTTACTTGAGGTTTCAAGAATGAAGAAAATTTCTAAATGAGTTGTCTTACTCTTTTAATAAGAAAAAGTTTCCCGAGAGAATTCTTCCTCTCACCACATCATTGAACCCTTCTCGTCTGGTTGCAGCATACATGGCTTCAGTGGACACATTAATGTCACATCTGTGACCTGAAAATAAGATAAGGGTAAATATTACTTGAAAGGACGTAAAGTCAGTGAAGTTTGGGCTAAAACCAGGCCTAGATTCACTTTATTTATTTATTTATTTTTTTTGAGATGGAGTCTCACTCTGTCACCCAGGCTGGAGTGCAGTGGCGTGATCTCAGCTCATTGCAACTTCTGCCTCCCTTGTCAGTGATTCTCCTACCTCGTCCTCCTGAGTAGCTTAGATTACAGGTATGCAGCACCATGCTTGGCTAATTCAGATTCACATTTTTGTGACCAATATTAAAGTTTAGGGAGTTGCCCTTAATAGTTTCTTTTCCCTATCTGCCTTTTGACTGACTGGTCATGGAGAGAGAAGAAAAGAACCAAGAAAGAAACTCCATTTGTTTACTCCCTCATTCATTCATTCAAACATTTATTGAGCTCCTACCATGTATCAGGCACTACATTAGTGGAATTGAGCATATGACAACAAGATACTATCCCTTCAAGTTATTCACAGTCCTGAGAGGCAAACCAAACATACACAGATATTTATGACAAATAGTCAGTACAAGTCTAAAATGACAAAGGTAAAAAATGACTCACTGATTAACTTTTCTAAATCATTAACATGATCTCAAGCATTAACTTTTTTGTCACTAATAAGTGAACTTTTCAAATGTTTGCAACAACTACCTTAAAAATAAAATAACCCAGCCATCTTACCATATTGTAGCCCATCAAATCTGGCCATATTCGATGCCACTTCCGACGTGCACAATACATGGTAGCAGACAATTGAATAACTGGTGTGAGGAAGGGATACTTCAAGTACTTTGGCCCCCTCAGACTCAAAGAGGTCAGCAGCTTTGGACCAAAGAGACCGTACTTCACTTGATAATTCTGGTATAAGATATTCCTTACAGGAAAAAGTCAAGATACAAAATTGAAACTGTATAGATCATTTCATAAAAATTTGTACTTCATCTGTATAGATGATTTTATAAAAATTTGTACTTCAGGACCTTTGGTAATACATTAGAAAATATGATAAAATTGCTGGTAGGTAGCTAGAAAGACTGAATCCATTTAAGAGCTTGTGGTATGACAAAGCATAGTACTAGATATTATGATCTGGATATAACGACATTAAAGATTGGAGATCTAGTTGGGGAAAATATTTGTTAAATGCTCATTATGTATCAGGTACCTAACAGCATATCAGTATATATCAGCATATATGCTAATTGCTCATGTATCAGGTACCCTGTTAGATGATTTTCAAAGGTTCTCTCATGTCATGCTTTTAACAAGCCTGTGATCTAGGTATTATAATCCTTCATTTTGTTAATGAAAAATCTTGACATAAGAAGTTACTTTCCTAATATTAAATAGCAGGTAAGTAGAGGGTCTAGGATTTCAAACTGGGTCTGTTTAAAAGCCTGTGTTCTCTGTAAATAAATTCTTAAAAGAAGGCACAGATACTGCCTTTTTTTTTTGAGGCAGAGTCTTGCTCTGTCACCCAGGCTGGAGTGCAGTGGTGCAATCATGGCTCACAGCAGTCTCAACCTCCTGGACTCAAGCAATCCTCCCACCTCAGCCTCCCAAACAGCTAGGACCACAGATGCATGCCACCACACCCCACAACTTTTTTTTTTTTAACTTTTTGTAGAGATAGGTCTCTGTATGTTGCCCAGGCTGGTCTCAAACTCCTGATCTCAAGTGATCTTCCTGCCTTGGCTTCCCAAAATACTGGGATTACAGGCGTAAGCCACTGCACTTGGCCTTACATATATTACCTTAATGGAAGATTTTAAATAAAGTAGTATTTCTCTATAGCAGTGGTCTTACCTGGGGGTTACTTTTGTCTCCTTTTCCCTAACCAGGAGACACTTGACAATGTTTGAAGACATTTTTGGTTGTGGGGTTGTGGTTTTGGTGGTGGGGTACTACTTGCATGTAGGGGTAGAGGCCAGGGATGCTACTAAACATCTTACAATGCACAGGACAGTCTCCCACAACAAACAATTACCAGCCCCAAACACCAACAGTGCTGACGTTGTGAAACTTCATTATTCTGCAGGGTAACTTATCTCCCTAAAAGATTTAAAGCAGTAATATATTGCAAGCCTTAATATTTTTAAAAGGTTAGTAATTTAACATTATAACATTCACGTATTCATTACTCAATTGCTACTGTAATAGATGCAGTAGTAATAATAATAACAGTAAAGATGTTAACATTTTTTGAGGCATTACTATGCAAGGTATGGCTTTGGGCTAAGTCCCTTCTTTACATTAGGGATTGGCAAACTATGGCCCATAGGCCAGATATGACAAGCCAGCTGGTTTTTTGAAAATAAAAGTTTTATTAGAACAGAGACACACTTTTTCATTTACATATTGCCTGTGGCTGCTTTCTCACTATAATGGCAGAGTTAAGTAGTTATGATAAAGACTGTACGGTCCACAAAGTCTAAAATATTTACTATCTTGCCCATTACAGAAACAATTTGCAGACTTAACATGACTGTCTAATCGATCCTCACAAATCTCTCTAAAGGCAATATTTTTATTATTCCCATTTTACAGATGGGGAAATTGAGCTAAAAGAGATTAACTCACATACTCAACTCACATGATTAATAAAAGTGGCAGAGCAGAGATTCAAACCCACCCAATCCGCCTCCCAAGTCTGTGCTCTCTATTGAACTTGACAGTATTTCTATAAAGTAATGAAAGGAAAAAGTTACCTTCGGAATTCCTATACATAGTTTGCTCACATCTGCCAAACTGGGAAGCATGAATGGTTTATTAATAGGGTCATGTACTGTGGTAGAGTCCTTGGGGTCAGGTCCAGCCAGTGCACCTATAAGGAGCAATACTTATGAATGGCAGATACATTGTTTTATAGAGAAACTGTTGCAAATGATATAGAATTATATAAATACCCAACACAATTGCTGCATCATCCACACATCTGGTTAAGATTCCTGGCACATCCATCGAATTCACCAGGGGAATGAGACCATGACGGGAAACTAAGCCATAGCTCGGTTTGAAACCAACAAGCCCACAGTGGGCAGCAGGATTTCTGGTCGATCCTCCTGTATCTGATCCTAAAGCCCTGGAATTTAAATGGAATTATCTTTAGAAGAATGATATATCTCTAATTATATTTGGAATCTACCCTTTCAATTGTATATTTTTAAACTGTATTTTCATCTGATTACACAAAAGTAACACATGTTCATCTCAGAGAATTCATAAAGTATAGAGAACTTTAGGTACTCAATATTCCAATACCCAGAGGAAAACAATGTTAACATTTTGGTATATTAACTTCAAGTCTTTTTAAAAATGCATTTTTTTCATCGTTGAGATAATTCTGTAATCATGAGTTTCCATCCCTTTTTTAACATGAGCCTTTTACTATGTCATTAAAATTCCTGAAAATGTAAAGTATATGTAATATTCCATCATATAAATTGGTGATTCCTGGTATTTTAAAGTCCATTCTCCTTTCAATATACATATAAATCTTGCACTTTCCTCTGATGTTGATCCTGAAAACAAATCAAATTAATGACAATTTTACAGTATGATTTTACAGACTAAATATGCCCCTCCTGGAAATTCAGATACAGCCCTTTGCTACCCACCCCATTTAAAATCATGGATAGAGATATATAATAATTTACTTAAATACTTATGTTGTTTCTAACTAGAATAACTATTTAATAAATAACTTTGTAATGAAAATCTCTGAACATAAATTTTTGCTTATGTGTGAGTACTTTCTAGGCTAGCTTCCAAGAAGTAGACTTAGTGCACATAAGTTTCTGATATATACTGTCCAATTACTTGTCAGAAAGATTATGCCAATTTATATTCCCAGTTGCAGTGAGTCAGATTGTGTTTTAAAGTTTCAGTACCATCACTGAGTACTAGGAATTTTTAAAATTGTTAGTGTGATAACCAAAAAGTTTTTATTAATGTGCATTTCAAATAATTTTGCACTTATTTATACATGCATTACTCAACTACAAAGTGACTGTTCATTTCTTTACCCAGTTACCTATAGAGTTTGTGTTGTTCTTATTTTAAAAAAACAGAAAACTAACCTGGAGGACATTATGCTAAGTAAAATGAGCCAGTCACAGAAAGACAAATACTATATATGACACTACGTACATGAGATAACTAGAGTAATCAGATTCATAAGACAGAAAGTAGAAGGTGGTTACCAGGGCTGGGAGGAGGGTTGAAGGGTACACAGTTTTAGCGTTGCAAGATGAAAAGTGTTCTGAAGACTGATTGCACAACGCTTTTAATACTTTTGAACTGTACATTTAAAAATGGTTAAGCTGGTAAATTTTATGTTATGTGCATTTTGCCACAATTAAAAAACCATTTCAGGAAAACAAAAGTTGTGCTGTAGAATAGTACATATCTACTATAAAAATTAAGATATCATATAACTATATGATGTATAAAGTAAGATTTCTCTTATAATCACAGCCCCCACAATAACTGTTACCAGTTCTGATATGCATTCATCCAGACATCCAGTACTTCTATGCAATGACTGACATATATATGTATGCAATTGTTACTTTTAACAGAAATGGATTCTGCGACTTATTTTTCACTTAACATATTTATCTTGGTTATTTTTCCATGTCATTGCATGGTGCTCTGACTCATTCTTTTCAGTGGCTGCATAGTACTCCAGGAATCTTCCTGTTTTTAAAACGATCGCAAAAGAAACAAATCAAAAAGGGGGAAACAAATCAAAAAGGGGGAAACAAAAGCAGAACACTTTACAGTTTGACATACATTCAATCTGAAGTTATTTTTGGTCTGTGTTTCTTTTTTTTTTTTTTTTTTTTGAGACGGAGTCTTGCTCTGTCGCCCAGGCTGGAGTGCAGTGGCCGGATCTCAGCTCACTGCAAGCTCCGCCTCCCGGGTTCACGCCATTCTCCTGCCTCAGCCTCCCGAGTAGCTGGGACTACAGGCGCCCGCCACCTTGCCCGGCTAGTTTTTTTGTATTTTGTAGTAGAGACGGGGTTTCACCGTGTTAGCCAGGATAGTCTCGATCTCCTGACCTCGTGATCCGCCCGTCTCGGCCTCCCAAAGTGCTGGGATTACAGGCTTGAGCCACCGCGCCCGGCTGGTCTGTGTTTCTATTGCTTATATTTAAAGTGAAGCTTTGGGCTGAACAATGCTCCTAACAATAACATGGCACTCAGAAAATGCAAATTATATTTCCTTCCTTACAGTGTCAAGTTAAGCTACAAAATCAGACTGTTGCTTTCACAATTTTAAAAGATACATTTTCTTATTAGCATTCACTGACGGCTGTGTAAAAGTAAAACTTACATTTCCATAGGAATTATGTGTCAAAGTGCCATCTACTCAAAGCACATTCAGAAAGATGAACACTAAGTGAGATGATGAGGACAGAAAAAAAGCACCTAATCCTGCAGTCCTAACTTGTCATAACTCACATTAATATTAATGCAATGCTATAAAATTCCACAGAGATCAAATGAAATGGTTTTACTTGTTAATAAGATTTTAGGAAAACTGAAAAAAAAATCTGCAGAACTCACATCTCCATAGCTCTAAAAATATATAAATAATTTATGGATTGCAATGTGTGTGAAAGAACTTAGTTTTAATGGATAATTAAGGGGAGATAAAATATAAAACTATTATTAAAGAAACACATTCATTTTGATTAAATTGAGACTGATAAATATAGCAATGGCCATATTTACTTTCTTTTCTTTGGGTAGTTAAGAAATGCTTTACAAATGGAACTGAAAATATCATCAATGGATTCTTACCAAATACAAAGGATGATAGATAAACAGAATCAGCACCTAAAGCTGGGAGGAGGGAGGAGCCAAGTACAGAAATAAAAATACATAAATAAAATAAAATACAAAGTACAGAAATAAAATAACTCCAATAATAACAGTAAAAAAAATTCCTAAAGCTTGAGAAAACTTTACTTACTGATGTACATTTTTAATTGCAGATTTCTGAAAACACTATTTAAAATATCTTATTAATACATATTAGCATTTTTTTCTTTTTTTTCCTTTTTTTTTTTTTCAAAAGTCTGACCTTGCTGAAGGATAAACATTACTAACAGTTTAGTTCAGCAGCACTCAACTAAAGTCATTGTATGTTAGTCCCTAAATATTTGTACAATCAGTGAGCACACACTGAAATTATTTAAAAATAAAATGCAATGAAGTTCATTTATGTTCAATGCTTTATTCTACAAGATCCACAAAATCATATTTTAAGAGAACCAGATACCATGGAGAAAAATTTATCTTAAATTAAAATTAAAAGTATTAAATATACATAGTGTACTGTACAGTTGAGTGCAACTACAAGATATAATTTTGATATACCTTTGAGCACATACAGCTCACTAAAAAGAAAAATACCGAAGTATGAACTAGTCTATTGCTGGACACACTTTACGACTGTTTGTATATGGGTGGGTTTTAAAATACAGATAGAGAAAAGCATCTTACGCGTAGCATGTGAACGCCGATACGGCAGCTGCACTCCCACCTGAGCTCCCTCCAGTTATCAGCCAGTCTGAATCTTCATTCTTGCTGTGGGGATTCTGCTTCCTCTTTTCTCTATATTGTTTCGAATAACTCCAGGGGTTTTTAACTGGTCCAAATATACCATCTGTGCTCCCAGATCTGATGAAGTGAAGCAAGATACCTTAGTAAAACTTTCATTTTTTGTGAAAATTTCATCTTCTGAGTATATTACTTGCTTCTGACACTCATTGAGCATTTAAGAACCCACTGTAGCTTGAACTGAAAAAGGTGGGAAGCCTGATCACATGTAGCTTTCATTAATTGACAGTTGGGGAGGATGGGAAGGAAGAGCATTTGTGGAAGAAAGTAGAGAAAGCTAATCGGCTAAGAAAAGATTTTGTCTCATTTGATCATCCAATTCAACTGAAGATGATTTCCCCCTTGTGAATCAAGGTCTTCCAGCTGAAAAGGGTCATATTCAGTTTAAGTCTTCTGAGGAAATCTCTCCCTTAACCAGAAGTTCTATGGAAAACATTACAAGTGGAATGCTAATAACTTTCTTTTAAATTTTTGAAATGATTTTATTCTCAGATAAACTACAAAAATAAAAATAACATATAAAGCACTTTATACCCCTTACCCAGATGTACCTACGGTCAATATTTTATCCCATTTGCTTTACTACTTATGTGCTCTGTGTGTATATATATGTACATATATACACAAAGTATGATAGAAACTTAAGGGTATCTTAAGGGTCCAACTTATATATATCATAGCCCTTTATCCCTAAATACTTGAGTGTGTATTTCCTAAGAATAAGGATATCATGTTATACAGTCACAGTACAGTTATCAATCTCAGTAACATTAATATCAATACGTTTACCTAATCTACTGTACGTAATTCAATTATGTCAACTGATTCAATAATGTACTTTGGCCGGGCGCGATGGCTCACGCCTGTAATTCTCGCACTTTGGGAGGCCGAGGCGGGCAGATCACGGGGTCAGGAGACCATCCTGTCTAACACGGTGAAACCCCGTCTCTACTAAAACTACAAAAAATTAGCCGGGCGTGGTGGCGGGCACCTGTAGTCCCAGCTACTCGGGAGGCTGAGGCAGGAGAATGGCGTGAACCCGGGAGGGGGAGCTTGCAGTGAGCCGAGATGGCGCCAATGGACTCCAGCCTGGGCGACAGAGCCAGACTCCGTCTCAAAACAAACAAACAAAAAGAATTAATAATAATAATGTACTTTATGGCATTTTATCCCCTTCCTGGATCAAATCTAGAGTCAGGTCTTCCATTTAATTATCATTGTCTCTCTCTTTTTTTTTTTTTTTTTTGAGACATTCTCGCTCTATTGCCCAGGCTGGAGTGCAGTGGCGCAGATCTTGGCTCACTGCAAGCTCCATCTCCCGGTTTCAAGTGATCCAAGTTCAGGCGATTCTCGTGCCTCTCGAGTAGCTGGGACTACAGGCATCCACTACCACGCCTTGGCCTCCAAAAGTGCTGAGATTACAGGTGTGAGCCACTGTGCCCAGGCTCATTGTGATTTTAATTTTGAATTTCCCTAATGATCAAAGATATTAAGCAGTTTTTCATGTGTTTGTCAACTATGTTTTAATCTCTGATGAAATGTCTGTTTAAATCTTTTGTTCATTTTTTTAAAATACAGTTGCTTGTTTTGTTATTTTCTTATTGAGGTGGGAAATGTTCTATGTATTCTGGATATCAGTTCTTTCTGAGATACAAGTTTTGCAAATATTTTTCTCTCAGTCTGTGGCTGGCGTTTTCACTTTCTTAGTAGTATATTTCAAAGTACAGAAGTTCTTAATTTTAATGAAGTCTATCAATTTTTTAGTTCTTAATGAAGTCTATCAATTTTTTAAGTGGATTTGTGCTTCATGCGTCCTATCTAAAAGACCTTTGACTAATTCTAGGTCACAAATATTTTTCCCTGTCGTTTTAAATTGTTTTTTTCTGTAGAGACAGGGTCTCACTAGGTTGCCCAGGCTGGTCTAGGACTCCTGGCCTCAAGCAATTCTACTGCCTCAGTTTCCCACAGTGCTGAGATAACAGGCGTGAGCCACCAGGCCTGACCTCCCCCTAAATTTTCTTAAGTTTTATGATGTTAGGTTTTACTTTCTTTATCTCTTATCCTGGAAGATTTTCACAGCCCTTTTTTGTTTTCATATGATATTTTAATAGACTGGTTCTCATTTTGGATTTATCTTTTGTTTCCCCATTAGTAGAGTCAGGTTATACATTCTCAGCTGGAATATTACATAGGTGATATTATATCCTCAGACAATTACATCTGGAGGCACATAACGTCCACTTCACCCTCACTGGTGATGTTAATTTTGATCAGCTGATGAAGGCAATGTCCTAAAAGCCTTTGTTCAAATTTACTCCCATGGATTAGTTCATTCAACATATATATAATGAATTTGAAGAGCTACCACTCTGAACTACACACGCAAGGACTCTTGTTTCTATGAAACAGAGAACAAAGACCAAGCAAATATTACAAATGTGACAAGTGTCATAAAAGGGTAAGTATAAAGTACTTTTGGTGAAAGACTGCTTTTCCCTAAGATCAAGATCAAGGCAAGGAAATCTGCTCTCACCACTTCTATTCAACATTGCACCTAAGGCCCTAACTGGTGCAGTAAGGCAAGAAGAAGAAATAAGATGAACTCTATTTGTAGACTACACAACTTGCTACATAAAATATTCTATAGCACAAAGATCAACTAGAACTAATAAGCGAGCTTTAACAAGGTCATGGGATAAAAGGTCAATATAGAAAAATCAATTATGTTTCAATGTACTAGCAATAAACAATTAGAAACTGAAAAAAATACAATTTTCTATAGCATTAAGAAACATGGCCGAGGGCAGTGGCTCACACCTATAATCCCAACACTTTGGGAGGACGACGCGGGCGGATCACCTGAGGTCAGGAGTTTGAGACCAGCCTGGCCAATATGGTGAAACCCCATCTCTACTAAAAATACAAAAATTAGCTGGGGGTGGTGGTGGGCACCTGTAGGCCTAGCTACTTGGGAGGTTGAGGCAGGAGAATCTCTTAAACCCAGGAGGCAGAGGTTGCAGTGAGCCGAGATCACATCACTGCACTCCAGCCTGGGTGACAGAGTGAGATTCTGTCTCAAAAAAGAAAAGAAACATAAAACATGGGAATACATCAAATTATATGTACGATTTATATGCAGGAAATCATAAAAACATTCCTGAGTAAAACAAAATCTCACTAAATGGAGAAATTTAGGTAGGGTATTCATGGATGAGAAGACACGTATTATGATGCCAATTCTTTCCAAGTTGATCTATCAACACAATTACAATCAGAATCCCATTAAACTTCTTTGTAGAAATTAGCAAGCTTATTCTAAAACATATCAAAATATAACAATCTGGATTATGTAAAATGATTTTGAAAAAGAAGAACAAAGTTAGAAGACTCTTACTACATAATTTCAAGGCTTACTATAAAGCTATAATAATCAAGATGGTGTGACATTGGAATAAACAGAGAAGCAACAGAGTCCAGAAACAGACCTACATGAATGTGCTCAATTTTTGACCAAAAAACCTAAGATCATTCAACAAGAAAAGGCTAATCTTTTTTATCATTAGTGCTGGAGTTAATAGACATCCATATGTTTAATAAATGGACTTTATTCATACTATATACGAAAATCTAATTCGAAGTGAATCACAGATCTAAATGTAAGAGCTAAACAATAAAACTTCTAGGAAAAAAGTCTTTGTGACCTTTGTTAGTAAAGATTTCTTGGCCAGGCACGATTGCTTACGCCTGAAATCCCAGCACTTTGGGAGACGAGGCGGGCAGATCACCTGAGGTCAGGAGTTTGAGACCAGCCTGGCCAACATGGTGAAACCCCATCTCTACTAAAAACACAAAACTAGCTGGGCCCAGTGGTGCACGCCTATAATCTCAGCTACTCGGGAGGCTGAGGCAGGAGAATCGCTTGAACCTGGGAGGCAGAGGTTGTAGTGAGCCGAAATCGTGCCATTGCACCCCATCCTCGGCAACAGGAGCGCAACTGTGTCTCAAAAAACAAAAAAAAATACACACATCATAAAAGAAAAAATTAAGCCATGTGAGGTGATGTGTGCTTGCAGTCCCAGCTCCTCGGAAGGATGAGGTCGGAGGATCACTTGACCCCAGGAGTTCAAGAACAGCTTGGGTAACATAGTGAAACTCCATCTTTAAAAAATAAAGGAAAAAATGGGTCAAGCACAGTTACTCGTGCCTCCCAACACTTTGTTGGACCAAGCTGGGAGCACAGTTCGAGTCCAGGAGTTTGAGATCAGCCTGGGCAACCCAGTGAGACACTGTCTATATGAAAGGAAGAAAAGAAAAAAGAAAAGAAGGACGGGTACGATGGATTACATGCCTGTAATCCCGGGAGGCCTACGCAGGTGGACCACCTGAAGTCAGGAGTTCAAGAGCAGCCTGGCCAGCATGGTGAAACCCCATCTCTACTAAAAATACAAAAATTAGCTGGGCATGGTGGGGCATGCCTGTAGTCCCAGCTACTTGGGAGGCTGAGTCAGGAGAATTGCTTGAAGCTGGGAGGCGGAGGTTGCAGCGAGCTGAGATCATATCATTGCATTCCAGCCTGGACGACAAGAGCAAAACTTTGTCTCAAAAAAAAAAAAAAAAAAAAAAAAAAGAATGAAAAGAAGAGAAAAAAGGAAGAGAACAATTGAGAAACTGGACTTTATCAAAATTAAGAACTTTTACTGTTTGAAAGGCATGTTCAGAGAATAAAAAGATAAACCAGAGACTTGAATAAAAATTTGCAAATCAGCATCTATCTGATAATGGATTTGAATCCAAAATATATGAAAGAATTCTTTTCTTTTCTTTTTTTTTTTTCCCTGAGATGGAGTTGTGCTCTTGTTGCCCAGGCTGGAGTGCAGTGGCGCGATCTTGGCTCACTGCAACTTCCGCCTCCCGGGTTCAAGCCTCCCAAGTAGCTGGGATTACAGGCATGTGCCACCACACCCGGGTAATTTTTGTGTTTTTAGTAGAGACGGGGTTTCTCCATTTTGGTCAGGTTGGCCTCGAACTCCCTACCTTAGGTTATCTGCCTGCCTTGGCCTCCCAAAGTGCTGGGATTACAGGCCTGAGCCAGAAAGAATTCTTACAACTCAGTAATAAGATGACCCAATTTCCAAAAACGGGCAAAGAATTTGAACAGCTGTCTTCACTGATGAAGATACAGGGATGGCAAAATAAACACATGAAAAGATGTTTAACGTTATTAGTCATCAGGGAAATACAAACTAAAAGTAAAATTAGAGATGACTATATATCTGTTAAACAACTGAACATAATCTCACAGAGGGACTAAGAAACTGGCATTAGACCCTCAATCCTTTTAGGTAACTACTTTTAGTGAAAACAAAGGCACAGGCCGGGCTCAGTGGCTCACGCCTGTAATCCGAGCACTTTGGGAGGCCGAGGGGGGTGGATCATGAGGTCAGGAGATCGAGATCACCCTGGCTAACACAGTGAAACCCCATCTCTACTAAAAATACAAAAAATTAGCCGGGCGTGGTGGCGGGCACCTGTAGTCCCAGCTACTCGGGAGGCTGAGGCAGGGGAATGGCGTGAACCCGGGAGGCGGGGCTTGCAGTGAGCCGAGATCGCGCCACTGCACTCCAGCTTGGACGACAGAGCGAGACTCCGTCCCCCCACCTCTCCCCCAACAAAAAAAATGAAAATAAAGGCACAGACATAAGAAACTCAAGAGAAGATTTCAATTTTACTTACCCCATAGCAAACTCATCTAAATTTGTTTTTCCCATTAGTAGAGCTCCCTGATCCAACAACTTCTGAACTACTGTAGCATTATAAGGTGGTATATAACCTGAAAAAAATTTAGTTACTATTATTGTTTTTTACAGTCCAGAAGTCTTTTATTTGTTTATACCTATTATGCCATGAATTCACAGGGAATAGGCTCCAGCAGCTCAGGAGCCTTCCCACTGGTTCTCACACAGTGTGTTTCTCCCGGTGGAGCAGGCTGAGGCTTCAGTTGAACCCAGGTACCTTTCTCTTTGGCTTCCTTCTTTTTCTCATCATTTTCCTTAATGCATTTCAGGAAGCTATCTCGGCTCTTACAGCACTTACTGTGCTCAATATGCACATTCATTCTCTTGGCAAGAATCTTGCCCGTTTATTTACAACAATGCCGACAGCATGCTGGGGAACACTGTAGACTCTCCAGTTTCACCATGGTAACACTTGTGGGGCATTCCTTTTTGAACAGTACCCATTCCCTTGATGTCTACAACATCACCTTTCTTACAGGTTTGCATGTATGTGGCAAACAACTCCTTGTTTTCTAAAAGGCCTACAAAACACGTATTGGGGCCTCTCCTCTTTCCCTTTGTGTTCATCATTTTGGTGAATTACTGTATGATGGTGGTTCCTGCCAAAAGGCCAGTTATTTTTTTACAGGAAACAAAACAGTGAACATGCAAATCATATGTAAGAAACAAGAGTCGGCTGGGCGGGGTGGCTCATGCCTGTAATCCCAACACTTTGGGAGGCCAAGACAGGCAGATCACCTGAGGTCAGGAGTTTGAGACCAACCTGGCCAATGTGGAGAAACCCTGTCTCTACTAAAAGTATAAAATTTAGCTGGGTGTGGTGGCGCATGCCTGTAATCTCAGCTACTCAGGAGGTGAAACAGGAGAATCACTTGAACCCAGGAGGCAGAAGTTGCAGTGAGCCAAGACTGCGCCACTGCACTCCACCCTGGGCGACAGAGCAAGACTCTGTCTTAAACAAACAAAAAAAAAACAAAAAAAAGAGTCTAAACTGCAATTAAGCAATTCATAATGATATGCCTTAATTATTCCTAATTTAAATAATCAGTTGTACTTTCTTCCAGTAATTTTTTTTCTACTGTTAAATGTATGTTTTCCAAAGATAGTCTGTGCATTCACTATTTTTATAATCTAAAAACAGACTTTAACAGTTAGTTCTACAAAATATTGCATGATAGTCAGAGATGTACCCAGTATTTTTGAAATAATAAATCTCTATTTTGCTCACTGTACTTGACTGTTTCTTCTCAGATGATGTTATACCACACAGTAATTTTTATGTATTTCCAGTAGAAATAGATCTTTATTTTCAACTAAAATTTTCTCTGGCTATTGAAAAGCTGTAGCATACATTCCAAAATAATGAACAACAGTCTGCATATTAGAGGAAGGTGGGGCATATTCCTCATAGAATATTATTTTCAGCTTATAGTATTCTGAATAACCTTTTTTCTATTTCTGTTTCTTCCTAGGATCCAAATATCTTGATAAACCTGCTTTCTTTTGACCGAACTCTAAAGAATAAATCTAAACATTGCCATACTGTGCTATAAGAGAGGAATCAGAAAATAAAAAATAACTGGCCAGTAGATGTTAATGAATCCTCACATCATCTACAAGAGAAGGGTATCGATGATAGCCAGTTCACACTTATTCCCATGTTATCAATTAGCTGAAGGTAGAGGTTATATAGTGTGTTTACAGTAATCAGTTTTTTATTTCATTTTTTAGAGATGGGGTCTCACTATGTGGCCCAGGCTGGACTCAAACTCCTGAGCTCAAGTGATTCTCCCACCTCAGCCTCCCCAGTAGCTGGGACTACAGGCAAGCACCCGATTGGTAATTAGTTATTGAATTGAGTCTTCCTAAATTTAATAGAATCTTTGAAAACTTCTGAAATAGTATTCATTAAGCTGGCCTACCTCTAAAGAAAAATTCTGCATTCTGAAAGAGTAAATAGTAAAAAAGGTGATATTATATTCTAAATATTTCCTTCAAAGATATAATTAGTCTGAAATTATCTTGGTACTTTATTATCCTTAAAGCGAAAAATACCGATTTTTACAAAAGTGTCAATGCTCTGATGAGTTAAACTTCACCTTTCAGCATATTTGATGCACACGTTGTCTCAATGCCGGACGTGCTGAAGTTGTCTTTTACTGCAACGGGAATTCCATCTAAATCCCCAAGTGACTGTCCTGCATTAAAAAGCCAAAAGAGTGACAAAGGAGAGAGTTTCAAATATAAAGATACATGAATACATGTTATAACAGGAACTACTAGTTTTTGGCAAAGATACTTCTTCAGAAATCAAATTTATGGCAGAAATTAATACAGTTGGACAGTATAAAGCATCACATAGCCATTACCCTCATTTTTATTATCCTCATGGCAAGTTCTTTAAATAAGGCTACGTTTTATGTTGAAAGCTTCACTTGCCAAATGGAGACTACTACAACCAATTAAACTCCTTCTCTGGAGATACAACAATTAAGTATAGTTAAAAGCAATTTACCATTCTTATATCTCTTTTCTGATTCTTCAGCTTGTTTTAAGGCCACCTCTTCCGACACAGTAATGTAGGCATTTAGAAACTTGGTCTTCTTGATAAGAGAGAGACATTTTTGACAGAGCTCTGTTGGTGTAATTTGGCCTTGTTTCAGTGCCGCAGAAACCTATAGTGTATACAATTCAAAAACCTTTTACTGAGTCTGCAGAAGTTTCAAATGTTATGTTGGTTGGGGTAGGGGTGATGGAGTGGCTAAGTATAACATTTTAAAGTGAGGCTTAGGTTCAAAATCAACAGAACCTATTACCTCTAACACTTAGTGTAGTGGAGGAAGGGTGATGCACTGATCAGCTTGAGGAGAGGTGGAGGACATGACATTCTTCTCCTTAGCTAACTTTTGGTTTTAAAGTCAGGCTGTACAAACAACAGCAATAAGTCAGGTAAACCATCCTGTCCAGGGGGAGTTGAGGCACAGCATGGGTGAAGGATGGCTGAAGGCAGATTCTGTACAGAGGGTAGCTTAGCTGCAACACAGGCAGTCCAGAGAGAAAAAAAGAGAAGTGAACTGGACAAGGCACTGCAGGATTTTTATGGCTCTCTAAATAAGATCTTTATACCTATTGTGGAGTTCAAGTAAGAGACACTATGAATTGAGAGAAATGCTTATAAAATACAGGTTCAAAGACAAACTAAAAACAAACTTTTCTGAAATTCTGTCTTTAGGGAAGACATTAGGAAGGCTGGTAAAGAAGGAGTTAAAAAAAAAAAAACTACACCAAAAGTGACTGAGAAGTAGTGAATACCAGTGTATATTGACAGGAAGTAGGGCCTGAGATGGAGTCATGGGTGTCTAATATTTCCTGTAGGAAGTAATAATAACATGTACTTACTAATCAGATAAAAGGGATGAATAACAAGAAGTAAAAGATGACACCAAAACTTTGGAGATTTTATGAAAAGATAATTGGATTAGATGGGAGCTGAGAGAAAAGGAGAACAGGGGAAGGAATAGTATTTACCAAGTATTTTCTAAGAGTCAGGCACTGTTGCTTTACATGCGTTATTACTTCATTTAACCCTTAAAACAACCACACTGGCTGGGTGCAGTGACTCGCTCCTGTAATCCCAGCACTTTGGGAGGCCGAGGCGGGCGGATCATGAGGTCAGGAGATCGAGACCATCCTGGTCAACATGGTGAAACCCCGTCTCTACTAAAAATATAAAAATTAGCCAGGTGTGGTGGTGCGTGCCTGTAGTCCCAGCTACTTGGGAGGCTGAGGCAGGAGAATCACTTGAACCTGGGAGGCGGAGGTTGCAGTGAGCTGAGATTGCGCCACTGTACTCCAGCCTGGTGACAGAGCCAGACTCTGTCAAAAAACAAAACAAAACCAAAAAACAATCACACAAGTTAGGTACTGTTTATCTCATTTGACAGATGAAGAAACTGAAGCTCAGAGACCTGGAGTGATTTGTCCAAAGGCAAACAAATAGTAAGGGACAGTATGACTTCATAATATACAGTCTTCTCCATTTCTATCTCTACTCTATTGGAAGCTTAGGTTGTCCTCCAAGCTGACAGTATTTTCACGTGTCCCATATGTACCAAGAAACAGAAGTTTGCATTTGAGCGGAAAATCTCCAAATGATCTGCTCTCAGCTACTGAGTAAATCATCAAAGCAATGGCATTCTTGGGGCTGAGGGTTTTAAATGCAACAAGCAGTGGGAAGAGGTCATCAAGAGGATCCCTAATGCTCACCGACAAGAGGAAAAGGACTTCCATGGGGAGGCTGCTGGACTGCTGCAGGGATGGGGAGGGCAGCGAGGTCTGACTTAAGTAAGTGACTTTTATAGTAACAAGAAGAGAGAGTTTGTCGAATGGTTTGTATGAAAGGTAAACCCTTGGCCAGCTGCGGTGGCTCACGCCTGTAATCCCAGCACTTTGGGAGGCCAAGGCAGACAGATCACCTGAGGCTGGGAGTTGGAGACCAGACTGACCAACATGGAGAAACCCCGTCTCTACTAAAAATATAAAATTAGCCAGGTGTGGTGGCGCATGCCTGTAATCCCAGCTACTCGGGAGACTGAGGCAGGAGAATCGCTTGAACTTAGGAGGCAGAGGTTGCAGTGAGCCAAGATCGTGCCATTGCACTCCAATCTGGGCAACAAGAGCGAAACTTTGTCTCAAAATAAATAAAGAAATAAAGAAAAGAAAAGAAATGTAAACCTTCTAGAAGAAAGAAGGTAGAAAGAATAAAAGAGAGCAGTGTGTTTTAATATCATGTATATGGAATGGGAAGAACAAAGATGCTAGCAGGCTGAGTGGAAGAGAGTTAGAACTAGCAAAAACCCAGAGCTAGAGAGACAAACATATGTAGGCAGGTCCATCCCATGGCTAAGTTGTAATAATGAGGAAAATTGCATCTGCCACTTTCTCTCCTTCCTTGACTCCTCTCAAGTCCCCTAATGTCTACTATCCTCAAGCTGCTTCCAGACTGGTCTGAGGATAAAAGCTAAGGTGTTACAATTGTGACTGAACGGCAAAAAATAAGATTGTCTAGGAGTATTCACTGGAAATGGTGCCGATTTTCATTGAGACCATTTTTAGGAACTCTAGATTTGAGAAAAACAAAATCAATAAGGGAATTGGAAAAGAGAAGTGAAAATAAAGATGCTAATCAGCTAAATGGACCAAGCATAAGAAGCAGGAAATATAAATCACATATACAGTTCCCCGGGACGAAACTGCAGGTGTCACATCTGAATATAAAACGAAGTTAACTTCTAAGTTTTTGTTAAAAGAAAAAAAATTCTCTCTCTGGCACATCTTTTCTCTAATGGAAACTAGGCCTTCCCTGGCAGCCACTGCTTCTCCTGTTTAGCACCTACCTACCACATAACACACAGTTCAGATTGGGAGATGGGACAGATGATCTCCTTGTTCCTCAATGCTTCTCTTCTCTCAAACATCCTGCTCACCCGAAGCACATGCCTTGGGAGATGACACCACACTCCTTGGTGTGTTGACCTATAGCCTCTCTGGTACTACTTTTCATCCATTGACAATTTTTTTGCCTAGCGCACTGTCATCTTCGTTACTATTGCTCCTATCCTCTCCCTTGTTCCCGTCAAATTTCAAGTCCATGTACACCAACACCTGATTTTTCAGTTCTTTGACCTCACTTCACACAAACTTTTCCTTCACCTCACCCCAGTTGCCAACTCTCCTGGTTACTGCCCAGACTACATACAACATTACTAACATCCGTATGATCTCCAAAATGTCAATTCCAGCCATCCCATGTCTCCAGCCCTCAGCTCACTTACTTTACTATCCACACAGCCAGCAAGAAAAAGGGACCTTAGTTCCACAACCACAGGAAATGAACTCTGCCAAAACCAATGAGGTCCAGAGGGCTGGAGCTCAGATGGAACTCTAGCCCTGGCAATACCTTGCAGTACAACTACAGCACATGGATTTCAGCCTTGTGAGACCCTGAGTAGAGAACCCAGTTACTCCATGCCCAGACTTCTGACCCAGAAAACTGTGAGATCCTGAGATTATGTTACTTTAAGCCACAAAGTTTATGGTAATTTTTTATGCAGCCATAGACAATTAATATACCTCCTTAGAAAAATTTCAAAACCTTGCTCAGGAACCACTCTTCTTAGAAAGTAAGGGAAGGGAAAAATGCAAATACATATAATTTAGTAATTTTGTCCCTGTAACAAAATTAATGTTAATAATAGGTAGTACTTAGTTCTAGGCATTGTCCTCGGTGCTTAATATATCATTTAATCTTTACATCCACACTGAGAAGCTATTATTATCTCCATTTACAGATTTAAAAAAACTGAAGTTCCTACCTGAGGTCACATAACTAAAAAGCAGCAGAGCTGGCTGGGCGTGGTGGCTCACCCCTGTAATCCCAGCACTTTGGGAGGCCAAGGCGGGCTGATCACAAGGTCTAGAGATCAAGACCATCCTGGCCAACATGGTGAAACCCCGTCTCTACTAAAAATACAAAAATTAGCTGGGCGTGGTGGCGGGCATCTGTAGTTCCAGCTACTTGGGAAGCTGAGGCAGGAGAATCGCTTGAACCCGGGAGGCAGAGGTTGCAGTGAGAAGAGATTGCGCCACTGTACTCCAGTCTGGCGACAGAGTGAGACTCTGTCTAAAAAAAACAAAAAAAAGGTAGCAGAGCTGGGATTCAACTGAGGACTGATCTTGTTTCCAACACTCATGCGCTGAACTACTTACTATACTACAGGGTGAGTATCCCTTATCCAAAATGCTTGGCACAAGAAGTGTTTAGATTTCGGATATTTTCAGACTTTGGAGTCCTCTATGTGTACTATATGCTTTCCAGCTGAGCATCCCTGACCCAAAAATCTCAAGTCTAAAATGCTCCAGTGAGCATCTCCTTTGAACACGCCCTTTGAAAATCATGTTGGTGCTCAAAAAGTTTTGGATTTTGGAGCATTTCAGATTTTCAGATTAGGGATGTTCAACCTGTGTAATTACTCTCTATGCAAGACACTTTGGCATTTATTTATCTGTAACGACGTGGAGACATTTTAATTAACTGAACAGACAGCATTAGAGGTTTACTTAGGAAAGGAATTGTCTTTTTTTTTTTTTTTTAAACGGAGTCTCGCTCTGTCGTCCAGGCTAGAGTGCAGTGGTGCGATCTCGGCTCACTGTAACCTCCGCCTCCCGGGTTCAAGCGATTCTCCTGCCTCAGCCTCCTAAGTAGCTGGGATTACAGGTATGCGCCCTCGAACTCCTGACCTTGTGATCTGCCCGCCTCAGCCTTCCGAAGTGCTGGGATTACAGGCATGAGCCACTGTGCCCAGCCAGAAAAGAAGAGTCTTTAAAAAAAAAAATTGTCTTGATAAACACTGAAGGTACAGGAGAGCTCTTGAAGGCTGAGTACTCCAGGGACAGGTACTCATCCTCTCTTTAACATAGTCCATTCATGCTTTTGCCTTCTTGCTTCTTGAAATTGCATGTCAAGATCACCAGCAAGCTCCACATTCCTAAACCCACTGGTCAGTACAGCCCTCATTTTACAGTACTCCTTAGTAGCATTCAACACAAGTGACCACTCCCTCCTTGAAACACTTCTTCTCTGTGTTCAGGACACCATGCCATCCTGGCTTTTCCTCCTGTCTCACTGGGCATTCTTTCAAGTCTCTTTTGCTGGCTTTACTTCCTATTGTTGACCTCCAAAATGTTGGAATTTTAGGTCTTCCTCTATTTTTACACTCAACTTCCGAGGTAATCTCATCTAGCCCTATAGGTTTAATTATCTTCTATACTCTGGCCAATGTATATCTCTCACCTAGCCTCTTTGCTGAGCTCTGAACTCTTGTATCTAGCTGCTTAAGTGATATCTTCACTTGGATATCTAGGAGGCATCTAAAAATTAACACATCCAAAACAAAACTCTTGATAACCTTCCCGTTCCAAACATGTTCCCTTTAGAGGTTTTCCCATCTTGATGTTACATTTCCCCAACTGCCCTGGCCCAAAACCTAAGTAAAACCTTGATTCTTCTCTTTCCCTCAAACCCCATATCCAAAACATCTGCAAACCCTAACTTTAAAAACAATATCCACTCCCACTATCTCTTGCCAATGCAACAGGCTTCTAAAATGCTTTCTTGCTCTTTTTTTTTTTTTTGAGACAGGGCCTTGCTCTGCTGCCAAGCCTGGCGTGCACTGATGTGATCTCGCCCCATTGCAGCCTCAACCTCCCAGGCTCAAGTGATCCTCCCACCTCAGCCTCCTGAGCAGCTGGGATTAAAGCCATGCGCTACCATGCCCAGCTAATTTTTGTGTTTTTTGTAAAGACAGGGTTTCGCCACATTGCCCAGGCTGGTCTTGAACTCCTGAGCTCAATCAGCCTGCCTCAGCTTCTGAAAGTGCTGGGTTTAAAGGCATGAGCCATTGCACCCGGTCAGTCTTTGTACTTTATTACTTGCTTTTCTATAGATCATGGATCCTTAAGAGTCATCTGAAGGAGCTTTTAAAATTTTAACTCAGATCATGTCCACAGATTCAAAACTTTCCAGAAGATTCCCATTACACTTTGAATAAAATCCATACTCCCTACTGTGGCCTCAAAGGTTCTCCGCAATTTGGCTCCTACCTGTCTCCCTAACCTCTTCTCTCATTGCTGTCTTCATTCACTTTTCTCCAGGCATGCTGGCCCTCTTGCTATTCCTCGAACATGTTAAGCTTGCTCTTGTTTTAGGGTCTTTGTACTTACTGTTCCATCTGCCTGGAACACTATTCTCTCAGATCTGCCCAGTGTTCCCCCTTCATATCCTTCTGGTCTCTATTAAGTATTATTCACTCAGTCAGAGAAATCTTCCCTGGCCACTCTAGCTAAAATGTCCAGCTCCCCCAACTAGTTATCATACTATGATCTACTTAATTTTTCTCCACAGTACTTATACTACCTGAAATTATATCCTTTACTTTTTTTTTTTTTTTTTTTTTTAAAAAGTGTTTAATAGCTGCATTTCCACAAAAAAATGTTAGGTTTCAGGAAGCAGGAGCTTCTGTCCGTCTTTAATGCTACCCCCCAGTGGCTGGAACACAGAGGTACTCACTAAATGTTAGTTGAATGAATAACAGTTGTTTAAAATTTAGAATCGATTTCCCTATAGAGCAATGATTAGTTTTTCTAAAGTTGAAGCTCCAAGAAGCCAAATGAATATATCCTTCTTTAAACTTTAGGATTAATAATATTAGCCTGGTGCCTCGCTCCTAGAAACACTGGAATCATGCCACAAAAGACAAAAGTAAAAGTGAGATTCCTCCCCCTTTCTGAATGTACCTGGGTAAAATTTACAAATAGGAATTTTACCTACTTGGCATTTTACCTCTTTTTTGTGCCTAATCCCAGGACTCCTGTTACCATAAGCCTCCACTCACATCCCCCAAATTGCCTCCATCATTTCCAGCCCTTCTCCCTAATTCCCAGCAAATTTTCCCCTCTTCAACTGATTATCTCAATTAAGGTATGAAGAAATTTGAACTGTTATAATTTACAACAATGGGTGAACAAATCGTTCAACCTTCCCAGGCATCTGTACATATGTAAAATATAACTAAATTGAAAGATAATTTGTATGAATTAATTAATCTCTAATTGGTAGAATTTAGGGCATCAGTACAGTGATGTGGAAAAAATACAAAGTAGACAGAAGGTAGTTTTAGAGCTGGGGAAATAACCACCAAATGTTTTGCATGCTAGGCATTAATAGGTGTTCATTAAAGGAGTGATTAAGTAAAAGTAATCATGCCAAGGCAACCTCTGGGTCTTCCCCTGGGTCAGCTCTCCTGAATAGTTCTTTTTCCCCCATGACGCAAAAGTTGTTTTTCATTATGGCTCACTCAATGACACCAGAGAGAAGTAGCACTAAAAAAGGTAGCACTTAAGGAGCTATGACAGTTGTCAAAATCAAAATAGAGTCACTTGTGTTAAAATCCTGACTAATGGAGTCAAGGAAGGTCAAGAAGAGAGGGTTCTCATGCACGAATGCCTGATAAGAAGAACTATCACACTCCAGCTGACAAGGGATTGATAACCGAAGTATATAAGGAGTTCAAAAAACTCAACAGGAAAAAAAAAAATCCAATAATCAAATTAAAAATGGGCAAAAGATCAGAATAGACATTTCTCAAAAGAAAGACATATAAATGGCAAACCGGTATATGAAAACGTGCTCAACATCACTGATCATTAGAGAACTGCAAATCAAAACTACAATGAGGTATCATCTCACTCCACTTAAAATGGCTTCTTCCAAAAGACAGGCAATAATGAATGCTGGTGAGGATAGAGAAAAGTTGGTTGAAATGTAAATTACTACAGCCACTATGGAGAATAGTATGGAGGTTCCTCAAAAACCTAAAAATAGAACTACTGGTTGGGCACAGTGGCTCACAGCTGTAATCCTAGCACTTTGGGAGGCTGAGAGAGGAGGATTGCTTGAGGCCAATAATTCAAGACCAACCTGGCCAACACAGTGAGATCCTGTCTCTAAAAAAAAAAATTAAAAAAAAATTAAAAAAAATAGCACAACCATATGATCCAGCAATCTCACTGCTAGGTATATACGCACCTAAAGGAAAGAAAATCAACATAGCAAAGACATATCTGCTCTCTCATGTTTCTTGCAGCACTATTCACAATAGCCAAGATTTGAAAGCAACCTAAGTATCTACCAACAGATGAATGGATAGAGAAAATGTCCTACATGTACACAATGGAGTACTATTCAGCCATAAAAAGAATGAGAGCCTGTCATTTGCAACAACATGGATGGAACTGGAGGGCATTATGTTAAGTGAAATAAGCCAGGCACAGAAAGACAAAATCCCATGTTCTCACCTATTTGTGGGAGTTAAAAATTGAAACAATTGATCTCGTGGAGGTAGAGTAGAATGATGGTTACCAGAAGCTAGAAAGGGTAGTAGTAGGGGTGGGAAGTGGGGATGGGTAATGGGTACAAAAATATAGTTAGACAGAATGAATAAGATACAGTATTTGATAGCACAGTGGGTGATTACAGTCAACAATAATTTATTGTACATTTAAAAATAACTAAAAGAGTATAACTGGAATGTTTGTAACACAAAGAAATGATAAATGCTTGAGGTGATGGACACACCATTTACTCTGATGTGATTACTATGCATTGTATGCCTATATCAAAATATCTCATGTGCCCCATAAATACGTACAACTACTATGTACCCATTAAAATTTTTTAAAAAACAACAATCATAAGACTGCAAAAAACACAACCTTGCACAGAGGCCATTGCAACCTTCCACACACACAAGTACTTCTGTAAGGATGTCTGTCCAGCAACTGGCCATTCAACCTTGGACTGATGCCACCTTTGTGACTGATCCTTGTGGCCAAGGATAACTGATTCAAAATAATTTATGTAATCTTTTTCTTTCTGTCTTTAAAAACATCCTTTGCCCCAACCTCCTTGAGTAGGCACATAGTTTACTATATCACACATATTCCCATTGCATTGCTACCCCAAAATAAATATTTTCTTTAGAGTCTCTTTCTGTTACTTAGATTGCCAGTGGAGAAGGCAGAAAAAGGAAATACCATATTTTTATAGGTTGTATTTAATTTTAAAACAAGTTTTGGGTGTTGTCCATTTATTAATTTATTTTTTAAAGAAAAAATTTGATTCGATACAATTTAAAATGGTAAAATAATAATGTATTTTGGGGAGGAACTATTTATTATTTAAAGCCTGTGGATTTAAAGTTCTCATTATATATTACAGCTATCTATAATTATAATTCCAGGCTGCCAGCTGGGAAACAAACAAACAAACAAAACGACAACTTCTAGGGTGGAATAAAAAGGAAGATGGAAGGCAGTTTAGGTCCTCAGCGCCTACTTCTTACCAGAAATCACCTGAAGCCCCCATTAAACCATACTCCTGAACCTACCACACAGATCTAATTAAGTCTAGAGTGGGACATAGCTTTAGTTTTAATAGGTGCTTCACGTGACTCTGATAGCAACTGGCCTGCAGGCAGTTCTAAGGTTGAGTGATGGAAGTAAAAAGGAAGTAAAAAGACCTGAATTAAAGCTTAACAGCAGACATAACGTGAGAGGGCAGATTCCAGCCATATCTGCAAGACAGAATGAACAGGGCTTAATGATTTACTGGATATGAAAGATGAGGAAGAATCTAAGGGCAAATGAGATAATATTTGTGCCATTAAAAATAGACTATTAAGAATTCAGAAATACCAGAGCTTTTGTTTTTTACCTCACGGCGGTTGAGAGGTAAGTCCTGTTACAATGATTACTTCACTGATTAAAGTGAATTTGAGGGTGCTTACGTGACATTTAGAAGAACTGCCCAGAAGGCGTTCACAAATACAGCCTAGAGTTCAAACATGACGTCCAGGAAATGGAGACACGGGTTCGGGAATCCCTGGTATCTTAGTGGTCGGTAAATCCTAGAGAACGAATTCTTTGAAAAAGCCCAAACATTACTGGTTTGAATTTTGCAAACTACAGTTTCGCCGGGCTTCTTAGCGACAACTGCAGCTAAGTGTCGGGGACAGAAGAGAGACTGAAGTGGCCCCGCAAGCCCCCTTTATCTGGCAAAGCCCACTCCGAGACCATCCGGTGCCCGACCCACACCAGAACAAACGTCTAATGGTGAGAAGCCGATTCACCACCCCACAGATCCGCGGTGCAGAGATTTCCCTGCTAAGGCCCTAACTCCTGAATGGGTACGGCAAGTACATCCCAAGGACCGAAAGGTACCTATCCCCCACTCAGTTCAAGAGAAGGCAGCGAGGTGGGCCAAGATGCGTGGTAAAGCCCAGGGACTCTTTGTCAACGAAGTCCGCTTAACTTTCCGCCCTCCCGGGGGCCTCAGCGAGCCAATTCCACTCACTTCTTGGAGGGTCCGGCCCAGCATGGTCCTCGTGCCCAGCCTGCCACCATAGGAGCCAGGCAAGGAGGAAAAAGAGGTCACCTGTCGCTAGTGATGGTACATGGCCGCAGCCATCTTTAATTGTCACTGAGCCCTTCAACAACGAGTACTTGGATTGGTTTAATTGCAGCCCGAGGAAATGATCTTTGCAGGCGATTGGTTGGCGCCGTAAAGCCACCCCGGCGGCTGAGGAGAGCGGGCAGGCAAGGAGATTCCGGGGCAGGGTCGCGGCGGCAGTCGGCAAGCGTTCGATTCTCTGGCGTTGGACCGAGAGCGGTGTCTGCCTGTCCCGCCGAGGGTTCCCAGGACAGGGCAGGGATCTAGGGGGTTTGCGCACCTGCTTTTTTATCCCCCCCCTTTTTTTTAGAAGGGGAGAGGGTGAAAGGGAGGGAGGAGAATAGACAGAATACTGACTGGAACGTTGATTGGAGCATTTCATATGCGAAGAGCAGAATAAAAGTTCCATATTCTTTCAGTTTCTCCATTAGATTAGCTTCATTTTCGAATGCTCCGTTTTGCATGCTTAATTTTGAAACTAGCCCGTGGTTTGGCAGAATTTGACCGAATTCAGGGGTGAGAGTTTGATCCAGTCCAAGTGTATTTGAATTTGAGCACGCCGTTCAACCAGTGTTTGC